>NC_069730.1:14905152-15505152 GCF_027358585.1 Pangasianodon hypophthalmus | reverse complement strand
TCATTTTCGCTCTGTCGTTCCTCGCCATCCTCCGAATGCCTGTCATCGTCTTCACTCAGCTCTTCAGGAACACTTCCTTCTTTTAGTTCTGCAATGCCTTCTAAATGATAGTCTTTCTGAGGCTCAATTTCCTCCTCTACGTCATCCTCCTCCATTTCCTGATCATTCTCTTCCCCTCTGTCACTGCCTTCCTTTTGCTTTTCAACATCTGCATCTTCCCTCTTATTCTCTAAATATGTCTGCTCCTCTTGTGGAACCATGTCACTTCCTTTTGCCATCTTATCCACATCTACCTGATTTGTAAGACCCTCATCATTCTTCTCTCCCTCAGTGTGCTCACTTTCTGTACTCTCTCCCTTTATAATCGTCTTTTCTTCTGTCTCCCTTGCATCTTTCCCTTCCTCTCCCTTCTCACCAACTTCCCTTTCCTCACTCAGCACCACCCCTTCCAGATCATTCCCATCTGTCTGTTCTTGCATGTTGGTATGCATAATTATTTCTGCTTTCACTGAGAGTTTGTCAGTCTCAGTTTTATTTTGAGTTGTCTGTAGTTCAGGGCTTGTTGTGTCTATTATAGTCTCACTTTCTGCAACGTCTACATAACTATCATTACTCTCCTGTTGATCATCAGAGCTTGCAGGTTCCTCACTGATAACAGGATCAGTTGTGCAGGATGTCTCAACGGCTCCACTGTTGCTTGGTTCCACTGTGGATGAAGGTGAGTCTGGACCAAAATAAGTGTCCTCTTGGTTTTCATCTTCTGCAGAATGACTGTCTTTGTGACTGTGAACATAAACAAGGTAAAATGTCAGAAAAAGCTTATACACACTTCCATTAAAGGAGCCATTTGTCATCTTTAGAGCCCAATTAAATGAATTGCAATTACAGTGAAAACATTGACAAGCTTTCCCCCTCATATGTCCCTACATCATATGCTGAGACTTCATGAGGTTCCTCGAGAGGTGTCTTTTGAGGAAAAGAGGCAGAGCTAATTTCCAGGCCAAAAAGTATAAATAATAAAGCAAGCAGCAAGATTCATTTCATGCCGACATTTTCTATAGTTTTACAGTGTTCTAAACTAAAACAAGTGTGTTAGAAATGGTTCTTTATAGTGGTCTCATATAAGTACTAGGGTTTGTTATACCCTTAAGAGGGTTCCTCCAGGGTTTGCTTGATAGTTAAGGGTTCTTCACTTCCTAAAGAGGTCCCACTTGGAACCTTTTCTGAAAGGGAAACCCTCTGTTGTAGGATTCTATGTAGAACATTTAAAGAAAAAGGAAAGAACTCTTTAGGGATCTAGATTTTTTCCCCAAGAATGTTTCTTTAAACATATTTTTCAAACTGCACCTTTAAAACACCATGAGCCACATTCGGTATGTGTGTGAGTTTCTTTGTGAGCTACTTACCTGCAGGTGAGTGTTTCGTCTTTGCTGTCAGTACTTTCCATCTTTTTATTTTCCTCTTGAATTGGTTCATTTACATTCCTAAGCTCTTCCGAGCCACTTTTATCTTCTCCATCATTCTCTGTGCTTCTGTCTTCATTCTTCTTCTCCACATTTGAATGCTCTGTCTCTAAAGGAAGTAGGCTGAGATCCCTTTCATTTAAGCACTGATCAGCAGCTGTCATTTCTGTAACAGTTGATTGACTGGCAGGGGGTGAATCTTGAATGTCCTCGGGTACGGTGTGAGTCTGATTTAAGCACTCGGGCTGGTCCTTGCTGTGAGAATCTACATTGCTGTCAGAGTCTAATATGATGATCCGGGGGTTCACCCAGTTCAAATGGGTAGCAGAAGGTAGACTTTTAGTGAACATGTCCTCATATTCACCCTTCTCCAAATCACTGCTATCTTCACCTTCGCTAGGCCCTGAGTAACAGTCTTCATCAGAAGAAAAGGATAGATCTGGCTGGAAAGGATAGGATTTATAAGGAAGGCTGTGTGATTTGTTTGACAGTGCCCTGCTTGTGTGAGCCAGCAAGTTCAACGGGGAGGTTTCCATATGAAAGTGGCTCTGTGATGGACTCTGCTTATCTTCCTCTTCATCCTCTTCCATTTCAAAAGCAGGGGGCTCCACTGAGAACTCATTTAACTGGGAAACAACAAAAAACATGATAAGATTGCAAGAGACTCGTGGATATTAGAAAAGGACAGAAAGATGAAAAACACTCAATTTCAGTATTAATAAGGTAAAATGATTGTTAACAAAGTAACATTCTGGCTTTAATACAGATTGAGGTCAGAAAGATACATTCAATTACACATATACCTGATTTGAGGTGGGCATATCCATCAGATCCAAGAATCCAAAAGTGTCCTGGAAATCCAGAGGAAGGTCATGGTCAGGGTACTCTTCTTCCTGAGGTGAGAGACTGAGGCTCTCATTTTGACTATCATCTCCTTCAGGACACTGTACCACTCCTCCTTTCATGACTGAGGGAACAGCAAAGATGGATTTAATTTCATTCAGAGATACATTATATCTATAAGTCTAGTTCATCCTCTTACCCATGTAGTCTTCTCCATCCATGTCTTCACTGAGTGAAGGTCTATCTGTGGCATGTTGTCTCTCATTTGACTCTTCTTCCTCACTCAAACATTGATCCTCTTTGTCTTTATCTCCAAACTCTTCTTTCTCCTCAGGCTTGGCATCCTCTGGTTCTCTGTCTTCTATTTTAACTTCTGTCTCCCCATCTCCTTTACTCATGTTATCCACCTTCTTCTCCTTGTTGTCATTCAGACTTCCTGTCTTCCTATCTGTTTGAACTTTCTCTTCATCCAATTCTGTTTCTTTCTCTTCAGCACTCTCCTGCTTGTCTTTCTTCGGCTGTTCCTCCTCATTCTGCCCCTGCCTAGGTTCTTCCTCCTCAGATCTTCCTCCCTGTAATACCCCCAGCGCCAGTCCCGAGGTTATATGAAGAGGAACGGTCACTGAAAAAGGCCCAGAAATGTGCATTCCTGCACGGCGCTCTGCCCTGCTGGGCGTCGCTAGAGATGGAGTCTGTGATTTGTCTGTGTTGGCCCCGGCCCCTGGATCCAGGCTCCTGTAAGTGCCCTGAGCCCCGCCCCCTCCGCTCACCATACTCACACTAGCCCCACCCGTGCGCCTGTATGTCACCGCATATCCACTAGCCACACCCCCACCAGGCCCACCTTCTGCAGTTCCAGAGGGAATGGCTAATGGAGATAGGTGTGGAGAACCGTGCCTGGAATCTGAAAACGAAATGAAGAAATACTGTGTTATATCAACATACCGAAAATATGAATCCACTAACAAGAAGAGGTCAAGATTTATCAAAAACTATTGCAACATTTTACTCAGCTGACCCTTTAAAAATGAAAAAAAAAAAAACTGTTAAAATGGAAAAAAAATTCTAGCTATTTTTAAATGACTCAAAAGAAACTTATGTATACTTTAATTATTTATATTTCATTCTTGTGTTTTGCTCACAAGTTTGGAATCCATAAAATATAAAAGCCTATATAGTTTCAATAAAGAAACTATATTGTAGAACATTATATGTACCTTCCTTTGTGTAAGGTCCTGAGCTCAAAGAATCCATACTTTTAGCAGGCCTTAGTGTGGTCTTCTCTTTCTCTGTATAGATAGGTCCAGGGATAAGGGATTAATAAGAGAGCAAAATAGGCATAAAGAAGAATTTACAATATAGAGTGAAATGATTAGCAGTGATGATGTGAACATAAAGGTTAAAAAGTATATAGGTATGTGCTCTTACCCTTGGGTGCATACTTCTTTTTGCGAGGATCATGAAGTCTCCCACCTAAATTGAAGATAGATTTCCATTTTCTGCCTTTCAGTGATCCCTTCCTCCTGAAAGTAAGAAACGAGAGCCCTTGATGCACACATTTTTAATATTGCTCCAGAAAGAAGATACTGGGTTAATGTTGTCTAAATAAAAAATACTATATAAAATATGGAGATCCAAACTAACTAAGAGAAATATCTGCTTTTAAAATCAGTTGGTTTCTTTATAACATGTACTGTATATGGGTACAATCTAAAATCTATACTGTATAATACTTTTTTAGATCCACAGTAGCATACTATATAATTATTACAAAAAAATGGTCCTTGTTTGAGAAGTAGGTTGTTGAAAAATCTAATTTAGTATGTTAAATGGAGTTGATCAGCTAAGACATGTTTTGCAAAATGTTTTGCTTTTTGAAATGTAGTTTTTCACTGGATCTATGAAGTGCCTTACATATTAAGATGTCTAACTCCCCCAAAATCTTTGCCCTAAATATCTACTTCAAACCACATTAATTTCTTTAGTAATGACACACTGATCACTGTAAAGTTATGGAGACAGCCATCTTGGACAATTTGAGTATTATTTTTATTAGTGCACTTCATTCTGTACCACATGGCCCAAAATAGTTTGAAAAAAGGACATTATACAGATGATAATATGGCCCCCCTTTGAAATTGTTATATTACAGAATGGTTTCTAACATTACATGACTTAACAATAAGTTTGAAGCAAGCAAGTAAGTAAAAATTTGGAAAACAGAAGTAAAGACTTCCATTACTTGCTGGTTACATTAGTTTTGTAGCTGCAGTGAAAATCTAAAGAAGCAAATGTCAGATGCCAAACACGCCTTGGCTGACTGATGTGTTGACAATTTTGTGTTGACAATTTCACGTCCCCCTTTGCTGTTATAATAACCTCCACTCTTCTGGGAAGGCTTTCCCACTAGATTTTGGAGTGTGGCTGTGGGTATTTTCCTGGGTTGCATTCGGCATTCCAGTGCATCCCATAGGTGTTCAGTGGGGTTGAAGTCAGGGCTCTGTGCAGGACACTCGAGTTCCTCCACTTCAACCTTGGCAAACTATGTCTTTACAGAACTCGCTTTGTAAAAAGGGGCATTGTCATGCTAGAACAGGTTTGAGCCTCTTACAAAGTCATTCTATGCAATTATGTGCTTCCAACTTTGTGGCAAGAGTTTGGGGAAGAACCATATATAGGTGTGATGGTCAAGTGTCCACTCACCTTTGGCCATATAGTGTAGATTACATAAAAACCAGTTCTGTGTTTGGAGATTTGTGTCTTACTTGTCTGTGCCATCGATGATGGCATGGTAAGGTCTCATCTGTGGAGGACCGTCTCCAGGACTCATGTTGCCTGGAAATGGAAAAGGCAAGGCCTTAAAGAAGTGGTCTTCCTGGCTGGACAGTATGGATGGCGAAGGGAGAGACTTCCTGCGTTCTGAAGTTGGTCCTGTGGTGATAGTGTAGAGGGCAAAAATTACCAAATGTTAATTTTTGAAAACATTTCAGGAATATACATTGATTGCAATGAAATGTTAAGACAGGCATTAAAATGAGACACAAATCAATTTGCTGAATACCTGGTTCAGGATCTGATTCAGGAAACAGCTGAGTCACATGAGTCAGAATAAATTCCACCACAATGGACTGGACTCGCACCTCCATGAAAGCCGCAGTGCCGTTAAAACCAGATGCCTCAATATCCTTTGATCTGTAGGTAACCACAGAATGGTCTTAGTGGATATAATGTAACTGTACTAAAGATTTCAATGACTCACACACACACACCTGAGGAGATTGGGAGCCCACACAATGGCAAGATTTCTGGCATGCATGTTGGTCTGATTAGAATAAGTAGCCATCCGGACCAAGTGTCTCATTAAATATTCCAGAGTCCTGCAGGAAAACACAAGTAAACCCCAGAAATGAACAGAGTGACTATTACAAATTTCCTATTGTGGTTATTTACTAAAGTTTATGCTGATCAGGATTGTGTGTTTACCGAAAATGGGGCTGTGGCAGCTCTTTTAGCACTTCCTTGATCTTCACCAGTCTCTCATCCTCTAACTGAACAGCCACAGCTTCCTAATGAGTTTGCAATTACAAATAAAGACCACCATAAGGATTTATAAATAAATAAAAATCAATCAGTCCATCAGGCCATTTTGTGGAGAGAATATCCACTGGGTTCATTAACTCCCACAACGTACTGCTGTAGTGCCCAAATGATACACCAATGAGGATATTCCATAATGCACTTTGATATTTGTTGGAAATAGGGAGTTAGGGCACTGTTTTGGCCAAAGGATCCTCTGTCTGTCTTCTGTGTTTGTGACAGCTCTAAAAACAGCACCTTTTGTATTATAGAAACAAAAGATTTCTATTAAACTCGCTGGTTTCTCTAACTTCCTCCCACCTCCCAAAAACATGTTCGTAGGTGGATTTGCTATGCAAAATTGCCCTACATATGATTGTGTGTCTGCCTGGTGCCCTGTTAATTGTCTCCTTGCACCACAAACTTGAATATTAAATACTTGTGATAGTACTCCTGAACTAAAAAATATTTTTAACTCCTCTTAGATGGCTGACTTTGATTATATAATTTGATCTTTGGGTGAACTTTGTTAACTTAGTGTAAATTTTAGTTTATTAGCATGTCCATAAAAATGAATTCTGGGACTGTTACATATGACATACGTTACATTGGTATACTTAGTAATACCAATAAATAAGCTTTGTCTTAATTACCAGATGATGTAATACAAAGGTAGCAATCTAGCTAACTTAGTTCATGTTAGTTTTGATAGTAGTGCTGATTTTTGACACATTTAACTGTTAAATAAAACAACTGAGAATATATTGTCTGTTTAATTAAACAGTAAATTTGGCCTCAAATATTGAAATCCTGCTCATGTTTACCTGTAACAAATGCAAGCTAGTTTAATAGTAGTTAGCATGCTAACTAGCTGCCTAGCTAGTGACAGTAATAAAAAAAAGTTTGATTGGTATTGGAGTTGCCTGCTGATAAATAATTCCCAATTCATAACCATCCAAGTTGAAACTGAGATAGTTAAATCTCACTCTAATCTACCTGATGAATGTTACTAGCGATTAACTAGCCAGCTAGCTATTGGGGATGCAGGAGGACATGGAGGAGTTTCCAGATTGGATATACATATAGGTTTACTGTCATAGATTGTGGAATTTATCATGAGGGCAGAAATATAGATGTTCCAAGACCATTTTCCATGTTCATAATTTTAGGGCATTAAACCATATAAAACAGGTTAGATTATTTTTAGGGGTTAAAATGGCACTATCTTTCAAAGCTTATCTTGTAGACCCAATAATATTTCAGTGACAGCAGAAAGAATATTTAAATTCCACATTAATTACGGCAACTGATCACTCAGGAATAATAATCACATGATCGATTTTTTCGCAATCTAAAAAGAGAACTTTGGAACACCTTATCCACATCTGGGAACAATAGAGTTTGAGGTTATGTAGTACGTGTTTGTGTATTAGTGAACTCATTGTTCAGGTGTGATACCCACAGCAAAGTGGTCATACAGTTGGTATGTGAGCAGTGGGTTGGGCAGCTCTCTGAAGTATGCCTTACAGAGGGAACTGACACAGTGAATGTCCTGCAGATAGACATCTTTATACAGGTCTGGAGACCCCTCACTGTCAAACTCGGACCTGTACAAAACAAAGACACCAAGAGCTCAAACAGCAGCCTTGAGTACAGTGCTTTAAAGTGGAGATGTGAACAGACACTCTATGTACAGAGACCTTAGTTTCTGTGTGTTGGATGACACGCCAGACAATCTGTAGATCCCGTCAACAATGCCATGCTCTTCAATGAATATACTGCAGCTACGGAGTACCTGAGGAACTGTGAGAGACAGACAGATGCGTAAGGACAGAGAGAAAAGAGAGAGAGGGAAGAGAAAGAGAGAGAAAGAGAGAGAGTCCTCTACCGAAACCTTTTTATATTTTAAATAATATTGTAAACATTTATTTTCCAATTAAATTATATTTCACAACCAATATACTGTATATTTCTCACTCTGCAAGTTTTTTTTAAAGTTCATATTTAAGGAAAATAAAGCAGTAGCAATAATAAGTGGTGAAGTCATCTGTAAGGACAGGTTTATTTAACATTTATAGAGTGTGTTTTTCTCTTAACATCAAGAGAGAGCAAAAGAGAAGTTGGTGAAGGCACTAGTGTTATAGTTGTTTAGTACCTTTGTTTAGAATACTTATACAAGATTAGTGATAACAGGAACTATTTGTTTTGCAGACATTTTACAACCTTAAATGTAACAATAAAATGATTTTTTTAAAGTAATTTGTAATTAAAAGTAAACTTAACTAATAAAAATGTAATTGTTGGGAAATGGCTGTGGTATAAGAGGAATAAAACATTTCAGGACATGTTGTTGGTAACAGTAACTCTGCTAATAGGAAAGGTTAAAGTTCGTTCTATGTATTGGCCTTAATTAATACTTCACAATGGAACTTCCATGAAATTGGCTCAGTATTGGCCTATAACTATAACATTATAACAGCAACTATAAAACTATAACTGTAGTCATTTTGTTATTACTATATTTACTACAATATAAAGGACATATCGAGAAATAATACTCACTGTCTTGACTGGTCGCAGCTAAATGCTCCACCAGGTCACAGCCAAACACCTTGTCTTTACTCCCACCTTTTCTTCGTCCTCTCTTCATTATGCACCGTTTCAACCACCACTTTTACATCCAGACGTGTGTGCGTGTGTGTGTATGTGTTTGCTGTCGTGCTCTTAGTGATACGTGACACCTAAACCACTCATGATGATTATTGTGTGTTAGAATAAGCAGCGTTGTTTTTGTATCTGACCTCTAACAAATTTGAATTAGGTTTATCACACAGTTATGCTTCTGCTACATTCTGTATCACTACACTGCAAATCTCCTATTTCACTCAAATCTGATTTTATTGAATGATTGTCTGTTGCCCTGGAGCTGGATGCTTGTGGCCTGTGCAAAGCAGATAAGACAGGAAATAGATTAACAGTATACAAATAAATGAAAATGAAAAAACAATATGTGTACAATCACAGAGTGCATATGCAGGCATAATTACACAGAACAACCAATCTTGGGTGCTGTACTATATTGATTAAATATATGCATTTTATGGTTTTTTCCATCACACATATGCACAGGATGTTTATGTGTACAGACCGTCAGTGTGAAATACAAACTTCAGCTTCACAAACTTTCCTTTGATTGTACAGACAGTTTTTAGTGCCAGGCTTTTGCCCAGAAAGTCAATATATGCACATAATCATTGTAAAATGCAAGCAAAAAAGTGCTTCTTTTCTCTATAAGACTATAACTCTTATGTCTAAATAGCACAACCTTGATCTCCTGGTGCCTATGCTGCAATTCCTACATTCTCACTAAAAGCAACTGATAATCTAAATGCTCACATTGGTTATCATAAATCTGAAATCTGGAGCTGTCAGTTGGCTAGAAATTAACCACAGTTATGCACCTTGAGTCTGTGGACCACGGATAAGCATGTGGTACCACTGTCTCTGCTTCCTACTTTCATATTGTGTAAGATTTGAGTGCTATAAAGGCCACACCCTCACAATCTGCCTCACTTTTACTATCTGTTCATTACCATACATCAGGACAAAACATCACTTTTTCAACACTGGCAGTATCAATCAAGCCATTCGTTAAAGAAGCTCTCGTCATTTTGACTTTTTGTCATCAGACACGGCCACGTTGTTACATTTAATCTGCCTTTCTCTTTCTGTCGCGCTGTGCACGGAAATGAACAACCTCAATGTAAGGCCTGCCTCTCCCTCTGCATCAGGCATATGGTGACAAACAACGATCAAATCTCTCTATACTACACTACGTCTGACGTAAAAGAAACACTCAGCTGATGACCCCCAACACCTCCAACATCAACAGTGCCAAGTTGGTTTTAAAAAGCAACAACTAAACAAGAAAAACACTGGACTTAACCGTCCTTACCTTTTCGCTCCACCGGCACAAGAATCAGCCCCAGTGAGCATCTGTGACGCAAGAAACCACCAAACTTCCCTTACTGACTTCCTGACTTCTTGGTCTCTCTTTTGAGTTAATTCTCCATTTTAATCCTCTAGATTCAGCTTAGTATGCTGCATGTATATACTTATGTATGTGCAGTATGTCTGCTTCTATGTCTCCCTATCTACCTATGATGTGAAAATTTGGGTTACTGTACCACAGGAACTGAAAGTGCTACATAACATGCTTAGCTGCAAGCTATGTATATTAAAGCCAAGTAATGTTAAATGGTGTCACAGTGTACATCGTGAGTAGATGTCTATTTGTTTCTACATCAAACAACACAAGACACTCAAATCTTATTACTTTCCATTTTGTTTATGTTTTATAAAGCAATATATAATATTTGTAAATGCACCAGTAAGATTTCTGGAAGTTCTTTGTTCACTAGGGTCCTTTTAGGCTTATCCCCATCTTCTCCACTTTAGGTCACCCCAGTGACCAAAAGTAACCTTTAGAGGATTTCTGAAGTCAAAAATCCTCTGTGGCACAGCAGATAGCATTGATGTCTCACAGCTCCAGGATCCCTGGTTTTGTTCCTGAGCATGGGTTACTCTGTGTGGAGTTTCTTTGTTCATGTGATTTTCCTCCAGGTTTTCTGACTTCCGACCATGCCAGTAGGTGAATTGGTTACACTACATTGCCTGTAGGTGTAAATGAGTGTGTGAATGTGTGAGTCTGTGCATGGTGGCCTGTGATGGACTGGTGTCCCATGTAAGCTCTATTCTCACCTCATGCCCAGTATTCCTAAGATAGGCTCTGAATCCAACATGACCCTGAGTAGGACAAAGTGCTTAAGGATGGTGATGATGATGATGATGATGAAACAATTAGTTTTTGATCTTTAGGGTCCCTTTAGGCTCCCTGTCTACTTAGAGTCCTTGAAGTCTTGGAATAACACCCACCTTCCTCCCTTTACAGCAAACCCTGATGGCCAAAAGTAATGTTTAGAGACATTACATAATGTAGTTGGTCTGATGAACCAAAATACATTGAAAACACACACTACACTCCCTTAAAAACACACACTACAGTTTCCACACAAACATATGCAGGCTAATCAGTTTCTCATAATGTAGGTCTATGTAGATGTATATGGCTGTTTAAATGAGTGTGAAGATGAATGCTCCTTTATTTATTTTGCTATTTTGACTCTTCCTTGAGTGTTATTGTTATCATTTACAGTCTTAAATGCGTCTATAACACGTTATAACACTCTAGTTAGTGACTATAAACAGCACCAGTGCTCTGCGATACAAGTTAAATGTTTACGGTAGTGACGTAAGGACACAACCGGAAGTAGGAATCTGCGTATGTTTGAAGCGAGCGTTCACAGGCTTGCACAGTGACATGTTACAGTTTGTATTTATTTCGCAGCAAGAGTGTTTGCTAAAGTGGACATATCAAGGCGTAACTGCGTACAGAGGTTTAGTGTCACGTTAGAAAAGCACGAAATGGCTCAGTACACTTTCCAAGAGCAGCTGCTGTCCGTCATGGAGGTTGTGGCCAAAGCAGCGACGGAGGAAATTAACCGGCGTGTAGCCGACAGCTGTGCGGTTATCCGCCTCGAGCTCTCCCGCAGCCAGAGAGACATAGACAGCCTGAAAAGGAAGTGTCAGGTGATGGAGAATGAACTGAGGAAGGTACGCGGAAGAGGGAGGAGGAAAGGTACTAAACAATTCCTCTCAATTATAAATAAGTTTTATCATACATCTTACTGTCTGTAGCATGAATTTAGTGTGACATGTTGAAAGATTTAAAGGGAAACTCCACCCTGAAACATAACGACTATGCTGAAATATTTGTCATGTCTTTAGTGATTCTAGTGCTTATTTGCTGGTTAGTGCTGTATTTTCGTTATTTCCGTGAGAAGTTAGTGGTTGTGTGCCACTCAGATGTCCCAGGGGGGACATTGCTATCTACGGAGCCCCTAAGGGGACATGGTGATGGAAAAAACTGACATTGAATTTCTATTTCAATTTCTATTGCTTTTGTGTCCCCCGAGAAACTGCATTTGTTTGCAGAATTTTTGCGTTCCCCTGAGAAACTTTGTGTTCGCTCGCAAAACTTTTGCGTTCACCAGAGAAACTTTGCATTTTCTCGCAAGTTTTTTTGCATTCTCTCGCAAAGATGTTTGCATTCTTTCACAAACACAAAATATCTTTGTGAGAGAACGCAAAAGTTTTGCAAGCGGATGCAAATTTTCTCGGTTGAGCACAAAAATTTTGGGAGCGAACGCAAAGTTTCATAGGGGAATTCAAAAGTTTTGCGAGGGAATGCAAACTTTCTCAGGGGAACGCAAAAGTTTTGCGAGCAAACTCAAAGTTTCTTGAGGAACACAAAAATTTTGAGAGCGAACGCAAAGTTTCTCGGGGGAATACAAAGGTTTTGCAAGGGAACGCAAATTTTCTCAGGGGAACGCAAAAGTTTTTTGAGCGAACACATTTTCTTGGCGGAATGCAAAAATCTTGCGAGTTTCTCAGGGGACGGCAGAAATTCTGCGAGTGAACGCAAAAGCATCGAAATAGACATTTTCCTCCCATTTCACATTTTTTTCCATCACCATGTCCCCTTAGGGGTTCCATAGCTATCCTAGTTACAACAGAAAGAGGGGGAAAAATACATTTTAACACTCTCAAACTTAAGGGATAATAGTCAGGTTTTGCTCAAGCAAGAGCTTCTTTTATCCCTCATCATTTTCCAGTGACATTCGATATCATATTAATGAGAAATTCAACATAGAAGTAGTGAAGACGTTGGTGCAAACATTGCACTCAAACTTCCAGAATGCCTTCCAGAATGACAGCTAGATAGCAGTCTACGAGATGACAAGCGTGCTGGCGGTATCAGCATGAATGTTGAAGCTTTGGAAACTGATCTGTTTGAGCAGAGTGTACAGATGAGGAGCTGCGAGAGCTGAACAAACTAAAAGACTCCGCGAAGCACCGCCATATCTTTCTCTTTAGGAAGAGATGAATTCCCACTGGCGCCATCTTCAGCAGTTAACCAAACTGAAAATAACCCAGTTTGTTTAAACCAAAAAAGTCATTTCAGATTTTAATCATAAACCTAAATCTTTCACACAACTGAACATCACATGTTGATTATAAATGTTGATATGTAAGCAATTCAGGGTGAATTTTTCCTTTAATAACACACAAATAACAATGGCATATTTGACCTAATTCGTTTACCTCAATTAATGTAAAGTTAGTTGAAATTTTTTTTTTTTGTTTTTATATTCAGTGTTCATCTGCAGCTCCTCTGAGAAGATACCTTTTCAGAGTGTGTGTGCCAGAGACACTGGTGTAAATGCATGCAGAGCTGAACAGCCTGTTCCACCAACACAGGAGGATCCTGAAGTGTCCACACAGCACATCCGTCAGGTCTGAAAAACACATTTCCTCTTATGATTTAGGATGATTTAAACCCAATATGTTCATTACTAAGAATGTCTCCTACTAGCTTCACACCAGTGAGACAGTCTTCATGTCTGGTCATGACATTCATTCTGACAGTTAAAACAGGGTTATCACTTCATGATACTAATTATTTGTTGTATCTCTTGTAGCCCAGACAAGAGGTACGTGCGCATGAAACAGTTTTTTTTGCTCTTTATTGTAGACTATCCAGATACTGGAGGACAGATCTGCAGCAGCTGCCATTAAAGAGGAGGGAAATGAAATTGATCCATGGAGTAGGGGAGAGGGTAAGAGAATAGGAAAATAAAGGACTTTATACACTCAATGACCACTTTAATAGTAGATTCTAAGATACTGTCTGAAAAATCGGGTTCAAATCTGCATTCAGATGGCTTGGATTCTGTCTCATTTGTAATGTAATGTAAATAATTTAACTGTTTCTCTTTAAGCTGGAGGGCAGTTTCCTTATGGTCGTCATGGCAACAAGCCACACAACTCAGCTCAGGAGATATGTGAAGACCAAAACCGATTTAGTGAAGATATGGAGAGACAGATGACGCACCTCACACGCATCAGTTCTCCGGTTACGAGCAGTGAGGAGCGTCCAAGCAGTCTAAGACTTCAGGTGAAAACTGAAAAGGAGGAAGAGGAAGAGAAGGAAGTAGCAGAAGTCATCCTGGTGGAAGGGTCTGAGCAAAGGAGAGAAGAAACTAATCACCAGGAGTTTGCTTATAACAGCAACAGTAACGAGGCAGAAAGAACAGACAAGTCCTTCACGTCCACTCAGCTTTCATGTGACCTTTCAGTCTTCTCTCAGCCTGTGGAAGCCGCCATGGAACAATCCGGAAATGATGCCAAAACTATACAGAATGACCAGATAGAGATGTATGGTGTCGGACAGGTCAGTGTCCATGAGCAACCACAGCCAGCCTGGTGCAGAGACAGAGCACATGAGGCAGATCATATGGTACAAAGACAGAGGCATGATGGCTCAAGCACACACCAGCAGCACAGGACTTTATCCAGACCCAGTGAGGCCGGAGTCGGAGCCGGCATGGCCTCTCAGACCGGATCTAACATACCCCACCAAGCCTTTTTGGGAAGAGGCCGTGGCGGACTCAGACGTTTCCGCGCTCAGTGGGTGACAAGCGTGGACGGAGAACGGCGCTTCAGATGCTCATTCTGTGAGCGGACCTTTGTGCGTTTTGGCCAGCTGAAGGAGCACATGCGCAGCCACACTGGCGAGAGGCCGTACACGTGCAGCCAGTGCGGCCGCAGCTTCACCAAACAGGGCAATCTGATCCGGCATGCCGTCGTGCACAGTGGAGAGAAACCATACCAGTGCAGCCTGTGTGGGAAATGCTTCACTCAGCGCTCCAGCTTAAAGTCCCACCAGAAAACACACACGCCGGACAGAGACACTGTTCTGCAAGGATTAGCTGTGCGTCAGCTGGTCAGAGAGCAACACGACAGCCTGGCTGTGACACAAACCAGGGGTTTTGTATAGCAACAATCCAGAACTGATTTCAGTATGACTTGGAAGGGCAAGTGTTGATAAGCAGTTACACAGATACTGTCGCATTCATTGACACTTCCCAATATGTGGCTGCCTAAAGAAGCTGAGTGTTTGATCAGTGCTTACATTCTCTAGGAACGTTCTTTCCTATTCAGAAGACAGCATAATAACAGATGTCTTCTAAAATTCCTTATTTTGGTCAGATTTGAACGAATATCATTTGCTGTTTTTGGTGAAGGACATACTGTTCATGGACAAGAGTTCTGTTGAAAGTTTGAAAAGCATGACAGATAGCTAATCTAACATAAACAACACTAGCTAGCTAATGTAATCTGTCCTAACAGGTTATGTAGGTCAGAGTTTGTAGGTTGTGCCACAATGTGGCAGTGTTGGCATTAAGCGTGCTCCTTTTTTAAGCAGCAGACTCCAGTACATTCCCAATGCATTAATCACTGTGGTCTTTTTCACCAGACTTGTGCTATGACCAGTGCATGTCCCTTGTAAAGCATATTGAGCATTTGAGTTCTGTTATTACGGCATTCCATGTGGGTCACACTCGTGATTTCAAGCTAGTCTTGGCTCTTAATCTAGACAGTGCCTGGCTACATTTCAGCCTGTAGTTGTCCTGCAGCAGTGCGCTCTCTCTCTCTCACATCAAATAATAATTTGAAGTAGCTGACATACCGAAGCATAGTCTTCTAGAAAACATCTTACCTTTTGCCAGACACTGTGTATTGTCTTGTTGTGCAAAAATGACAATACATATCATATTGTGAAACGTTTCTCGTTACGCCACTATAGACAGTGATGCAAAACTATTGCATCTCAGGATATGTGCACACTTGCTCTCTCTGCCGGTCACACATATCGGCTGTATATCAGTTGTGCTTGTCGTAGTGTATTGATTCAACACAGTGTCATGAAATCATATAGATGGGTCTCCACCACTAACATTTCCACCAAACACAATGTACCATTTCCTGACGGTTAGTGAAATCCTGTCTCCTGTCCTCTCACATCCTTCAAATGTTGTGGTCTGTGTTTTGGTTTGCATTGTTACACAGGTTGGGAACCTCTGATGAACCTCAGATTAACTTGCTAGGTAGAGTTGCTTACCTAGTATAAGTGTAGTGCAGTATTTTTACATGTGAAGGACTTTACTCAGTGACTTACATTTAGCAGGTTGAAGATTCTCCACAAGGGGGCGCTCTCAAATAGCTGATGGATTTATTGTTAGTAGAACCAGCAGGTTCTGACAAAACGCATATATTTGCACTTAAAAAAACGTGTATATGAAGTAAAACAGCTGAAACACACCATACGCCAACACTGGCTACCATCAACTGCTACATGACTTTTTTTTTTTTTAAGCTGATACTGGGAACGTCCTGTCAGTCAGTAACATAAAACCTAACATAAAACATAAAATTGTATATATACTTATATACAATATGTCAGGCCAAAATACCCATTTTTTTGTCATCCAAGTGACATTGATCATTTAACAAAACAAAGTTCATAAAACGCCTGTTGCTAATTTCAGATTATAGACAGATGTGTCAATAAGCTAAAAGTAGAAATATGAAACGGCTTTATTGATTCTAATTGTTTCATTTTCATTACAACATTTAAAACACAAGAAATTAAGTCATCTTTTAGAAAACTGCTCTCAGTTTGTTTCTCGTTAATGACACCGTCCTTTTTATAGCAAATTCATAATCCATGACTGAAAAAAGTACTCAAAAAATCTAAATATGATGATTTAATACCTGCACATACTCTTTTGGGCATTGCCATGAAATGGATCTGAGGTGTGACAATTTAAGTGATTTTTGTAAGGATGTAGTAAATGTTAAACATTTTTGTTAATGAAAAAAAAAAAAAAAGTAGACATGAGGACATGAAGGCCAAGTGTGTACAAGTGTGAAGAATTTGAGTTTATTGATATTAAATATGATATCTTTCATTATTTTACAGGAACATTAAAACAGGTGATGGTCCAATGCAGAATTTGACCAAAACTTATTTGCATATAAGTTTTGTTCAAAGACTCATCAGTTTTTTGAAGGTCGGTGTGGTAAAAGCAAAAATGATATGATAAACAACAAACCTTGCTTCATTTTCATTATTGTGATGTTATAATGAGTAGTACTGATGATTAAAAAAATCTTTTTTACAAATAGAATATCTCAGAGCATCCGTTCCTTTCAGGGTTTGAGTGCAGAGATTTTCGTGTAGCTTCTCTGTTAATAAACATGTTTATGCTGTTTCTCACACCAGGAATAACTCACAATGCATGATCAGTTTTCTGACATGAACCAGGAAACTAGAACATCTAGAACAAAAGTGGAATTCAGTGTTGGATTTTGTAATGCATGTTTGGCTGTGATCCACCATTTGCACATGCATTAGAAAAATGCAACCTGAATGTTAAAGTGAAATTAGCAAATAGATTTTAATTTTTGTGGTTTGTTTTTCTTTTTTTGCTTTCTTTGATTCCTCTTATCGTTTTAACATGATCTCTGACAAGACATGACTGATGTCCATGTGATATGAACTAAAAAATTGGATTATTTATTTTCATAGAGGTTCTTACAAAGGTGCCAGGCTAGTTTTAACGGTAAATATATGCCGTATACCACATTGGTATCTGACTGTAAATACAGAAAACTGACTGCTGTAGCTGAGTGATGTAATGTTATCTTTGGCCACATTCGGAACACAAGTCTTATTGCTCAGTTCAGATTTTTTTCCTTACAATTCAAAATTTATGGCCTTACCAATAGGTCAGCTGTAACCGTTATTTTGAACAAATCTGTGTTCTCACTGCACTGAAACAAAACACATTATCACAAATTTCAAAGTTGTGTAGGTGTTCTGTGAATTTCTGGGCCATGTGAAAATGTAGTGTGTGTTAGAGGACCTTTGCTTCTTTTTGAAAAGGCTTTTCAGTGCAGGGCCATTTGCATCATGAACATAAAAAAAGCATTTTTTTCTGCAGTGATAAAATGAGCAAACAAGTAGCACAACATTCTTTGCTCTGGAGGTCTATTGTCAATCTGTCACCTGTTCAGGATGAAACTTAGATGCACAGATTTTGCTCATTGTGGAGACAGGTTCAGGTGTGAGAGATGTTTAGATGCTGGAAAGGAGCCAGTGGTGATGTGCATGTATGAGGCTCAAATCTTGATGACGTGGTTACTGTAGATGATTGAATAGCAGAATGAGTATAACATTGAATACTCCACATTTTGGTCACACATTGGACAATAATTAGGCACAACATTGCGTTTGGGCCAGTGTAGACTTGTAATATTAATGCAACCTTTGAAACTTCACAATCAGGGGTGGGTCCAGCAGGGAGAGTAGTGGAAGTGACTACCCAGGCCCAGTAGGAGGGGGACCTTAAGGGGCCTAGAAGTAGAAATAATTCCAAGGGGCCTGAGTAGATGGACTCACAAGGAATAAAATTGTCAGGAAAACTAACAATTCTAATGACTTTTTCAACAGACATTAGCAAACATCCTGTACTTGGTGCAGCTCTCCAGCTCATATCACAGCTGCTGGCTGTACATTTGAGAGAGTATGTTTGGTCGACTTACCACAAGTGTGTAAAGCTTCACTGAAGCTTGCGACTAATCACCTATCACCATTGTTCCCAATGACCAATCACTGATCACCATTGTTTCCCAATGACTGATCACTGATCACCATTGTTCCTAACGACCAATCACTGAACATCATAGTTCCCAATGACCAATCACTGATCACCAGTTTTCCAATGACCAATCACCGATCACCATTGTTCCCAATGACCAATCACTGATCACCATTGTTCCCAACGACCAATCACTGAATCACTGATCACCATTGTTCCCAATGACCAATAACTGATCACCATTGTTTCCCAATGACTGATCACCGATCACCATTGTTTGCCAATGACTAATCACCGATCACCATTGTTCCCAATGACTAATCACTGATCACCATTGTTCCTAACGACCAATCACCGATCACCATTGTTCCCAACGACCAATCACTGATCACCATTGTTCCCAATGACCAATCACTGATCACCATTGTTTCCCAACGACCAATCACTGATCACCATTGTTTCCCAATGACTAATCACCGATCACCATTGTTCCCAATGACCAATCACTGAAAACCATTGATATTCTGATATTCTATTCAGAAAAGTTGCATTCCTCATGTAACACGTTTTGTTATGTAAATTATCATGACGATTCAGTGAATATGCAAATTAGTCTATGGCGCCATCCGCCGAACATGCATTAGCTGCTACTTTCCCCTGAAAAGAACTGGCAACACTGGGGCCACAGATGCAGCATTTGCACAGGGCCCAGAAATTCATGAAATATTATGCTCATGATTCAAGAAAAGCTGTTTCACATTAATCACACATTAATGTTTGCTTTATTTATTTATTCTTTTTAAATTGTACTGATTTATATGTTATGCTTTCATTTGGCTAGTCTGTATTCATTTATTATCCCTTCTATTCCAATAGTTACGGTAAGCAATAGACAAACCGGAAGTAGACACTCTTGCTGCTGTAGAGATTAGGGGAAGTTACTTATTTTGTTGTTATTATCGCTATCGTTTTATTATTAATATCTCATAAGAAGGGGTTGAAAGTAAAGTTCGGGTGTATGAGAGGCTGATTTATCGAAGAGGACGATGCTCTCGGAGGACACGGCGACCAGCAGCAGCGTTTCTTTCCACAGTAGGCTGGCCTCGGTCATGGCCGTGGTGGCTCAGTCGGCTGTGGCCGAAATCAGCAAACTGTACGATGACGGGCTGCTGGTGCTGCGCCTGGAGGTCTGCCGCAAAGACTCCGAAATCGAGGCGCTGAAGAAAAAACTGGAGACGGTTGAAAACGAGCTGCAGCTTCTGAAAGAGTCTCAGCGCTCAGAGACCCGCAGCTCGACCCCCAGCCTGCTCCCTGCTCCCTGTGCACACGGACAAGGTAAACCTGAGCACCTCCACAGCCCCCAGCCTGCATTTATAACAGTCACTCTTACAGTTTATAATGTACAAAATACAACAGTGTTCTCAACTGAAAGACAAGAAAGCAGGATATCAGTGAATAGAGTGAATAGAAAATGAAAAGTTGAGAGAAATAATTTGGAATAACCTATTTGCATCCCCCTTTTCATATAGTCAAGAGACGCAAAAAAAAGCTTCAGGATAAAACATTCATTCATTTTCAGTAAGCACTTTATCCTAGTCGGGGTCGTTGTGGATCTGGAACCCTGTGTGTGAGGCAGGAATACTCCCTATATGGGATGGCAGTTTATCAGAGAGAACCACACACACACACACACCAGGAACAAATCAGCATACCCAATCCACTGGCATGTTTTTGGGAGGTGGGAGGAAACCCTCAGATACATGGTGAGAACATGCAAAACTCCACACAGACAGAGCTCACAGACCCTGAAGCTATGAGGTGCCATTACTAATAAACCATTAGAAATGAACAAAACGTGATTTAATTGATTCAGCTTTTTTTTTTTTTTAAACATTAAAAAAAAATTTATTTATGCCTCTATTTTCTCCATTAAAAAGGAATCGTTTCAATTCAGCAAGCTGCTATAGTCTGAATATTTAAATATGTTCATGATAGTGACATCACTACCATTTGAGAACTTCAGTATAATGATCTCATGCACCAGTGGGTGGAGTCAAAACCAAACATCAATTCGGTGTTGAGGGAAAGAATGCTGTTTTTCCAAGATTCGCTCTGTGACCTCAGGAGAGCATGGCTTTCCTCCAGGTTCTCTGGTTTTGTCCCATCTTGTAAAAACATGCCATAGAAGGATCATCTATGCTAAATTGACTTTATTCTACAATGTTCCTAAGTGTATGTGGCATTAGACCAGTTTTCCAAAGTAGACTGTCTTGGTTGATACAGTCTCAAATAAGGACATGCAAAAATAGTTTGAGTGAAGCTAATCTTTTCATCTTTCTCTGCTCTTCACACTCAGCAGACCTTGTAGAATGCAAAGAGAGGACAAATCAGCATCTTTCTTGGAAACATCAACCTGATAATGATGTGTGTAATGGAAAGGAAAATGATCATGCAGGGGAAATTAATTACAAATCCTCAGAAGAAATAAATTCGCAGGACATTGTCACAAAGGAAACAATGCCCACCCTTACAGAGCCACAACCTTCCACAGATGACCTGAACCAGTCAACATTCTGCGAGGAAGATTGTGGACCAGAGTTTCAGAAAAAGACAGAACAGGGGATACAGACAGTTACTTTAGATGAGAGCAAAGTAGAGTGTGTTGTAATCGAGGACAGAGAAACGCAGCCGTGGTCATCCATGGAGAACTGCGTGGAACATGCAGAGGACCCTGACTGCTCTATTGTAACCGAGCAAGACGGACATCCGCTGATCTCCTCCGTGTGGAGTGTCGGTTCTAGCACATCCAGTCCTGTGGATGATTTGACTATGACAAACAGACTTAATGTAGAAGAAATGAGACAGCAAAGGATGCCGCAGCAGCCCAGGAGCGAAGGAGGATCAACAGACCTAAACCCATCGCGACAGG
This sequence comes from Pangasianodon hypophthalmus, assembly GCF_027358585.1. Lineage (NCBI taxonomy): Eukaryota > Metazoa > Chordata > Actinopteri > Siluriformes > Pangasiidae > Pangasianodon > Pangasianodon hypophthalmus. The sequence continues at coordinate 15,483,715 of NC_069730.1, read as the reverse complement.
TACAACACAGAGCAAACGCGGCGGTCCAGCCCAGGCTCTTGCTTCCTTCAAGAACTCATGAACGTGTCACACTCTTAAGCAGTAGCATAAGCCAGAATCGGAACCGAGGAGGTTTCCCAGTAAATGACATTGCTATAGCCAGGCTACCTCAGAGGAGAAAGCCAATGAGAGAGAAATGGTTCATGTGTTCATTCTGTGGCAAAAGCTTTGACCGCATCAGCCACCTTCAGATGCACCACAGAATTCACACTGGAGAGAAACCATTCCACTGCAGCATGTGCGGGAAGAGTTTCTCTCAGCAAAGCAACTTACGCACACACCAGAAAACGCACAAAGATCTCAGGACACAAAGTAAAACATTTTGAAAATAAGACAGTTAGAACGTTTGTGTCATTTTTATTTTCTAGTATGTAAACCAACACCTAGCCATCTTGGTTTTGCTCATTTTATTTTTACAATAAACAAAAAGTTGGTAACACTTCTCTGTTACTGTCTTTACAAAATACACAGTAGAATACAGAAAAAAATACACAAAATTCATGAAAATATAAATTGCTTAATGGGTTTGTCTTACCATATTTACTCTTATTTACATGAACATCTTTCACAAATACAGCACACTGCACTGGTGAACTTTGAAGCTAAGTATTTATAATGCATTAATAAAGATCAGCCAGGTGCTAAACTAGGTTGTAACTTGTAAAATTATCAATGTGTCATCATTTGATGGTAAAAAGCTTCAGCTATTTAGCAACAGTATGTAGTAATACAGTGTTGAAAGGTAATGAAAATACGCTGAGGTAATTAATACGGAGAAATATACCTCTGAAAACACAAGTTGTTAAAGCCACAAGAGCTAACCATGTTAGCTCCAAATTTAAAAAAAAAAAAAAAAAAAGTCCCTTGTGTAACAGGTTGATATTCTTCTGGCAGTAAAAGCTGCTAATCCTCACTGTGGTTTAGAGGGTGAACAAACTTCACTGAAATACCTGCTTCCTTCAGGGTCTCCTGTCCTTTCAGTGAGCTCTCCATCTGTCTGAGTAGCTCTTTTCCACTGCATGATGTAGCCTGTGCTGGAGATTATACAGGTACAAAAGAAAACAACATCTGCTTCCTGTAGACATTAAAGTTCATGAAGTCTAGATAAACTGTCTAACGTCCAGCCTTCATTATTGATCTCTGTCATTGTGCTTATAATCACTCAAGTTTCCAAATGCTGTTTATTCACATGCCACAAGCTCAGTAACCTATTTAATTTTCCATGGACATGGAATTCAAAGCAAACTTATGCAAATTTAATATCCTAAATTGTCAGTCTCAACAAAACATAAAAAAAAGAAAGCAAGAGGAGTTTGTGTCCTGGAATACTAGTTGGTTGTCCATCACACCTCTAATCTATTCGCTCTGTTTTTTTTTTGTTTGTTTGTTTTTTTTTTGTAAGAAGAAATCTTTTTATATTTTTGACCACTTTGGCCAGCATGTGGCGTGATGCAAAATATATGCAAGGAATTATATTGTGAAAGTAACTGGTTAATTAACAAGCTGATTATTTACCTCTTCTGAACAGATTTCAAAAGTTTATGCTGTTCTGAGTAAGGTGTATAGATGAAGGTTTATTTTGTTTTCTGAATGAACTGAATGAATCAACTGTTGAATTTTAAATGGTAATATTAACTTAATGCTACTTCTGCACTCAGTCAGGAAATTTTCCAAACTCAGGCACAACTGAGGAACTGCTGCATAAGTGGTGCTAATTCGCATTTAGATGCATTCATCAGCTCAGGCTTTTAACAGGTTGTTGGTCTGCTTAAATCTGTTGATGTATCCACATCTGGACTTGTAGCCTGCTGGTAGATGACCCATGAGAGGCCTGTGGGTAGAGCTGAAAGCTGAGGTGTCCAGTAGTCTCGATATGTACTAACCTGCTTATGGTATAAACACATGTGCTCCAAGGAGTATAATATGAATTCATTGGTCAGATGAAGCAGCAAGCAGGATTAGCTTCACTGGACCACAAAGCTCATCACTGGTGACCTGAATAGATCGCAGGAATGACATGCCGTGTAGAAATACTTTTGCTTCATTATATGAGCTGGCCACGTGGGTGCAGTATTATAGCGTTTGGGTGAGGTTTTGGCCTGAGGAAGCCATTGCTGTAGTGGAAGTGGTTCGAGAGTGCCTCTGAGATCTGATACGAGTCTGAGGTGCATTCTCCCTCCTCTCCCTCTGGCATGCCTTCTCTCTGGCCCCATACGTCTTTTTCTGTCCCTCCTTCTCTTGATGCGCCTGAGCTAATGGACAAGGGTGGCAGGCTCTGTTCCAGGCGAAGATCTGCATCCTAAGTAAGAGAAAGATCAAGTTACTCCTCCAGTGCCCTGTGCCCCAAACAACTCATTTTCATAATTACATTCTTACTATTACTGCATTTATAGCTTTAGTGGTAAATTTACTACAGAGTACAAAAGAAACTGAAGTGACACTTTTCCTGATGACTCAGCTGCTTTGTGCCCAAGTGACCACGAGCAAATACAGTTGGCTAGCATTTTTCATACACCATGTTCACACATGGTGGTTTATGAATAGTCATGGCAAGCAGTTTTACTCTGCATTTTTAAGTGGTGAAAGAAACAGGAATTAGAACAGTGGCTGGATTGTGGCAAGATACTGTAATAACTGTCTTCTGCAGTCGGTCTAGGCGCCTACACATAGCTCAGTGAAAGGTGAAGCTTATTTTTTTACACTTGTCATGGGCATTTTGCCTCTAGAAATACTGCATGTACAGAATCTGACTACACCCTGCAACATTTTTTGTAAAACTAAAACGTTAAAGAAACCACCCACTTGCTCATTCCTTCTTTACCAACTGCTTCTTGTCCATCATAATCTGATCTGACACGTGTCATTATCTGATCTGACCAAGAATGTACCCTTGGTAAATTCTTATCAAGAATCTTTAGTATCACAAATAATTATAAACATTTGAAATCATGTTGGCCAAGCTTTAAAAAATATGTAATGAATGCGGAAACAGCGGAGTTAACATCCCAAAGTGGATTATTTTCCTATAACAGCATGTCCCAAAGTGTTTTTTTCCCTCTTGTACCACAGTGATTTGCCAACTATTCCAATTTTAATTTATTAGTGAACGATGTCATACTTTTTAACCATTTGTAGTTATATTTATGGTAATGGAATATCCGCGAGACAAGTTATCCTGTTATCACTTACTTTATAGCAGCTATAAACAGTTGTTCCTTCACCGCCTTTCTTTTTTTTCTTTCTTTAAGTTAACAAGACAAAAAAAAAATGCAGCTTGTCATTTGACCAAGAAAGCACAAAGAAAAAGCACAAAAGCTGGAGACTCCTTCCAAAAAAGTTAAACAACATTTTCCTAACAGAAAACCGCAAAATATCAATGATTATACTTGTTTCTTTGTCAAATAATGTTTTTTTTAGAATCTGTTTATTATTAGCATTATTATTATGTAAAGTAATTGCCATAGAAGTCCCTGTGATTGAGATATTACTATAGAAATGATATTAGAATGTGGATATCAATATAAACCTACAATCTAAATTATAGCCACAACTACTGTCAGAGCTGCTGTTACAGAAAATTAATCCACACTTTCAGATTTGAGAATTCTACAGCACTGTGGTATAAATGGCATTAACACATTCATACATACTGTACACACACATGTACGGGAAGCCTCACCAAAGTCATATTACTGTTCTTTATGAAGGTTGCCACTCTTTGAACACGGTCTTGTTTCTCCACCTCTGTCTCTTTCCTCCTCCCGCTCCCGCGCTCTGAGTGGTAAGACCGGAAGATGGCTGGACGGCCGAGGCTGTCGTAGTCGTCTTCTCCAAACCCATCCCTCTGCTCACATATGGTGGAATTCTCCTGATGAACAAGTGCTTGCAGTCAGCATCACATCATTACTGGCTCGAGTTTCACTTTTGCATCGTAAAATTATTGCATGTTACCCACTATATTATTACACAATCCTGAAATGACATCAATATGCAACTACATGATTCTTAGGTGACACTAAATATAAAACATAAAACAGTTATTACAGGAGCTGTCTGGACATTGCAATCACGTGATACAGTACCTCTAGAGAAAAGACACTGTTTTTTACAGGAGAGTCCATCCTGATGAGGGTGGATTCTTCAGTCTACAAGAACAGACAAGGTGAGACGAAATATAAGATCTCATATCATTGTAGAGCCATGTTTGAACATTCGGTTTGAGCCTTATGGCATTTTAGTACTCTTTGTTGTGCTCGTGTGTAGAGGTTCATGTTTCAGTGTTTGAGGCCAACAAGCCAATCCACATTCCTGTTCAACAGCCTTTGGCACATCTGTGTGTGGTTTTTATCACAGTGCTCTCAATGACCTGGTTCATACATGTCTAGAGCTGGAATTGAGCAAAAAGAACGTCCGAGACGACTTAATTAGACTTATCTGTTTAAGGATAGAAGCACTATTGTTTTAAAGCAGTTAAAGCCTTTGCCATGTTACCCAGACACTACCGGAAAAGTTTCCATTAGCAAACAATACAAGCTTTGTGTTTGCTAAAGCAGGAACTTGTCCATTATCACACCCCAGGTGTCTGCGTTCATGGTGTATTTATAGCATAATTGCCTCCATGTTCACATGTGCCATCAACAAATGCACAGTTTTTATCTATTGAAAATAGGTTAGAAATTATTCCATGAGTTAATCATAAATCATACTGGATTTAGAAATACAGCAATCATTTAAGGTTTATGGTGATTGCTCACAGTTAACAAAATACCACAAAACCCATGAAAAAATGCCTTTTTAACTGCTTAATTCATCTTGAATTAATTTTATAGTTTATTGTTTGGGCCAAATTTGCTAACACAGTGCTAATCTCACATTCTTCTTTTTATTTCTGTGAATGTTTAAAATACTGGAACAGCACATTATATACTAGGCTTGTTAGCTAGATAACTAATGTTAGAGATGAAAAGATATGACAGGTGTGGCTACTGTTAAACAAATTGCTGAGAATTTGATAATGTAATCTGAGACTCAGATCGTAGAATCCAATTTGTGTCTACCTGTGACAAATGCACAGTGGTTTACTACCGGTTAGCTTGCAGAGTTAACTAATGTACTTGATAAACATGATTTTGTTAATGATATAGTTTGTCAGGTTTGCTTACTTTTCAGAATATGACAATGCAAATGAAAACTCAGTTATTAAAATCCCAGCTGTGTCTAATTGTAACAAATGCAAGCTAGTTTACTAGCAGTTAGCTACCTGCCTTGATAAGTTAGGACGAAACAAAATCATGGGTGTTATGGGATTTTTGGAAGGTTTAGAGAAAATGACAAAGTAAATCAAAAGTCTGATACTGAAAACCAACTCCTATCAAATGTGTGCATTTATTAGTAGCTAGCTAGTTGGCTAGCTGTTAGGGATGGAGGAATGTTTTCAAACTGGCCATTTTAGTAGTTCAGGCCATTTTAGTAGTTTCTTCAGCATTGTGAAATATAAAATAAATAAAATACCAAAACAGTTCAGGTACTATAAAAAAAAGTTCACATTAGATGTAAATGGTTCAGTGGTACCTGTATCCTGGGGTCAGTACTGACTGAGTTAAGTCTCCTCATAGAGGTCTGTCTTGAAAGATTATTGATCTCCTCCCTGAAAGAAAAAGAGTAGACAAAGAGAGGTGAATTTGCAAAGGTAACAACATTATAATAAAATTTTATATTTTATTGTATCCAATGTTTGCCAGATTTGTATTATGTAAGTGTTGCTGATAAAGGATGGCAGGCTCACTTTTTCTCGCTGAGCTCCCTTTTAAGTTTCCTGGTCCTGCGTCTATGGTGGCAGGTAACCAAAAGGATGATAATTGTCATGACAACTACTAAAGCCCCAGCAGCTCCACCCACTATGATAAGGAGGAGGTTGTTGAAAGAGGCCTCGAGCTGGGAAGATTTGGTGGCCTCTTGAAATGTGAAGGGAAGAAAAAAGATGAATGCATTTTTTTCTACCAAATGGGGGCGGTATGTGTACATGAATGCCTAATAAATAGGCGATAAATCATTATTTCAATAAGTTTTACAGAATTTTTACAGAAGTTTGATCCACTGCTTGCTATTAGAAATTTATTAACATGCAATTTAGCAATTTAGTTCTCTTCTTATATGCAATTTAAGAAGAGAACATTCTGACAATACTGTGAATAGTTTATTAAGAACTTAATAAATTTAGTGGCACACTAAATCCTTTACTACTTTTAGTGAAGAACTACAATATGCACAGATTGAGATTTTTATTTAATTACTCATTTGCCTACTCTTACTACAGCTGTCTTTTTCAAATACAAACTGTCCCATGACTGAAGGCGACAGTGGCTCTATTACACTGGAAAAAGGAAGAGGAAGCTGAAATGAAGGGAAAATGCCTATTTTTTTCCATCACAAGACAGACTGTTTTGTAATAAAGGCACGTTTTCTTAAAGCTCACTATCCATTTAAAGAGCAGCATCATGATTATGGTGTGATACAGTAAGCATTCAAACCTGAGGGAGAGTGGGCTGTAGTACATGTGAAACAAGAACCTTTTCACTATACACTCTCAGAAAAAAAAAAGGTACCAAACTACTTTTCCTTGTTTCTGGGGTAGTAGCCTTCAAGGTACATCTTTCGTACCCTTATTATTTATCTTCCAACTAGTACTATGAATATAGTGCACAACTGGACATTAAGGACTACTGTGAAATAAAGTTTTAAAAGTACCTTCCCATGTAAAAGACACATATTAAAAGGTACCACACCAGAAACAAAGAAAGGTACAATTTGGTAGGTTTTTTCTGAGAGTGTATTGTACACTGCTTGGGAGTTTTGGGATTTTGTAACCATGGAGAATATTATCCTGTGTGCTCATGAAATCCCACAATGCACTACAGTAGGTTAGTGTCCAAATGATATACCCTAAATGCTAGAGAATACCCACTTTGATACTTGTAGGTTATAAAGAGTGAGGCAAAATTTTGGACACAGGGATTATGTATGTCAGTAATCATGTATGTGTTGCAGTCTCAGGTGATGCAATGTAATTTTATTAATTTAGCACATACTGACAAAGTAAATCACAAGGCCACGTTGCAAAGGTCACAGAAAGAGCAAGCCTTACCTGGGATCTTGACATTAACCTCTGTCTTCACCGATCCCACTGAGTTTATGGCCTCACATTCGTACACTCCTTCATCCGTTTTGTTTAGGGGACGAGTGAAAATGAGCCTGTTCCCCTCCACAGATACATCCTTGGGCAAAACCCCGCCCTTCCTGAACACAATCAGTAAATCATGTTTAATTACATATTTATTGCATAATTTGTTACAAAGTCCCTCAATTTTTTTTTATCAGTATTTTAACACTGTTTAGATATATAGGTTTTCTTATTAAAGTATCTTTTACCAATAAAGGTGCATCTAGTCTACCTTTTAAATATTTACTCTAAAAGGTAATTATGATCCAAGTATGCACCTTAACTCTAAACCTTAAATTTAAAGATAAATTATAAATTTAAAGATAAACGGTATCAAGGTGAAAGAAGCATTTTTAAATTAGAAAAGATAAATGTACCACCCAAGAGACAATGAAATGTACAGCTTTGTGCCTTTTTTTTTTCCGACAGTGTAGATGTGCACCTAGATTCAGCTGCATAAGTGAGTCATTTCCTCCACTACATATAATACTAATTCTAATTTCTATTTGTGGTGCATCTTGTCACTTGGCCAGTAGATCTACGAAATAATAAATGACTTCAGACTGAATATCTTTCATCTTTTTTCCCTAGGCCTGTAATAAGCATCTTTGACTAATGCACTGAACATGAGTGGGTTGTCTTTTAACCTTAAAATCCTTTACATAGCCACTTGACACGCCCTGATACTGTGCACACACACGCACACACACACACACACACACCAGAAAGAACCCACTGTTGTAGTGAAAGGGGCCACACTGCCATGTACACAATAAAACCAGGGTTCTCAGGTTCCACATCTCCAATCACACACACATACACCCACACACTTATACACACATTTCTTTGCTATTATCTATAAATAATTAATTACAGTTGTGTATTAAAATGCAATAGGATCATTACATAATATGTCAAGAAACTGACCAGCCCAAAGCCTGAGAGCATTTTGCATATTTGAAGATATGCATGTGACTGTGAGTGCAGACAGTCTGTATTGTTTGGGAGAAGAAAGACAGACCTTCTCAACCATGGTCGTGCCTGCTATAATAATGTCTAACCCGAAAGATGAAAGATTGTTAAGTTCGCATGTGCAGGCGTTACTCTTGATATACCCTCCGCACACTGTCTCTAATCAAACTAAAACCCTGTCTTTTGGTGCCCATTAAAATGATATTTAAAGTCGAGCACTGTATTTTAAGGCTTAGGAGGTGTCTCCCTGTTCTCCTCCCTCCTTCTCTCCTCTCGGTCTTTTCTCTCTCTGACTGTGTTTTCTCTATCTCTCCCCCATCCACCCCCTCTCACCTCATGTGAAATCAGGTCTCCCCACTGTCTCTTTAGTAATAGCTTGTAATGCTACTCCACGGCTTTTATTTAACCCTCAAAAGAGCATTTGAATAAGCGGTGCTCAGGGAGTTTAATGCCTTTTGTGTGTGTGTGTGTGTGTGTGTGTGTGTGTGTGTGTATGATTACATGTGTGAAACAAAGTGAGAGAGGGTGGGCCAGGTGGGTATGTTGTGCATTTTCTCCTGATTGTACTGAGATACTTGCAGAGTCATGGATTTCTGTTAACAAACATAACAAACAAACAACATCATATTGAGATAAAGGGTGATCAGAGTCAGGACCAGAGGACGGTAAAGACAAACAGATCTTGCATAAGCAAAGTGTTGTGGACAATGAAATGCAAGACAGGTTTTTGGTGCGCGAAAACACACACATACACACACACTCTGGTAGACTGAGAGACGGGCAGGAGGTACCTGGTCCAGGTGAAGTTGTGTGGTTGAGGATTTCCTACACCCTCGCACTTGAGTTCAGCTCCCTTCCGATCAACTGACCAGCTCTGATCATAACCAGAAACCGTAGCGTCAGGAGGAACTAAACACACACACACACACACACACACACACACACACACGCACATATACTTATTACACATTGAGGCCAAACAGTCAATAGACTCAAATCCACTCATTTGACCCAACTGTCCTTATAAGAGACTATCCCTCACCCCATTAACCTCTTGTTCATTTCCTTATGAGATATGAGGAAAACAACGTCTCACTTTTTTCACCAATCAACTTCCTGTTTGAAGTTTGTTTTGATAGTTACAGCAAAAGTGCAAAAGTTTGCAATGCCTTAGCTTTTGTGTGACACCTTGAACCTCTATTTTATAGCTTATCTACAAAACTTAATTTCATGTTCATTGAATGGTCTCTTCCTGTTTACAGTCTCAATATTATAGCCACTAAGAAAGTCAGCAGTTATCTTTATTACCAAGCTCAAAGGTTTGCATAACCATTGGCATGCTGTACTTAATTTGTGTGAATGTGTCTTGTTACAATGTGTAAAAATTTCTCCCCAATTGGGTCACTTGCCAATTCGCTCACACCAGCCAGTCCTCTCCTACAGGACGGTGAAGGCTACATTGTGCTTCCTCTGTGACACATGAAGCCAGCTAACCACATCTTTTCAAACTGCTCCTCATGCTGCATCACTGGGCAGCATAACTCACTCAGAGGAAAACATTGGACACCAAGAAAGGTTTCATGGTTTCACATATTATGTCTTGGCAGCTGTGGTGAAAGTAAAGTTGTGTAAATTATATTTTTAGCCAGAACAGTGCACATTGCTATAAGCAAGACACTAAGTTATCCCTGCTGAATAGACCACCTTAGACCAGAATAGCTAGTTACAATTTTTACCAGCATAATGTATTCTGGCTGTGACAAGAAATGTTCTGCTAGGTTACAATGATACCTAACTAAACCAGCACCAAACCAGCACTAACTAGCATAAACCAGCAAATGTGGGAGTTAGCCTAATAAACCTAGCAATTACATCAAACACAGTAGGAAGGAACTTTATTTAGTCAGAAGGTTCAGGTTAGCTATTGTGGCTGCTAAACTTGGCTAGCTAAGCTACAGGACAAACTGCAGGCAGATAGTCTAGACAAGTTTATATAGTAAATAAACCCCTTTCCAAGTCACCTGAGAAATGTTTATTTATTATTAAAATGAAGTCTTGCATATCCACATGACTACAACCATGATGTTGTAGGAACTATTTCTCATTATTATTTGTATTTTCTAGTACCTGATATTATGCAAAGTAATCAACATCTAAAAACAGGAAGTGATTTGGGAGGAAAAGTGACATCTTAAGAAGACACTGCAGGATAAATAATACAAATAATACAAAAATAAATAGAAAAATCAGACATTAAAAAAGTACACTGTTAGAAAGGTAAAATTTACACCTAGAACCCTTTTAAGGAAGCAAAGAACTGTATAGAGATTAGTATTATGCCAAATAGTCTGTAGTAGGCATTAAAGTAGACTCACAGTGCACGACCAGTGTGCTGCTCAGCCTGCGGGGGCGCTCTAGAGCAGGGTGCCACACCAGGCAGTCCAGTTTGCGGCCATTCATGCTGCGCAGAGGGTGCAGCGAGTACTGGGAGGTGACAACCCCATCCTCTGAGCTCCTGTTCTGTGACTGGCCAGGGACATCAGTGTCCCAGGAGAGGCGTGGTGGAGGAAGGCCAATCGCACGGCATGTGGCAGCCACTCGGAATGACTGACCCTCCTCAAGGATGACCGTTTCCAGTGTGGAGATGGGAATCCCTGAAGAGCAGGAGAGGAATGGTTTAATTTAAGTTCTGTTCACTACTGAGCAATGGATGTCATTCTGACACATGCCATTTGTTTCCATGCTATAGCCAAACTAATTTAAAATATCAAGCATATTTGACCTTCAACTACATTATTAGTGATATAAACAATATTTCACACAAAAACACTTCCTATACTTCCTATATCTTCCTGATGGCACAGTGGGCACATTGCAAGTGTAAAATAAGAAAGGTAGGAATCTAAACAATCAATTTTACCTCCTGTATTTAAACATGATTTTTGACAATTAGATCTCATGTTCATTTGAGAAAGGTGTCAAGCACATAAAGATTCAAGTTTGCCCCTAAGGAAAAAAGAATACATGCAAAGTATATTTACTGTGCAAAAGTTTGCGTAACTGTCATCAAAAGTATAAAACCAACATTTAATACGAGTTATGGTGGTAATAAAGTAGTAAATCTATGTGTTTTGTTAAGATATTAGCAGTTAAACAATCAAAGTGATATTTCTGAATGTGTTTATTACACTTGCTTCTAAGGACTTTTTCACACTCCTTGCTCCTTGTTTTGGATTTTTGCAAATCTCTCTGGCAGTTTTTCGATTATTTTTCTTTCAGTATTTTGTTGTGTCTTTGTATCTCTTTAATATCTGATTGATGGTTTTCACTGTGGGTAATGGTCTCTGTCTCCCTAAACACGCTGATATATTTTGTGAAATCTAACCTTCTCCAGTTATGTTTTTAGGTCTTGTTATAGCTAGTGTACTGATCCCACTTGACTTTTCACAGCAAAACATGTTTGAGCATTTTGAGACTTTTTATACTTTAAATAAGACTTCAACATGTGTTGACTGTTTTAAGCCACAAGACACATTAATGAGGCAGTTTAGTAAACTACTGTAGGTAAAAAGCAAAACTCCTCCTGAACAATACATCTCAGACCAATCGTAAATATTATGATCCCAATGTGAAGTAAACCCTCTAAATAGTTACTCTGATGCTATAAAGTGTTCACGAAAATAAGTTATATTAAACATTGTAAGAATATATTAAACTACTGTAAGAATACTGTCATATCACAGCTAGACCAGACCTCCCACATCTTGTGAGCAGAGGTGTTTAGCCTCTTTTTCTTGTATTCAGTCTGTAATTAGGCTTTCTGTGCACCTGTTTCATGAAAACAGAAACAGGAGACAAACTGTATGTCAGAACTACAAAGGAATGTTGAGAATTTGCATGAGACAACTCATAAGAGAAGGTCTGAATTGATTGTCAAAAAGTTCACATGTAAAATGTAGTCGAAATGCTTAGAGTTCAAAGTTTTTTTCTCTGATTTTGGACTGGAACAAAAAGATAATGTAGCCAAGCAATGGAAGTAAGGGTGAGTGACATGTAAGGAATAAAACACAATGGGCCATGCTGTTATGGGAAAATAATCATCAATAGGGTGGTGTGATTGGCCCAACATAAAGCAGAGTTACTCTTACCAGCCCTTTGTCCTTTCTTATGTCAGAAAACTTAAAGTTACAGCTTTACCTCTTACTGTTAAAAAGCACTGACACTGGAGACTCCTTCTATTAATGCTAAATGTGTACTGTGACATTATTTATCACAATATCAATATCATAACATCACAGCGCAGCCCTAAATGGACATTTATCTCACTCACATATCACTGTACAAGTCAGAGTTTGATGGCACGAATTGTCCCAGAAAACTAGAAGTTATGTGAATGAAAATACAGCTTCATTTTAAACAGACCCTAAAATACATACTATGAGTGGCATTTAGAAAATGTTTAAAAATGAGATTGTCATTTGAAGCAAGTATATGAAGATTTTTGAGCATGTCTAAATGAATACTAATATATAAATACAGTATTTTTGCATGTGATAGACTTCCATTACTTACTGGTTACATTAGCGTCATAGCTCCAGTGCAAAATTAAAACAGCAGTTGTCAGAGACACTTGCTGTTCTTTACTGTTCGACTACATTTGGAGTAACGGATAAGAAACATTTACCTTTGATTGTTTATCAAACCACTCCTTAGATTGCTGCTCACAATAATTTGTGTGAATTATGTGTTAGATCAAGTCAGCAAAAAAGTGTGAGAATCTTCTTACTCCAGACAGTAAGGCTGATTTGTCTCTCGAAGTTCCCTGAAGGAAAAGTGGAGATGTGGCAGGTGTACGTGGCTTGATCCGACTCCCTTGTGCTCAGAATCAACAGCGTTGAGTCTTTAATCGGATCAGAACTTGTGAAGCGCACACGGCCTGCAAAGGTAGGAAACTCTATACACACACACACACACATACACACACACCAAAGGTTCAGGTGAAGGCAACAATGAATTGGAATGTGTTTTTTACACAAGGTGTGTGTAAGCACCTTGAAGCCCCTCTGTCATGTGTCTGGTGATGATCTGCTCCTTGACACCATTGCTCTTTTCTGTAGACCAGGTCACCTGTACCACCCTGACACCGTCCTGTGGTTTAAACTCGCATGGCAATCGAGTCTCCTCCTCGGCAAAGGAGAGCAGGGCCAAGGACGGAGGGGGTTGAACAAACTCGCCACACACACAGGCTGGTAGAGTTCCAAGAGAAATGTGTAAAACATCATTCATTTATGCTGGCATAAGAACAGGGTGGGGGTAGGGGAGAAACAGGTTTGTGTGTGTATAGTCTTAGTAGAAGAGTAGACTGTCTCTAGACTGTCAATTATTGTGGGTTTCGAAGATTAGCGTGTGTGTGTGTGTGTGTGTGAGTGAGTGAGTGTGTGGGTGGGTGAAATACTTTAAGGTGAATAACCTGACTCTTCAGTTAATGTTCAACTGTGTCTACACACTTTAAAAAATAACACAAGGCCATTAGCATCTCACTAGCATTCAGACACAAGGACATTCCCACACACACAACTGCAAGCTGCCCAAAAACTAACAACTTTTTCAGACTTGCTCAGTTTTTAGCTCCTGGACAACAGAACTCTCTGTTTGCCCTTGCTTTTTCTCTCTGTGTTTCCGAGCACTGACTGTTCTACTGACATTTCCTGTTCATATTGATATTTATATAAAGATTGCAATGCCACTACATAAGAACACAAAACACAGACGGTGTTCCAACTTGTCATGCAACTCCTGGATGCAAGCACAAATGTACACTGAAAATAAGGAGCACACAAACTCAATGCTTACTATTTACACACAAACACACACACACAAAAAAACCCTTAAACACTTCCTTTGAGCAGATGTTTAATGGGTGAGTAATCATTAATCACTATTCATTCTTACACCACACTCGCCCATGGTCACCTCTTCAAGAATGTCACTCTTCTGCTTCTAGTTTCCTGTTTACACACACACGCACACACACACACACCTATACAGGGTTATAAGGTTATTCCTAACTGGGTTTTACTAAGCTATTAAGCTGTACTCACCAATTACTGCTGTTAGTAACAAGGCAAAGCAGGCTGGGTTTGACGTTTTCTTCATTTCCTCCATTTGGTCCAACTTTTTAAGAATTAAATAAGCTACTTGCCAAATAACCAGTTTTAAATACGATATATTTGTAGATACATAAACTACTTTTTGTTTTGTTTTGTTTATTTCACTGTCTAGTTTCTTATAATATATGGCACTTTAAAAATTAGCCTAAATTAGCCTAGGTCATTGTGTTCATTAAAACCTCACTGTATCTCCAGTAGTCGGACACCTCAGTTCTTCTGTTAGCCATAGAAAAGTGAACACGTTTCCAAAGAAGAAAATAAAACGTCCTCAAACGCAACACAAACAAATTCTTCAAAATTAACCTAACATTTCCAGTTGTTTTTTTAATCACCTCACGGAGTACAAGCCGCAATGAACACACCGACACCGACACCTACATATAACCTCCAACACGCTCGCGCTCTACCACACAGGTGAAACTTTAGGTGCGCACCTGTTCGCTCGCGTGGGGCGCAAGCCACGCCTACTTTAGTCCAGTGAGCTCTCCTTTGAGAAACCGGAAGTTTTTGCAGATTTTTCATCATGGCAGTGCGGCGAGTTTTTCATGTATCCCTATAAAGAGACAAGTGCAAACTGAAATATAGATCAAAATAGTTGTTCTACACTACACTAAAATGGTTCCGGAAGTGTTTTTTTTTTTTTTTTTTTTTTTTAATTTATGTGTAAAAGGGGGTTTTCCGGGAGCTTTTTTTTTTCAAGGGAAACTTGTAAGCATTGTACATATAGCTAATATATTTTCCTTGAATAATAATAATAATAATAATAATAATAATAATAATATTCTACTAATAGCCCACTAGATGGAACTTTTTTTCTAAGAGTGTAGGTATATGAAGGTGAAACATGGGGAAGACGGATATAACTTCATTAGATTTCCTATTTGGAGGATTGTTCATGTTTATCTTGGCAGTAGTTCTGATAGGGAGGTCTGCAGAGAAATTTTGCTTTCGAGAACCCGGACCAGCCAAACCAGTTTACACTAGAGCGCCTTTTCTCTGCCAATCAATCACCAGAGGCGTTAAATGTAAAAGCAAAGCAGAGCAGAATAAAAACATGCAAAACACACGCCAAAAAAAATTCCTCTCTTTCTAAGTTTTTATTAGCTTCCCACTTAGAAGAGCGAGAAAAATGTCCTCAGTGTGCCACAGTCACGCAACCCCTGGATGCAAGCACTGAATGTACACTGAAAATAAGGAGCACACAAACTCAGTGCTTACTATTTACACACACAAACACACAAAAAAACCTTAAACACTTCCTTTGAGCAGCAAAACACGCCAAAAAATTCCTCTCTTTCTGAATTTTTATTAGCTTCCCACTTAGGAGAGCGAGAAAAATGTCCTCAGTGTGCCATAGTGGCATCTAGTGGCTGTAGACATGGCCATGGGCATGAAGACAAAATGTGTCCGATAAATTCAAGTTTATCCGTCTGCGTCCTGCAGAATTACAAACCACGCCTCTTACAAGGTACGCCCACTATTACAAGTTACGCCCACAACAAATACGTAAAACATCCCTGAGGATTACAAACCACGCCTCTTACAAGGTACGCCCAATATTCCAAAATTTGCTCCAGGTTCATGACCCCCTTCTTTATATACTAACTTGATCATAGGGATGCTCTTTACTTGTAAAGAAAAATCACAGATCCCCTCAGCTCAGAATTATTTGATTGAAATATTAAAATATTAGATTCATTATTTAAATATGTACTATAATATTCTGGCTATTTATTGGAGCAACTGAACGTTTTTTATTTCTGTACTTTCCACTGACAGAACACCTTAGATCCAAGTTGATTATTTATGGGCCTACTTGTTTTTCAGTTATTAAGGTGTTGGATTAAATATATTTAATTCAAGTGACCAGCTAAACCAGCTAATAACTAAAAGATCTTAATAATAAATAGGTTTTAATAATAACTTTTATAATATTGGATTGTTTTTTCTACCTTCTACTGTAAAAAAATAAAATAAAATAAATTAAAAAAAAAAAAAAAAAAGCACCCCGCTTTGACCACCAGTAAAGTGGATCATAGCTATCTATAGAAAGCTGAACGCGAAAGTCTGCGTACCACTGAGACAAAATGAAAACACGAAGAAATCAAGAAAACATTTAATGTTAGGTTGCATTGAAGACATTCATAAATAACAAAAATAAATGTGACACCCATTCTGAAAGTGATATAAATACTCTTTAGTAACTTGTATGCTTAGCCTTTGTTTTTATAACTGCTTTCAGACTCTGTATATCCTCCAAGCCCTTATTCTTCCTGACACATCTGTTATAACTCTGCCAGATGTTATACACTGCCTTCTTCAAATAGCAATCTTCTTCCTGAGTGAGGCATGGCTAGTTTTTGACTTCTTTCTTGTGCTTGTTTTCAAACTATTCATTCATTTATCATCAATCGCCACTCCTGGTCAGGGTCATGGTGGATCCAAGACTTTATTTATTCTTATCAATGATTTGATCTCTTTTCAAAGGCTTCTTTCTGTACATTCACCATCTTTGGTCTTATAGCAAAGTAATAATATTTAATAGCACTGTGTTTTGAATATAATTGACATAATTATAAAATTATGTCTGCTAGATCATAATTATATAGTGATTAACCTATAATCTAATTATATAAAATATAAAAAAAAAGTACAAGGCATATACATTCAGCTCTTAGTAAGTTATATAATGTAAAAGGAAAGGTTTAAATGCCAACAAATGGTGAAAAGCAAGCTGGTTAACCAAATGTAAAAATAAAATATGTTAGTAAGCAAAACATAAAACAGATATACAGGAATTTGACAGAAAGGAAATGCTTATTCGACAGGCAGAGTTGTTGTAAATCAGAAAGATTAAAATATCAAACAATTATGCCAAAGGTTGCTTCTTCACATGGAGCGTCTCGTAGGTGTCCTGATTGCGATGCTTCAAACCCTGATTAATAGAAAAGATTACAAGAGATGTTACATATGCAGATAAATCCACAATCCATATTGGATGTCAGCATTCAGATTCTTAAAAATGGTTATACCTGGTAGATGCCATCTGGGTTCTCTTCATTTGTCTGTAAGAGAAAGACAGTGTTTGAGCATGAACTTAAAAACATATGGAGGTATCTGTGAACAAAGTGCCACAACACTGTGTGATAAACCTTTCCATTATATTGATTCATCCTTCCACACAGAACAGATAGTTCCTGTTTCTGCATCCTACCTCCTGAGATATTGAATCCTGGGATAGGCTCAAATAAAAGTGGAAGGTAATTTTACTAAAGTACCATCATTATTTGAGTCTTCAATTAATGGGTGCTTGTATATGAGGCATCAAAAGTCTTAGGGGAATTTGTGCAAGCAAGAAGGTATAAATAAAACTGTTAGAGGTCACTAATGCCCCAGAAAGAGAACTAAGCACAAGCGCACAGGGGAAGTGAGGATGAGAGAATGGCTACACACACACTCACACCCAGACAAATTACAGACTGACAGTTAGACACTACTTTACTCGAACCAAGTCCTTACCTCTTTATTTCCAGACTGCATCTGCAAAGCATATTTGAGAAATTAGAATTATTATTAATAATATTGGCTTTCATGGATTATCACTTTACTGATCAGTTAGTGTTTGTTCTAATAATTTATATAATTTCCTTTTTTAATGTAATTATTTAATTTATTTATAAGTAAATACATTATAAACGATAAACATACACTTGAGTGCAAAAGTTTGTGAGCCCTTACTTGAAATTATGAAACCAAAAAGATATTTAGTTATGATAATGAAGCTGTTATTTTCACAAGTAACAAAACTTAAAACCATGTATGCTAAGATATTTATATATATATATAAAACATTAAAATGATATGAATGTGAATGTGACATAAATATAGACTTTTATTCAATTTTTATTCAATTATTTAGTTTAACATTTTTGCACTCAGCTGTAACACTTTAGTGCCATGGGCCTGAAACTGGCATCTGTGAAGCAAAGCCAGTCCGTATTTTAAAAAATATTATTACAATCACCTATCATTATCAAAGTTATATTTATTACTGAGTCCTTATAGTCATCACACCATTTTAACCAATCATTTGAATTGAATACATTTAATCCGAACCTCAAAAACCTATATGAAGTTTATGTAGGTTTAAATAAGTATATGAATAATATCAATTAATAACAAATTTATTAAAATTGTGTTCTGTGAGTGGCTAGTTAAGGAATAAAAATCTTTACTGCCCCAACAAATATCCAAAATATTATTATGCATATTTAAATAATGAGCTAATATTTGAATAGTTGGATTAAGCTTATAAAGCATCTGTACTGAGGAGTCTTATTTTTTTCACCCTGGCTGATAAAATTTTGTGAACCATACTTTAGTGCATCAAATGTTTTTTTTTTCTTTTAAATAATCGACATATTCAAACTATGTGGTGACCTGTAATGTCAGTAAGTTTAGAAGTCTGTAATTTGTGATTACTGTATCATATCACCAAATAGTTTTTTTATACACATGTCTTTGAACTGCATCATTCAGAAGTTTAGTGTAAATAGTCAATTTTGATCATGCTATGCATATACACTATGTACCACTTTTCTGCAAGCACAGCAAGTTATAAACTGTTATAAATAGTTATAAATTTGATACACTGACAGCTTTCATTGTCCACGAAAGCGTTGCTCGTAGTTCCGTCTATGTTTAAGAGTATGTTAAATAACCTTTCCTGTATAATACTGAGTAAAACTATAAAATGTACTATAATGAAAATTATTTATAATAATAGGACGAACAGCCTGAATAATTTACTGTCAAATGTTTTAGTGAAAAAAAAATACAGAATGGTAGAAATTATTTGAATGCTGTTGTAAATGCTGTGTATTAATGTGAAAAATTGGATTTTGACTGTTAGTATGTAGAAGTGATAAATGACCCACCCTTAGTCTGCAGTAGAGGATCGTCAGGATGATGCCATAAACAACCAAAATCCCATCAAGGACATAACACACTCCATCTGCAGCCTCTGGAAGAGTGCACACACACACACAGTCTTGTATAACTATATTTGTAGCTTATTTCAACTGACTTGTGATTTACTCTAGGCAGAAAACTCAAACCCTGAACCTTAACCAAAAGTGCCCAAAATCACATTTCTTTATAGGGATAATCCAAATGTCCACCCAACGTTAAAATTAACATTCATCATATGTGCTTTTGATGCCATGATCAACAACATGTACCCCCATCACCAAGCACAAGCTTCTAGTACTACTTGCACATGGAATTTTCAAGGAAATATGTATCAGAACAGTGAAATATTCATATACATCCAACTAGACCACATCCAGAGCTCACCCATAGCCACTACCAACAGAAGAAACTCTTTCAGTTTTCCTTCCGAACACTTCCACATTTTCAGAATGATCAGTTTGTTATACTAAGAGAAACATTTGAACACTAAAAGAAATCCCATAAAAAATGATCAACATAGTATAATAACAAAGCATCCTATATAGCATGGGATATATACACTTCAGTATACATATATAGATCTAAAGAAAAATCCAGGAAGTAACTGGTGTGTATTTCAGTTGAGATGGCGTATGTACTAAAAGTTAAGCATAATACAGTAAAGTTTGTGGAAAAACAGGACATTTTGGACTAAAGTACTTCATCAGCTGTTCACAGCAGGTGTTTCTGAGGCTGGATATTTGGGATATATTATATATATATATTTTTTTTTATATATATAACGGATGTTACTCATTGTATGACATCATAAGCAGAAACACATATCTTCTATCCATAAACAGTTATAAAATCTGTTCTTTAAATTACAAATACACTGTAATGATAAAAAATCAAATATAATAGCAAATTACCATCTGAAATTGAACTTGATTACAATTTAGAGATGAAACACAGCTTCAACATGAGTTAATATCTAATCAAAAGCAATCAGGGAGTCAGAAAGGTCAATGGTGTCTCACCAGCAGCTCCAAAATTCAGGAGCAGGAGGATCAATATCCCTGATCCATACATTGTTTCAACTGATCAGAGCCGAAGCCAGAGCGATGGTCGATGAGATGAACGGTGTGTGCGTGTGCTAATTCTGCAAGAGTCTGTGTGAAAGCAGTCCTTTGAACAGGAAACTGTGGGTTGTGACAGAGTAGCCTTTCCGAGGTATTGCAAAGCAGAAGGCTGAAGAGGGTTGCCCACAATTTCACACCACAGTCTCTTGGTCTCTTACTCTATCACTTCTCACATGAAACGTATAGTTCATTTACATTACACTGTCTATTTTTTCACACTGCCTGCATAATTAAAACTGCTGAATTAAACCAAGAACCATCTAGGAAACACTTTGCAAGTATGTGATCACATTCATATCCTTCTCAAAATGTAACAAAGACAGAGACTGCAAAGTCATTCTGCAAGTTTATACAATACAATACAATACAATACAATACAATGCAATTTATGGATGTGCACTGATGTGTATTCAGCCAGAGATGAAAATGAGGAAGTAGGGCTATGTCGTCTGTATGTGTGTGGGATGATTTGTACATGACTCAAAATACTATTTATATGAGGAATTCCTGGTAGCATTGGTCAGTATTTCAATTAGCAATGGAAGAAATACATTTTATATATATATATATATATAAGTTTATATATATTTAAACTTCTTTCTCTATAAGATTTATACCAATAGCTACATTAAAGTGACAGCAATTATCCTCTCATTGTGCTTTATCTCACACAGGAAACTCCCGAATGCTGAATGAATTAAATTTTATTTGCATAGATCTTTTAACAAAAGACACGGTCACAAAGCAATGTGATCCCTAACGAGCAGGACAGAGGTGACAGTGGCAAGGAAAAAAACTCCCTGAGATGACAATGAAGAAGAAACCTTGAGAGAAACCAGACTCAAAGGGAACCCATCCTCTTCTGGGTGACACTGTATAGTGAGATTATACATCATTTGTATTCTACAACTGTATACTACAAAGTCAACTAGTATGAAGTGTATTGAAAGGGCGTTCGGCACGATCGTTTTGTAAATAAGACTTGTGGGATGAGTCTTTATGATTATTATGCAGCAGCAGTTCTTAGGTACAAACCTACAGTATTCAGCTGAGATTATTCACTGAAGCAAGGGTGAGACTTGGGCATAAATTGTTTTTAAGAAGTTCAAATCTTTAGGGTATCCAAGTAAAACCACCCACAACAGCAGAAAGTGAGTCATAAGTGAAGAAGCTCCTTTCAGATGTTCAGCATAAGGATGAACCAGGCAGATCCAGAGGGTGAGTATACGGTATGTTATATACTGTATATAACACATTGTATACGTTGGGGTTTTGGAGTGAGGTGGAGTGTGTGGAATCTATAGTTATTTGTTTTTAGCAGTTAGATAGCTCTTGCTCGCTTTAAGTGTGAAAATGCGTATGTATATACATGTATAGATTGAGTAATTATCGTTTGATGTAGCAAGTACCTATGGACCTTACTCATTGGTTTCATCAACCATTTTTGCTGTTACATTTATAAATAGCTTCATCTACCATTTTTGCTGACGTGAAAAGGAAATTGCATCACTTTCAAGATCTGCTCCTAACGTCTGCTCCACACATATGCAAGTTGGTTTAATTCTCCCATGTAACAAACTTTATTTGATGTAATAATATATTGTAATCTATTTTCCCAGACAGAAAGTCAACAGACACGATTAAAATAGTATTACAATGTTCGAATACAACTCTCAAGTATATTTAAAAAGAGAGCCTGGTTAATGATTTTTTTTTTAAATGTAGGCTAAAATGCAGGTTGGCCCCATAAAAAATAATTACAATTCCCTGACCCCTAATTATTTTGCTAAAAGAAAATCAAAATTTTTTAAGTAAGACTAGCCAAATCTATACAAGTCTAATATATGGTGATATAAAAGTGTCTAATTTAAATTTATTAGTAAAACTGGAAAATAGACAATTTAACAGTGTCCAGTACATGGACACTAAACAAGACAAATAACAGCATAGCAATGAATATTAGATAAACAGCAGATGTTATTACCACAACAGTGAAGCAATAGATGATCATATAAATTTCTATACAAACATCCTGATAGTTGAGTTATAGTGCCCTCTGGTGAGTAAATTTCCATACAGGATTGCAAAAACATTCATGCTTATGAAAAATAAAATGTATTCTTTACTTTTTTCAGCATGAAAGAACCCATATGCACAGTTCATTTCTAAATGCAGCTGAGCATCTGCTCACAATGAGCAGCACAGATCTATTTTCTGCCATAAGAGTCGTCGAATCTTGCCAGGAGATAATCCACTGATTTCACTGGAGGATATTTGTCTGAGCCATCACAACACGTAATGATGGCATCATCATCCGGCTGCACGAAGAACACCAAAGACTGCCTTGTGCTTGAGTCGCCCACAGGTGGTAGTAGAACTCTATGGACCTGAAAAATGTATGTGTAACATTAAATATAAGATTAATCATGTAAGGTTTGTATAAAACAAGATTATTATTAGCTTTGCTTGGAGTTCATGGCCATATTTACAGCAGATACAAACACGTCACTGGTCCACCTCTGCATTAGATCTGCAATGTTGATCAGAACTGTTCCAGGAATGCTTGGGGCTGAGATAAACTCCCCTTTGCGACTTAATACCTAAAGGGAAACATACAGCAAATTAAATATTTATTTACAGGAACTTACTGCATAGAACTGTTAAAACACCATCAGTTTATTTAAAGGTGCAGTCTGTAATGTTTAAAAGTGTTTTGAGACCAGTAATAATAATAATAATAATAATAATAATAATAATAATAATAACTGGAACTGCTTCAGGGTTCTGTTTTCTGGTCCTGAAACTAGCTCCGCCCCCAGTCAGAACAGCTCATCATGTGGCCATGTATAGTTTTAACAGACTGAGCAGGGAAAAATGATCATTTTCATTGCATGTGCACTTCAACTGGCATGCAGCAAAGGGCTCTAAAAATTACAAACTGCTCCTTTAATAAAATGTACCACTCTCTAGTTTGGTGAAAAATTGATAAAATTGACAAAAGCTGTAATATATACTGTAACTCATTTGTCCAGCCTTACATTCACTAGTTTGCTGTGAAATCTTTCTTACCTGCAGGCCTGCCTCATGGCTCTGGAAGACTAGAGTGATGCTGCCGTAGTCTGAGTGCTCTCCACAGCGGAGCTGACCTTCCTTCACACTCCCAGCGTTCACCGGAGGGTAATAGAGAGAGCGCAGAGTGCTGCCATTCTCATCACCTTAACATTAGCATGGATGTCTGTCATTCAGTAGGTTGGGGTTTGGGATAGTAAATCTTTGGGTCATCAAAGAGAGTCGCTCTAAACTAGTAAATCTTTGGGTCATGACAGAGAGTCGCTCTGTCATTCAGTGGGACAGGCTTAGAGTTAGCAAATCTTTCAGTTATGACTGAGATACGCTCCTCTGTCATTGAGTGAGTTAGTGTTCGAGTTAGCAAATATTTCAGTTATTACTGAGATTCATTCCTGTTATTGAGTGGGTTGGGGTTCGAGCTGGTGAATCTTTCTGTCATAACCGAGATTCACTCCAATCATTCAGCAGGTCAGGGTCTGAGTTAGTGAATCTTTTGGTCATGACAGAGATTCGCTCACCTGTCATTTGTTGCCCTATTCCAAACAGTTTAGTGCATGCAATACCAGTCTGTATCTACTTTTTTTTTTAAATATACAAGTCTGTTATAAAGCAATACAACAATTATTAGCTACTTTTACACTGATGAAGCTGTTTGTTTTAGCAGCCTTAGGTGATGGCACGATCAGGCTGAACATCTGGGCAGACTGGAGGTGCAACTGAACGAACCAGGGAACTGAATGAACTCAAGTCACTGAAATGATTTGAAGATTTCAAAACTAACAACTCGTCCCACTGCTTTGCTGGAAAACTACTGCACAAACTGCATAGCGCTGGTCATGTCAGAGCATGTGTGTGTGTTCAGCTTACTTCCAATGTGGCTGTGTGCTTTGAGAAAAACCTCTGAATCCAAGCCTAGACTGAGAGCCATGACCCTGAGTACACGGAGAGAGAGCTCCTTACAGCGCAGGAAGAAGCCGACTTGGATGTCACGAAAGCCTTCAAGATCATCGGAGGGCCATTTCTAAGCAAAGTGAAGAACACAACAATTAGAGTTTCTTTCCTAATATTCTAAATTAGCTGTTGCAGTGGTGTTTAAAATAAGAGGTGATTACAATATCTGTGCATAATGACGTAGTATTAAAAGCCTCTTTCAAGTCACCTGGACGTCCAGGATTCAAACTGTGGAAAGTGAGAGTAAAATTTCAGTTTAAATGATAAATATTTCCAATCCAGATGTCTTTATGTAGGTGACAGATGAGCCAGCTACCGTTCTGTCTCTGAGGACACCCAACCATGATTGCCACTATTTGTGAAACTGCCCCTACCGAAGGGTCTTTTCTGTTCTTCAGGAAGCAGGAAAAACTTCTTAGAAATGTCCATGACATGATCCACCTAATATAGGCAAGAGATTTTCTGTGAACACTTAAAATGAACTCACACTGTAATGTCTTTTTAATTTTTTTTAAATTGACAAAATTGTTAAAATGGAAATACACACCTCTTTCTTATCTATGCCAGTATTTTCGAGATACACAAACCCCACATCGGTGAAGGCCTTTCGAATTTCTTTGCATAACTCGTGCAGGTTCTCATCAGTGGTGTCACTGATACCAAGTTTGTAGACACCAAAGTCAACCACAGGTATAAATGCCATGATGTGGTATTTGGTCGAGTTTATATAAACACCAGCACGCAGTGGAGCAAAAAAAAAAAAAAAGAATTCAAGCCAGGCCCCTTGATTCCCAAAAGCCAATCACCTTTAGTTATTCATCTGTGGAGTATACCTGAAATGGTTGATAAGAAAATTAAATTATTAGCCAACAATCTCTACCACCATCATCAGAACATTAACTGAAGGAATATCTTTTGAAAGAACCTCCAGTACAGCACCAGAGACTGGTAGAATGTATGCCAGGCACACTGAAGCTGTTCTGGCAGCTAGTGGTGGTCCAACAGCTAATTAACACACTTCTTGGCTTTCCCATTAATTTAATCACCCATCTGTAATCAACACCAAACATATTTGTCAAATACAATGTCCTCATTGAGGTGTCACTTTATAGATGAAACTTTTAGGTTCTGGTCTGTCTGAATTGTTTGAACGTTTCGAGTAATAATAAATAATTATGCCACAGTAATTTGACATTTCACACAATGCAATGTATTACATTTCTCATTTTGACATTAGAAAATATATTTTATGTCCATGAAGCCCCTCCATATGTTAGATGTTCACAGAATTACAATGCTACAATTCTACCAAACTTTGCTCTTTGGACTGCTTTGCACTTTGGACCATTTTGAAGAGCTTAAATCAGTGTTGCCAAGTTGACGTTTTTCCCAAGCACTGGGTTACTGGGTTACAGACCTGCTGTCTGGGTTGACTTTTGTCCAGGAGTTAGGGATGGCCTTTTGCATACATTAGCTGGTTTATAAACACTCTTTCGCAAATAGGTAAACTGAATTTGCAATACAAACAGTAAATGCATAGGCTCTAACACATACATGTACTGTTATGATTAGATTATACTAAACTACTAGCTGAAATAGTGTGTTATCAGAAATAAGGTATTTAAGTCCAATAGATATATATGAAAAAAACCCTGCAAAATAAATTCAGTACAATCAATATATCAAGCCTATTGTGGTTTTATTCTAAGAATGAAATAGACTATTTTACTGTACATATATGACAATATACGTATTGATACAAGACCAATTTGTAATTTGCCACAAGTGGTGAGCTGCGGGGTCCAAGCACTTGCAAATAGCACCCCCAGTGGCCAGTTCTTCCCAAGATATATAGAACCATAAAGAGAGCATACAAGAACATGCATATCAAGTTTTGTGATGATACCTCAATGCTAGTTGAATTAACTTTTGAAAGCTGACTGGCTGAAAGCTGCCAAGTTGATGATGATCAGTGATGATTACATGTCCAGTTAGAGATTGGCAGATCGATGCAGCATACCAAATTTCTACTCAACTGGACTTTTGGTTCCTGAGAAACAACTATTTGAACTTATCTCCAACCCCTATTAATATTTAACCTATCCAATTCCTATTAATATATTAATATATAGCTCTCCCAGTGGCCAATTTGAGTGAGTCTGCATCAGCTACTAGTAGGTTCCTCCATGAAACTACCAAGTTTCATGACAATAGCTTAATGGGAACTGCATCAAATGCCTGCTAAAACCTGATTGGCCAATGGCAGCCATGTTTTCTCGGTAATTAGGGATCATGAAAAATCCACTTACAGATTAGCACATAGATGCACCTACCAAATTCCAGCTTGAACAGCCTTACGGTTCTTGAGAAACAGCTATTTGTACTGAAACACCACCTCTATATATGACCACACCCCAACCTTTGCAGACATCCTCTGAACCTTGTGCTAAACATGTACTTCCAGTTTGGTTCAAATCCAACTAACCAATCATGAATTACAGCTATTCGAGTAAACCAGCTCTGCCTCTTTAGAATTGACTGATGCATGGCAGCCATACTATTTACAAACGTAAATATGTTTTTGATAATTATTGAGATACACAATCAAACTGCTGAGTAGTTTGACACGATATTTGTGAAAACTGGCCAAAAATAGTTTGCAAAAATAAGTTTTGCATATTATGCAAATTAGCAAAACATCTAAGTGGGTGGGGCTAAATGTTTCTTAAGGGTTTTGTTTGTTTGTTTGTTTGGGAGAACCCAAGGAATCAGTGAAAAAATTATTTTGTTTGTAAGACTTTCGGTTCATGAGATATGGACCAAAACATAAACACTTGCATTATAGTGCCAACAACCGGGCGAGAGCAGGAGCTGTAGACCAAGTTTCACTTCTCTATGACTTACGGTTTGGTCTGCAAGGTTCGAAAAAGAAAAAGAAAAAGAAGAAGAAGAAGAAGAAGAAAAAAAATCCTAACAATTACAATAGGGTTCCAGCACCTTTGGTGCTTGGACCCCTAATAACTGTGGTTTAATACTGTTTGATAAAAATGTCTTGTATGATGTTACTTTGCAAATTTTACAATGCAATACAGTGTATAGGACTTTACTGTTTATTACTATTTTTTTACTTCTTGCTCTCGTTATTTTACCACTTTAATACTATGATAACGATGTCAATACTGCTTAACTAAACAAAATCCGACATGCACACCATCCGAAAAAACACACACACAGTAAAACACTAAGCTACGTGAGGATGAATATAAACAATAGGATAATATACAGTATTACTTACGCATCTTATATTACGGTCTTCTGGTTTTGTAAACAAAAATAAACTCAATAAATATCTCAATATACTACAAATAAGGTCCACATCTTACCGTTATAAATTACGTATAAAATGCCAACTTGCACATTCTCAGGCCTCCCACACACACACACACACACACACCCACACACACACACACACACACACACACACACACACACCGAAACTTCCGTAGTGGAATAGTGTAAAGTCCACTAGAGTTAGTGGACGCTGCAACCGAACTTACTGACAACCCACACAACCACGTGACGCGACTGGCCCCGCCTTCTTTAATATTTCTGTCAAATAAACGTCCAAATATGCAGCAAAAACTATTTAATAAATGTAATAAAAAAAAATTAAAAATTATATAAATATATTTATTCATATTTTTATATATAAATGATAGAAATGTATTTATCTAAATATAAATATATATTTATATTTCCATAAATATAAATAAATACATATTTATTTTTTATTTAAATTTAATTTATATTAAATAATAATAATAATCTGTTCTTTTAAAAGTCACAGCAGACAAGAAACTTACTAAAATTTCAACATTTCAGATTCAAAATATTACTACAAAGGTTGCGAGTTACAGTTATAGTTAGGAACTGGCAATGTTCTACTTGTGTGTAAAACAATGTGGGAACAGTTAGTTCAGTTCATGTAGTCTTATATAGTTTTGAACTGAAATTTGCTTTAAAATACTTCAGTGTATGTTTTGGTGTTGAGGGCCTAAATTAACTATAGTCACATGGCTTGATCTTTTTCCAGAGACTGTTTTACATCTTTTTTGGCAGAGTGATCACACTATAAAACTGGCAGGATATTTGTCAGTTCATCTCAAACTTCATACATAACAATTTTGAGCTATATTTTAAAGACATTTTGTTTGGATTGTTCATTTTTGAGAAGCTATATAAAAGTGCATTTTATCTCTGTAATTTAATTATTTTGTTAGCAAAATATTTTATCCACAAATGTAAGGTATTAAAAGCACCTTTTCTCTCACTTTCATAAAGATATTAGAATTTATATTAACTCTTTGTCCACTTCCACTTCCTGTAACAGAAAAGCTGCCAAAACAAAGAATATATGCTCACAATTTAATGTTTTTGTGTAATTTTATTTGTTTGTTTGTTTGTTGTTACAGAATGCTGTGTAGCTTTTGGTAGTTTTTGTCTATGCCTGTACCCCTGGCTTCTTCTCATGGTTCATATGTCATGTTAAAAAATGTTGAATTAAAAGACAAAAAAACAGAAAAACAAATAAATGCCTCTGAATAAAGTGTGTTATTGAATAAAGCTTGAATATTTAATTGTTTTATGGAGTTAAAAAAAAACAAAAAACATGGCTTGATCTTAAGCTGTCAGTATTCTGGGTTCAGTTTTGCAGCCAAAATATCTTCTAATTCTTTTCTGGCAAGTGGACAAGGAACAAGGCTGCACTGTGTTTCAGTGGAGGCATTAGTGCTTCACGGCTCCAAGGTCCAAGGTTCAATCCTGAGCTTGTGTTACTGTTTACGCAGAATTTCTGTGAAGGTTTCCTACCACTGTTCCAAAACAATGCCTGTGGATTGACTACAATAAATTGCCCCTAGGTGTGAATGAGTGTCTGTGTATTCCCATCTCACACCCAAACTCAATCACCATGTTTCTTCAATGATCAAATGTTCCTTTTTATAACATAGCCAATGACAATCATGTTAGAGGATTAAAATATAAAGCGTTGCACCAACAACGCTCATTTACGTAGTTACACCTTAGAGGTGTGTGTGTTGGGGGAGGGGAACATTTTTTAATTTTACTCCCAGTGGAATATTAACCAATCTCACTTGCAGTCATTATTTTTGTTTGTACCCACTCACAATATTTTCTAACAAACTTGCAATTTCCCAAAATATAAACAAATTAGTCATTTAAAGTAAATTCTGTATTTTAAATGAAATAATCACAAGTGGAAGCTTTGTCAAATAATCCATGTTTATTCAGTAATCAAAGCATCATGTTCTACTCTCATTCATTCTCACAGAAAAAAACAACAACAATGACACAAGAAAATAAAGCAGTTCATCTGTTAATTTGCTTTATCAGTGTTCTCAATCTGTTTAATATGGAGCTCTGGTAACTGCAGAGATTTACAGTTACAGAAGACAAAACAACTATACATGTCTTTCCACTTTAGAGTTTAGAGTGGTCTTTCAGACTGGTCAGGAAATAATTCAGTCTCTTTTGGAGACCTTACACACAAAGTTTAATGGATTCTGTAATACCTATTGCACATACTGCTTCCAGATACACAAATGATCTATATTGAAATGATCATACAGACAAATGCAATCATATTCATCATAATCATCAGTTATCTCACTCCTCATTTTCTGTCTCACATACACACACACACAAATTAAAGATGCAGTTGGTAATTTTTAAAAGCATTTCTAAACCTGTAATAACCACAGAAGCTCAAAGGCCATTTACAAAATGTGTGATTCCCAATATTGTAATGGATGTAATGAATCTGATTAATTTGTTCCTTTCAGGTTTCTGTTTACATCTTTCTGGCCCGGAAATTAGCTCATTCCCCAGTTGAAGCAAATAGCTTCAACTGAGGGAGGTCGGTTCCAGCTACAGGTGAGGTCAGCTGGGCATGGGGCTAGTCATTTTTTCTTTCCATTTCAAATGATTTGCTTTACAGACAGCAGAGGGCTCTAAAAATTACAAACTGCTTCTTTAATATTCATGCACACACAAGTTACACAAGCACTATTTATACATTAAAAAAAAAAACAAAACTTAAGATTAGTGACAAACCCAGAGTACAGTAAGCACAAATGAAAATTCTGCAATTTAAAAAAGGAACAGAAGAAATTATGGACATCAACTTCCTACCGCATGTATATTTCTGTACAGTCTGTAAACCTGGCCTTAAAATGTCGAGTTCAATCCAGTGTGACCAGGTCTAGTTAAAGTCTTTAAATATTATGGTGCATTTTCTCTACCAGCTTGGAATAAAGTTATTTCAGGAGAGCGGGTCTGCATATGAGTAAACATTCCTGCAAGATGGTCCTTTGCACAACGACAGGTGGATGCATAGACATCTGTGTATGACGTTGCAATGCCGGAGACTGAACAGTGGTACTGAGTTATAAATTAATGCGGGAGACTGAATAGTGGTAATAAAGTCTGTATGAATGTATATGTGTGCGGGATGATCTGTGGGCTGAGCATGAGTGTGTTCAGTAGGTGGTACTTGTGGCATCATGGGCAGAACTGAACAGAATGTCTGCCTTTGAGCTGATGAAGTACGTCACCACTAGAGACACCAGCAAAACAGCTATGCCTACTCCTAGTGTCAGCATCTGTGAGACAAGGAGAGGGAGGGGAAAAAAAATGTTTTTTTTTTTTTTTACAGTTTGACAGTTTGCACAGATTAAAACTGACCTTTTAAAGACTGTTGGTGGTGTAAAAAGCTACACAACAAATCATATTTCAATTATAATGATTATTTTCCTCAATTAATAAAGCAAAATCAACTGCTATATTGGATTCACTACATTACCTGTAATTGTGGACTTGCGACTAGAAAGATACGTGCTCCGATGTTCTTCCAGCGCGACTCTGTCCATGTGGAGTATTCCCTGGAACCATACTGCCGAAGCTCGAAGGCGGGGGACACTGCTTTTGCCAGGCGCACAGGTGCGCGTACACAAAAAGGTTCCCCTTTTGTGTGGTTCTCTGACTCAGGGCCAGACACCCACTCATACGAGTACAACTGAGACAGAACAGCAAGAGAGAAATTCTCAGTACAGTGCAACAGTGAGCGAGTGTCTTTACAAACATACCAATAATATGACCATTGTCTAAATTAGGTGGTCCTTTATACAGCATATGATCAGAAGAAATCTGCTGCTGGATTATAGCTTAATAATCACGTTCTCCAGTGCATGTGTACTATTAATCTGCCTTCTGTGCATGTTCTAGCATTACTGAAGAACTAAAACATGGCCTTTGTCTTTAATGACTTTGCAAATCAACAGCAAATGTATGTAAGAAAGAAATCCGGTTATTTACTGATGCACTTAGAGTTTAACAGAGTACTGAATGTTCATGCGCTGATAGAATTATTACCAAATTCTGATATTTTGCAGTTATCCATTTTTTTTCCTAGATAAAACATTTTAATTCCTTTAACATATTCCTGTGAAACAATACAAGGATGTCACTCTTATTAAGCCACAAATTTAACAGGTGCCTGGAGTTCACTATGCATAATCCGGCTCTTATATTTGTGGTTTAACGGGTTTACAGACATCTTTGTGCCATGTCCAGAGATGCTACAATACTAAACTAATTATTATTAAATTAAATATGACCCAAACACCCATTTACAAAATCATGTTTTTTTTTTTTGCATTTAGTGGGACTTAGATGGCCCACTGTGAAGCTCTATCTTCCTATATAATCTTCCGATAAAGAGTGTTCAAAAGATTTTCCCCATCGCACTGATATAAACAAGTGCACAGTCAGTGAAACTGGAACTGCCAAGATTCTGACAGCTTTAATGTATTCAAGTGTATTTATTTGACTAGATGAAGACGTACATCTTTGCTCTCGCCAGGAATGTCTTTCGGATTCTGGCACTGACTCTGGTTCAGGCTGGTGACAGTGCCAGTCATATTGGCCAGAATGTACTTCACAAAAGTGGTCACACTCTTTGGTTGTTGGGTCTGCGACAGGCTGACGTAATACTGAGGAGGGCCTGAATCTGCAGAGGATGGAAGGAACAAGAACAAGAATGAATGAGAGAGCCTTGAAAAGTGTGTGTTAGGTAAGTATATTTAGGAAAAAAATAATAAAACAGACCCAAGATGGTATTACGCTCCCTTGACACCACGTCAGGGGGCAGCAGGGAACGGAACCAGCTGTTATTGGACTTAACAAGAAAGCCATACAGCAACTTGGCCATCTGAAACAAAGAGAGAGATATGATTTCAGTGCCTCCACTTCCTCTAGCAACAGATCAAATGATCATATGAGTGAATCAGAGTCATGTGACTCACCGTTTTTGTATCAGCAGTGATGTTTTTGAGCATGCCATCTTCCCCTCCAGCCTGCTTATACAGTGAGCGAGCTACCAGAGTAGCCACTTCAGTCAGAGACTAGAAAATGGTGAGAGAGAGATATTAGGCATACAACCACCATTGCAACCAAATGAGAACACGCACGAAGGTTTTACTGTTATAATTGTACTTCTGACTAAGGTAATGGTACCTTGGCGGCCTCAGTCTCATACTCTAGCTGCTCCTCTGGGCTCAGGCTGGAAGTGGGAGGGTAGCTCACGTTCAGGTACTCTGCCGTGTCATACAGACTCTCATAATACCTATAAAACACAGGCAAAAACATTTAATAAAACTAATTTGACTCAATGTGCCTCAATATTTTACTTGACAATTACTTAAACACACTCACACCCACAATCACAGGCTGCAACTGAAACTGCATTCTATCATACTAATCAGTATGGCACCAGTAAATCATGTGACACTATTTAGCAAGGTGTTAGCAACAGACTAAGCATAAGTGACATCACGCTTTTCTGATTACCAGGAGAATTTGACTACGTACCAGTTAAAATTTATATTATATATATATATATATATATATATATATATACACCTGCATGTTTAAGACATGTGCGTGGTTGTTTTTATTTTGGAAATGCAACTGTCATTTAGCCAAAAATTTCATTAAATGAATGTTTTAATGGACTATTAAGCAGATCTTAAACACAAGGTAAATTTTACAAACATTTGAATATAGTATTTGAGAAGTGAAATTTGTTCTGACAGTCTTAACGTGAATATAAACCCTCCTACTTGTTGAGAAACGAGGATCGATGATCTGCCAGCACCACTCCTGGGATTGGCCGAGCCCTCAGAAAGCGCTGAAAGGAGGAGGGAGGTAAGGCCTGAGTGGCATTTGGTTCATCCACTGAGAGATTCAATGTGAAGGCTGCAGACTTGATGTTGGTCACCAGAGCTTTAACCTTGAATTCGACAAAAGAGAACCGGGGAGTTACATTAGGACACCATGGCACTGAGACTTTTTCACTTGTTGCTTGATTTTTTTTTATGCCTCTTGAATCACCCACCTCCTCATTCACTGTGTCGTTCCTCCGAGATACAGGATCCGAATGCATCCACAGGTTCTGTTTATTCCACAGCCCCACCTGCAAAAACAGCAGAGTTATTCTGTGTGTTGTGTTTGTGTGCGTGTGTGTGTACATGCAAGAGAATGTGTGGGTGTGTTGGGCACATCACAAACCTGCCCGATCTCCAGAAATGAGTGCACGTTGTCAAAATCAATCACTGATTTATTGTTCTGCATATCATATACCATCCGGGAGCTACCGATGTAATCAAATGTTTCCTAAGACACACAGTGAGCGGAGAAAGAGTGAAATACTGAAGAGTTACATACACAACACACAATGTAACAGCGCTGGAGCATATATGCAAAAACGCACTCACCCCCTGGAAAAAGGTAAAGAAAATATTGCGTGGGGGCGGAGCCACTTGAGTGACAGTGCGGAGGGCCTCGGCAGCAGCCAGCAGCGTCACGATGCCAGACACTGTTCCCTCTGCTGATGGAGCGATGTCATAGAAAAACGATCGCCCGTCCAACTGAGAGAGAGAGAGAGAGAGAGAGAGAGAGAGAGAGTGAAAAACAAAGTGATATATACATATATATTCAGAAGACAAAGAGTGGTATAGACAGCCAGAACAAAGCTTGCTTGTCTACTACTAAGGAACACAGAGCAACCCTGTCACAAGGCCCTGCACAACCACAAGACACACTTTTTCCCAGCTGTGTTAGATTCTATAAGTATTGGCATATCACAGTAGATGTAGTGGAAGAGTCAGTATTTCTTTAGGTTTGGAGGACAGTGGCTCATGTAACTCATTTCTGACTTTTTAAACATTAAACTGAGGGTTCATAGAAATACAAAACTAAAACAGATGCCACACTCTGGCATCTAAAAATGCTAAAACTAAATTTAACAGTATGTTTGTGGTAGTTCAGTAAATTGGCTGCTGCTTTCACTGCAACGGGAACCAAACAGACAAGCTATTGGAGACATCCCTACGTCAATCTCAGCACTCACCCTGGTTGCTGCAATCACCATGCTCTCGTTCTCCTTGTGTCCCTTGGCGGTGGCATTAATGGGTCGGATGGTCGCCCACACGTTGAAGTCCATTAGAGGATCGCACAGCTGCTCTGATGGATGAGATACGGAAACCGTGTACTTAAATACAGGTTGTTTGTCTGGGCAACAGGTTGCTCTTTAGTGAAAGTCATACACTATATGTGTGTGTGTATACCTGGGTTGATGCTGAAGCTGTTCTGCAGGTCCGTGCGTCGCATGCAGGTCACTGTGTCTGTGACTGCATGCATGTGAGAGAAGAGCTGCATGGCACACAGTGGGTACTCAGGAGCACTGCCATTCACGCGCACGTTATGATCCTCATAACACTAGAGAAAGAGAGAGAGAGAGAGAGAGAGAGAGAGAGAGTGAGTAAGTGAATGAGTGAGCACAAACTGCAATAAAGATATGGCTAATTTTTTGGCTAGAAAATCTGCTCATAAGCATCTTTTAAAGAATTCAGTCATGTATTTCTTAGGCAATGCTGAATACATGTAAAGACCCTCCATCTTCAACTTGTCTTCAAGCCTCTTTTTTTCGCTTCAGTTTAAGCCTCTTGCAAAAGGCTTTGTATTCACTATATATGCTCACTACACAAGGTATAACATAGTGGTATTCCAGTAACTATGTGGTGCATCATATACCAAATAAAACAGAGATTCAGAAAGAGCATGTACAAGGTTTAAAAATATTCCTTAATTGCTTAAATTTCCTACATCATGGGATGCCTATAAGTTGCCCAGGCACAAACACCCACCTTGCGAATGACTTGCGTCTCATTGTCATTGTCAAGAGAGAAAATCGGGAAAGGAAAGTCTTCGTACGACAAGCCATTCCCCAGAGGGTTCCACACTGTAGCGCTGCAGTTGGCCAGTTCAGGGCCGTAGTTCTCGGTGTACACGCCTGACAGTAATCAAGACCAAAATAACACATTCGAAAAATGTGCAACAAATGAACAAATAATGACAAATTCAATAAAACACAAATTAGTCACTAAACATATACACTAAACATATATGTGTATACGTTTAGTGACTAATTTGTGTTTTTTCAAGTTTAATTGTTTCTTGTTTTACAAGAAGTACAGTCTCTCTCTCTCTCTCTCTCACACACACACAAACACACACATACAAACCTGTGTTCTGGTTGGGGCACGACGTGTGAGGAGAGAATCCCTTATCTGGAGGTGTGCTCGTGTAAATGACAGCCACTCCTGCAACCCGGGTGGAGTTCTTCAGCCTCATCATTGTGGATCTGCATGGAGAGAGAGAGAGAGAGAGAGAGGACACGCTCAGTATTAACCAAAGAAAGAAAGAGTAAAGCAAGCAAGAAAGCAAGTAAAAAAGTAAGAAAGAACACAGGAAGATAGGACCAAAAGCAAGAAAGCAAAGAAATGGAAGAAGTAAAGGAAGAAAAACAATGACAATAAAAAAAGGAAAGAAAAAACAAAATGAATGAAAAAAAAAAAAGAAAAGGTAAAGGGAAGAAATCATAAAGAAGAAAAAGAAAACAATGTAATGAAAAGAAAAAGGTAGAAACAAAGAAAGAAAGAAAAAAGAGAAACCAATTTAATGAAAAGAAAAGAAAGAAAAAAAGGAAGGAAAAAGAACAAGGGAAACCTATGAAAAAAGAAGACAAGAAAAAGAATAGAAAGACAAAAAGAAAGTGTGTGTGTTGATGGTTTGCTAACAGCACCTGGTGAAGGCGGGCGACTCCATGAGCACTATGTATGGAGCGTGAGGTCCCGTTTTGGCGATCCAGTCCAGGTCGTCCTCCGTCTCCAGCACATGGAGAACCCCCGTGTCTCCTGATATGGATGCTAGAGAACAAGAAATGTTGCCTAGTCAGATGAACGCTGTTCATTCACAATGGCAGACAAATCACATATTTATTAATGTTTTGCAGAATATTATGGCATATGCTCAGAGGTTGATTAATTTTCTATAACAGCAGCTCTGACAGTTGTTCCAGCTGTAACTCAAATCACAGCTTTATATTAATGCGCTCATTCTAACTGTTTGTTAGCATTTCTATAGTAACAACTCATTCACAGGGACTTGCATGGTAGGAGCTCTACATAATCTAAAACTAATAATTCTCTTTTATTTAACGTTCATGTAAGGAGTCTCTGCTGTCGGTGCTCTGTAACAGTCAGTAAGCTTTTCCACCATTTTTCAGGACAGAGGACGTTGTGCTGGAATGACTGGTTATCACTGCCATAACATAAGTGATAACAAGAACTAACTTGTCTCAACAATCTTCCACAACAATAAACATAACTATAAATAGATAAAAAGTATAAGTGTCATTCATTAATATTTGTAATTGTCAAATCATTGTGGAATAAAAGGAATAAAACACTTAGATCACTTGTTTTCGGGGCGGTAACAGTAACACACCATCTTATTGTTATTCACTTTATTGCACCATAAACCATCTTTAACTATTGTTATGTGAGTATATTTCCCCATATCCTCCATTCCTCCAACTTGTATACGTGTATACGACAGGTATTAGCTACATTTTCTTTCTATTATGTTTTGGACCAGTAACAGCTTTGTTTCAGGATTCAGTTTTGTCAGGTCGCATCACACCACCTAATCATTAATCAATTTCCTATACCAGCACACAATGTTGTGTTTTTCTTTACATACAGTATTTAACACAAGACCGGCGAGTGTATTTTATTGCTTTAGGGTTTTATTAGCAGGAAAGTTCGAGTGTGGGGAAAAACTGCACTCTGTAAACCAAGAGAAAGCTTCAGAGGGTTCGCCTAGAAACTAATAACATCACTCCAAAATATATCAGACCAGGGCTGTACGATATTGAATAAACTAAGTGACTAAAATCTATCTGTGTCACCCTAAAACTTTGAGTTTTGGTAACTTTTTGAAGTATTAAAATCATTCAGTTAGTTATCGCAAGCCCTTGCAATATGCATACCGCGATATTTACATTTGTGATATTTCGATAAATTGTGGAGCCCTATATCAGACATAACAGTAGACGTAGGTGTTTGTGGTGTTCATGTCATTTGACATTCTGTTCTGATAAAACAGTCAGATATTAACCTGAAGCCTGGTGTGAACAGTATAAACAGGTTTACAGGTTGTTAGCTGGATTATCCTATACTTCATTGGCACTGTACTCACACTGACACCCGATCTGATTGGTGGCATTGAGAAGCCGGACACAGGGAGTCGTCTTGTTCAGGACCACATAGATCTTCTGCTCTACAGAGCTACAGCTTACATCTGAGAGAAAGAAATGACACAGCACTCTGTAAAGCACATGTACAGTGCAGTTCTGAGACTCTCTCTATGCCATTATACAACAACAAACGCGTGTATACACATTGTTATGATCAATAACTAGACACTAAAGCGTGGACAAGTAGAAATAGAAATGAAAACATGTCTGTAATCAAAGGAAACATGGTAAGTGGAATGAACCCAGCTGAAGCCAGCGGTCCCGGCTAACCAACCATGGCTGCTAACAAAGTTAGCAAGAGCGAAACACCAGCTCATTTTGAGCTAATTCATAAATTACAACAGAAGCTGTATCTAATTTGAAACAGCAAAACGTCATTCTTATGACTTACGTGAATAAAAGTAACAAATAAGCAACAACTGAATCCATTTTGAGGATATAGGTCCCATCTTCCTGTTTTTTTCTACACTTCTGACAAAACAAAGGAAGTCCATAAGGTCTTTTCCGGTTCCGGTTTGGAACGCTCTAGACCCTCAGGCTGTATCCTAATACTACATTTCTATATAGGTTCCCTAAATTGGGTATAAAACAATCTCTTTTACGTTCTATGTAGTACACTATATACGGTATTTTCAGCGTTGCTGTGGGAAAAAAAACTTAAATATTAAAAATATTTTAAAAACAATTTACTGCCACTTAGTGGTGGGCAATTTTTAGCGTTTGGTAATCAAAAACATGATATATATGAAAAAACTTTGGTATTTTGGTTGGATAAAATGCAACGCTTTAATTTGTTTTCTGGTGTATTAGGTAAACTGTAAATTAAATTAAAACTATATTTCTTCATTAAAACGCTGTTGTATTTTTCTATGCGTGTTTATTTCCGTGTTTACGGTAGCGCCTTAACCTCAATGCAGGGTTGCCAGGTGTACCTGCACGTGGAACATTTGGGCGTTATGCATTCACGAGATCAGGGGCGGACACAAGCTGGCTGGAAGGCAGGGGTGAAAAAAAATAAAAAAGAGACCCTCCTACACGCAGTGGGTCTCCACAGGCCACAGGAAGGGACTTCATCATGTTTCCTTGCACGTAGGGGAACCGTGTAGGGCTTTGCGTCCCGTATTCTCCCCTGGAAGGGCGTGCAAGAGAGCACTTCAGCATGTTTTCTACCAAGTAGGAGCCTTCTAGAAGGCACTGTATCCTATGGGGTGGTTGGCCTTAATTTAAAACAACCCAAAATTAACCTAGTGGAATGGATGATGTTGGCAAAGGTTCACTTTTCCTAACAACCCCAGGAGCAAACTAAACTTGTGCCAATACTGGCCTAATGGACAAAATTATATTGAGCCAACACTGGGACCCAATGTTGGCCCAGAGAAATGGCTGACGCTGGTCATTGGCCCATTGGGCCAACGTCAGTTTGTTACCTGTGTTGAAAATGCACCTTTGCCAACATCAGCTATTTTAGCAACACTGGGTGCCAGTGTAATTTTGTCTATTGGGACATTATTGGGCGAATGGTTATCATTCTGTCTCCTTTAAATTTACACTGCTAGCACTGGCATCACATTATACGGGGCCAACATCAGCACTATAAAACATGATAGCCCCATTAAGTTATGTGAACTTATTTCTTCTCTTTAACTCCAATTGTCATGACAAGTTTTGGATATTGAACTCAAGTTTATAAGTTTTCAAAAATTAAACTTAAAGTAATCCATTGTCTTGACTTTGAGTCACTGTCTTGACTTGACTTTGAGTTGAAACGAAGGTTATCTTCTACTTGAGTTTACTCACGTTTTTAAGGCAGCAGGTGAACTTTCATTTCTAAGTTTAACCAACTTGAAATGTCTTACGGTGAGTTGCTATCTGGGAGCGATAATATACTTAATATACTGAATTAAAGATACATAATATGGCCTAAAGTATGTGGACACCAGACCATTACACCCATATTTGGGTCTTCCTCAAACTGTTGCCACAAAGTTGGAAGCACTAGTTGTATAGAACGCCATTGTATGATGTAGCATTAAGATTTCCCTTCACTGGAACTAAGAGGCTCAAACCTGTTCCAGCATGACAATGCTCCTGAGCACAAAGCCAGCTCCGTGAAGACATGGTGTGTGAAGGTTGGAGTGGAAGAACTCGAGTGTCCTGCACAGAGCCCTGACCTCAACCCCACTGAACACCTTTGGGATGAACTGGAACACTGACTGCACCCCAGACCTCCTCACCCAACATCAGCGCCTGATCTCACTAATGCTCTTGTAGCTGAATGATCACAAATCCCCACAGCCATGCTCCAAAATGTAGTGGAAAGCTTCCCAGAAGAGTGGAGCTTATTCTAACTGCAAGGTGGGGACTAACTTTGGAACTATAAGTTCAGCAAGAACATATGAGTGTAATGGTCAGGTATCACAAACTTCTGGCATTATAGTGTATATACAGACACTGTAAAGATAATGCATGAATGTATTTTGTTGCTCATGACTGGATTAGACTTCTGTTATGTTACTTATGTTAGACGTATTCTCATAACTTTAATTTATTCATGGCAGTAAAGTGAGATTATAATTTTGTGGATGAGCTTTTTAGGGAAACGGATAAGTGTAATTTTGTAACTATTGTATAATGTATAGTATAGTATATATAATATAAAGTATGCACTATATTAGGCAACAATAATAATAATCATGGTATTGTTATGTATTAAGCAGAAAATTATTTTGGTTTTATCTACACAGATCTGGCAACCACGCGTTAGTGTCTCTTCTTCCGTTGTGTGGTTGTCCTGGCATAAAACAACGCAATCCTTGTCTTTTGGCAAAGTGTGCAGTAATAAAAACTCAGCTTTGCCATTTCTGCTGAACTGAAGAGGTGGAAAGGAGCCGTGACGGAAACTTCTGGCTTTGGATTCGGTTCTGTGTTTTATGTAAATGAGATGGACAACATGTCCAGCGGTGTCGCTCTTCAAAAGCAAATAGCATCGATCATGGACGAGCTCGCCAAAGCCGCGGTGGCTGAAATAAGCAAAGTGGTGGACGATGGCGTCGTTATGTTACGGCTGGAGATCTGCGAGCGCGAGCACGAGATCGACTCGTTAAAGCGCAATCTGCAGATGGTGTCCGAGGAGCTGCGCGAGACCCGGCGCGCGCTCGTCCGCCAGTGTGTGAGTGGCGCGCGCCCCGGACAGCCGCTCAAAGGTGACGTGACCTCATCAAGCCTTTCACTGGATGGTCCTCATGATGTCTTATTCATCCTGGTGCTCTTTGTAGAAGATCTAAATTACACAGATAATAGGGTGTGTGCAAAAGTTTACACACCCTTAGAAAGAGGAAAAATAAATTTAAGGTCAAGTATTATAGTTTCCTTAATTATTAGAAGTAAAAGTGATCATATGGGGTGTGTTAAGATATTAATAGTGACATAAAAAAACAGTTTATCTTTTGTAACACATACACTATCTTCTTCTCAACAGGCCTGCAGACTGATAGCGGTCACAACAAAACTTCTTTTAAGACTTTTTCTTTCAGTTCATTTGTTCTTATTTCTTTTTGTTTTTCTTTCAAACCTGTATTTTTTATTAATTCATTCAACCGCTTTATCCTGGTGAAACTATGGTGGTCCCTATCCAGGGAACACCAGGCACGATTCAGGAATACACCCTGGATGGGATGCCGGTCCATTGCACGGCACTATGCACACACACATTCACACCCAGGGGCGATTTATAGTCCATCCACCTGCTGGAATCTTTTTTGGGAGGTGGGTGGAAACTGGAGAACCCGGAGGAAACCCATATGGAGACGGGAAACAAGAATATGCACATAAACTCCTCACCGCAATGCCGCCCTGGAGTTCTGTTTTTTTGTTTTTTTGAAAAAAAAAAAAAAAAAAAGTGTATGTATATATATATATATATATACCCAGAAACTTTGGTGGTGAACTTTGCACCCAGTACTCAATTTTCTCCAGTGTAAATAAAAATAAAATAAAATAAAATTCCAGACTTTTTTCCAGACTTTTATGATCATGCCACATTTATTTTATGACGATTTGGGGCTTTTAACGAATCTGTCTGACAATAATCTGAAACATAAACCAAAATAATACAGAATAATAACCAGAAATTGCTAAAAAAAAAAAAAAAACAAAAAAAAA
The DNA here is from genome assembly GCF_027358585.1 of Pangasianodon hypophthalmus. Taxonomy (NCBI): domain Eukaryota; kingdom Metazoa; phylum Chordata; class Actinopteri; order Siluriformes; family Pangasiidae; genus Pangasianodon; species Pangasianodon hypophthalmus. The sequence continues at coordinate 15,441,307 of NC_069730.1, read as the reverse complement.
AAAACATATATATAAGATATAAGGGTAACAGAATTTGGCGGTGAGGTTTTAATCTGTGCTCTCTGAACCTCCACAGGTGCCAAAGAAAATGATCAAAGAGACGAAGAAAGGGAGCCTGGGATCGAGGACTCAGACAGGAGGAGTGGCGACGCAGCAGCATCCAGAGTGGTTGTAAAGCTTGAAAGCGTGGACGACGAGCAGGCAGTAGAAGATGGAAACCAGTGCACGAGAACAGAGCCTGACTTACACTCCGGTTCTGCTGATGATGACCAACTGGCCCAGACGTGGTCATCAGAGAACAACACGGAGATACAAGACCCTCATTTTTATTCCAAACACGATCAGTGTCAACGCCGGTCGGAGCATTGCTCTAAGGTGGAGCAGAATTACGACTCGCTCGGGGGCAGAGCGGAGACGCAGGGCCTAAGTGGAGAAGAGGAGCTGTCAGCGGATAGCCTGCATGCGGCTACGGATGAATTGCTGCGAGCGCAGCCACGCTCTCACACACACAACGTGCTCGTGCAACCACCTCCTGATTCTCAGGGTGATTTTGGTTCATTCGCACTGAGCATAGCTTCCAGAGGGAGACCGATGGTTGGGCCGGCCTTGCAGAAGAGACGATTCGCCTGCGCCTTTTGCAGCAAGAGCTTCGATCGTCTCAGTCATCTTGATAGACATCAGCGCATACACACGGGAGAAAAACCCTTCAGCTGCATGTTATGTGGCCGGTGCTTCACCCAGAAAAGCAGCTTAAAAAGCCACCTGAAGACCCACCGAGGTGAGACCAATCAGGTATTGGTTAAGGATAGACGATATGGTATAATATCGATATAGTGATAAGTTACGTCACAATACTAATGATGCACCTGATGAAAAATCTTGGGCGAATAAGAAACCGAAGGTGAGGATATGCTGGAATGAAAACCAAAAAAATCCAATCCAAGTGCCCGTTCTCTTGTTATCCTTCATTTACCTTTTTGCAATATATCCTTATTAGTCAGAAGATATATGTGACAGTATTTCTGACAATTCAGATCACACGTTTATATTAATGCGCTCGTTCTAATACGTTATCATTTCTATAGAAACAACTTACTGTAGACTTACTATATAACTATATAACACTTCTTATCTGTTATAATATATAACTTACTATTTATTACTTACTATAATAAACAGGTTTTTATTATTAACGTGTTATAAAAACGTTATTTCACAAAGAAAAACATGTCGTTGCTATGGTGAAGCTTTCTGTAGGAGACATTTATATAATTTATTTAACATTTATGGAAGGAGTCTCCAGTTTCAGTGCTTTTATTCTGTGAGGGAATGACTGTTTATAGCTGTTATAACATAACTGAGAGTAGAAAATAATTTGTTTCACAGACCTGTTTTGATGTGTCAAGTTTTAATTAATTAAAAAATGATTAGTGTTGGCAATTTGCTGTGGTATAAGAGGAATAAACACTTTGGGACATGCTGTTATTGAAAAATAATCAATATCAGGGTAGTAACAATATCTCTGCTCGGGCTTCATCACACCACCTTTTTGTTGATTATTTTCATATGTTGTATCGTAAAAACGTCATTAACTCTCGTCACATTTTTTTTTTTATTTACCGTATCATCCATCCTTCGAACCCAAATACAGTAGGTAAGGGTCTACTTTTTTTTTCTGATATGCTTTCTTGACCACTAACACTTTTTGTTTCAGGATTCACTGGCGATTTAGATGCAGCATCTTTGTTGCCGAGTGAAAATAATCTCTTCAGTGATGAGTGGAATATGGAGACTCACTGTGAAGAACAGATCACACACAACTTTGACCAAAACACAGAAGAACCGAATTCACACTCGTCCTACCTGAGCCAAGAAGGAGCTCACTTCATAAACGCAGATGAAGAGAGCATGCACCAAGCATACGGAGATCAGAAGATTAGAAATTTCCCTGCAGGACAAACTAAGAAGCCAGCTGATCTACCTGAGCTATATGAGAAGAATGGGGAGGAAGAGGAGGAGGATGAAGATCAGGTGTTATCCGATTGTCGGCTGGACGAGCCTAGGCACTCTGGATCTGAGAGTGTCCTGGATGAGGAAGATGCTCAGGCACACTCAAGTTTCAGGAAAGACTCAATGGAGTCTGACTGCGTTAGCATAACCGAGCAAACCTCAGCTCAAAACCAACGCCGGTTAGAATCTACCTCGACAGTCCTACACACGTGGGGGGTCTCCAAGGCCAAAAGTGTTGCTGTGAACCAAATTCATGTGAAAGAGGAGGAAGAGGATGCGTCCTGCTTGGATGAAGAAGAGTCCAATCTAAATCCAGAGGCGCCCTATGACCCGAACACAGCGTCACCTTTAGATCAGAACTCGACCACAGACTGTCTCAGGACCACAGAGACTGCAGCGGTGCCTGATTTTCCATACGACACATTACCTCGGAGGCGGCGTATTTTGAATGGACGTGAGAGGCGCTTCCTGTGCGTTCTCTGTGGTAAGAGTTTCGACCGTCTGAGCCACCTGGACCGGCATCAGCGCGTGCATACCGGAGAGAAGCCCTTCAGCTGTGGGACATGTGGCAGGAGCTTCACGCAGAAAAGCAGCCTGAAGGGTCATATGCGAACGCACACGGGTGAGCGTGGCTTCAGCTGCTCTCTGTGTGGCATGAGCTTCCCCACACGAGCCAGTCGCTACCGGCACCAATGTAACTAACCACAACCTGTGTCTTACAGCTAATCTCAAAGTTCCTGCTGTATGAACTAAACAGTGCAGACTTTGCTGGAAAAATGCTTTTAGGAAGATTCTTATAACTCATCAGCTTTGTACGTATTTATGTACATTGATACAGCTGTTTTTCTCTGTAGTAGACCACATTTACTGTACAATGAATTACATTTCTGTTATTAATTGTGTGCAAACCGTCAACCCTGCATTCAAGGGTTACACAAAGTATTTCTATTTTTTGGGAAACGCTACATCAAGGACAAATTTTAAAGTTTACAACAATTTTAAAATGACACATTTTAACAATGACTTTACCACAAGGACCAATTTTAAAAGATTTTGTGTTTACTGTTAAGGTGAAAGGCTGGTGTTGCGATACAAATCCAAAAAGAATGTGCTGCTGTCTGATGCCAGTTATATCCCTGAAGTTGTTACACTGATGTAAAAATCATGATTACAGACAACAGCATCAGACTGCAAAACGTATCATTATAGACAAGCATGTCACAAACTTGCCTTAACCAAGCATTTATAAGCTCAACGTGCCCTGACTAGCCCTGGAGATACACATATCTTGCCTATTTCTTGGCAGAAAATATGAGAACTATACTCAATCAGGCAATACGAAGAGGAAGCGTATGCAGTGTAAGCGGTATCAAATCAAATGTCCATTCGTCATTCGTTCATAGGCAGAGTTCATTTTCTGTGGATATTGGGAGCCAAGGTGGAGGTTGGTGTTTTCAGGGCTTTAAAAATCAGTGGGTTAAAGCAGTGGCATTTTAGTCCCCAGATAAAACTGGGATGGCATGGAACATCCATTGGCTTCGATGTTGGTATATTATATTTTGTGCTTTCTCTTTATAAAAACCATAATAATTATGCACATGTAACTGTATTTATCATTAGATTGGGCTGCAGAACGTGTACTCTCCCTTTTCATTAAACGTGCTGTCAGGTCGTAGCAGCCAAACCCATTTAACGCCTTCATTTTTGGGGGAATTTAGTGTAGAGAGAGATTTCGTCCATTAGGAATAGGATTTATAGCTAATTGTCAGGACTGGGCAGGAATACAGTATATGTCCTTTTGGTACTGTAATCATATGTTTCATGGTGTGTATTTTTCATCACTGGAAAGCTAGAAACATGATATGAGCCATCAGCAAACTGAGAACAAAACTGGGCATCATTGTAATTGTTTCTCTGCAGACTCTATTAAATCATGAATTGCTAATGTATAAATGTTTGTTTCATTTTGCTTGATAAAGAACACGTTCAGTGATGGTCAACGATTCTGATAAGATTTACAGAAATGGCATGGTTTATTCTTAGTAACCCAGAATCTGCTTGTTTTCTACCTTGAGAACCTCAGTTGTGTCATTGCCAGTTCTCACCCACTAGCTAGTGACTTCTTATCTCACAGCATCTACAAATGTGGGAAGACAGAGGTTAGCACATATCTGTTTAAATTGCTGCTGATGCATCATCACATCAGGGCAGCTGTGTGGAATAGAGCACTAAATGCCACTCTACATGAGCTAGCATACTGTTGTGACGAAGGGAAAAGAGCCATTAATCCCACCCACATGGCAGGACAATTACATGGTCTTTATAGTCACAGGCCAGTATTCACTAGAGAGTATGGTTTATCACTAATTGTAGCCTACAAACCCCTACTTTCATATGAATTTGACTGACATATGAAATGAACAACAGACCTTTTCCTGCAGTCTGTCAGCGAATACGTGTGATTATCTTATTTACTACCAAACCTCTTTAATGTCAATTTTACAGACAGAATTCCAGGAATTTTATTTCAGTCCAGTGATTATACATGTGATACATACAGTAATGTATCCTGCTCCAAAAAACTAATTGTGCTGTGGTGTTCGAAAGTTTGTTTTCTGGCTGTAAACCAGTGCACAGAAGTGTGTATACACAGACGTGCAGATAGCCAATCAGATCGAGATCCTGAAGCTTGTGGCCAGAAACATGTACAAAACATATCAAATATTTTGTGGCCTGTAGGCGGAGAAGTTAAGGCTAAGAATATGCTCTCAAGAGATTGCTATTCTTTTAGATTCTTTCCTCGGCTGAATGTTCCAGACACATACAGAAAGAAAGGCGAAAATATGTGTTAGGCTAATTGTGCCTTACAGAATTTTCAAAGAGACTTCACGTGTGTGCAACCTCATATTTATACCCCAGAGAAACAGTACAGGGTAAAAGGTGACAATAAACTTTATGGAATTTCAGAGCATTTTTGAAAACATACATTTTCTGACAATTTCTTTGCATTTATTTTTAAATATTATTTATGGGTCTCAATAATTTGTTTACACATTATTAGAAAAAATACTGCTATTGAAAGTAAGTGATTATGAGAAGTATTTTCTCATTAGAAGTAAGCTAAGTAGTTTATCCAACCAAGTGAAAAATATAAATCATGGTGTGTGATGTATACTGTATACAGTCATCTTGCACGTTCTCTTGAAGGGATGAATAATTCTGGAGATGATGTGAATATTTTGGTTAAATAAGATGATGTGAAGTGTTGCTATCTTTTGGACTGGATAAAACCAGACACAATGACAATTAAAGTCAATCATATAGGTTTCTTTTGCCTTTGATGACTTTGAATATTTCTTCCATGCAACATGGACATAACTTATTTCATACCACTGCACTGTTGAATTCTTGAATCTGAAGGTGTTGATTAATATTCTCTAAAGTCATGGCTCTGTAATTCCAATCACAGGTTTATATTAAAAGGCCTACGTTATTGTTTATATAGTAATAATTCATTCACAGAGACTTGTATGGCAGATGCTCCACAATAATTTAAGCAAATTATTATTAAACAGATTATGAAAATGTGCTGTTATTTAACAAAGGAAAAACATATAAAACATATAATTGTTGATTTGGTGAAGCTTTCTGTAAGTTTCTGTGACTATTTACCATTTATGGAAGGAGTCTCCACTGTCAGTGCTTTGTAGGTCAGTATGTTTTCCACCAAGGGAAAGTCTGCAGGACGGAGGACATTCTGGTTTCTCGATAACATGACAAGCTGAGTTTTTGTCTTATTAATGTGAAAAGAGAGTTTGGTCAGGGAACAACTGTTTATACTAGCTGCTATAATGTAAGTGATAATAGGAACTAACTTGCGGACTTTCCACCACATTAAATGTACAAACTGGTAAAAACGTGATGTGTCGTTCATTATAATAAATTAAAAATTGTAACTGTTAGCAAATCACTGTGGCATAAGAAGAATAAAACAATCTTGGGATGCATCACACCATCCTGTCATTGATTAATTTGCTGTAACAGCACACCCAGGCATGTTTCATTCCTTACATATGTTGGTCAAAATGTGTTTGAGTGTCAGTTTAGCTTTCAGAGCTCTACACTGGTATATAATATAGGCTAATGATATATTTTTTTTAATGTCACTTATACAAGAAACGTTGTAGTTTTAGTTTAAAGTCTAAAGGTGAAGGCAGTTACTGAAATTTGAGTTGCCTAGTGCATAGTGTAACAACACACTGTAAACAAAACAGGCTAACTGTTAGCTTCAAACTGAACTAGGAATAAAAACTCGGTGACAAGGTGAGTCAGTAGAGTGTGAACGACGAAGCTAGAAAACAGAATTTTATCCCAAGTATTTTCTTCCTCAATTCAGAGATTAACTTCGTACGACGGCATTCCTATTTGACAATAATTGTACAGCATTTGGGATTAGGACGAGGTGAATTTACGGTGCAGCAACCACACACTCGGGGTTTTACGGTATTTTCACCCCTTCAACGTAACATTTGACAGGGTTGCCAGATTGGTTCTGACAGACAATGCAAACAAATCGACCAACTCCATTAAAAACAGTGTTCAACAATATACAGTATATACATTTGTAGATATTGTGTTTAAAAGTGTTTCCTGTTGAAAACCTGTTGCGACATGTCACCATTTCCATTAGTCATTTTCCTTGCATCTAGTACTTTTCTTCTTTTGTTTTGGTCGTATCTTTAAAAATGTTTTTCCAAATATGTAATACTGTTACATCACGTTTTGATTGCTTTACTACTTCAGCATATAAAGACCATTTTTATTACTGTTAATAATGAAATATATTAATGTAAATATTAAATCTCGCATGTAACAGTTTTATTTCGAAGTTAAGAAAAGTAACTTTTGCAATCACTAATCTTATAGTGATGAGGGATTATCAGAACAATCTGGCAACCCTGGTTGCAGTGTGAGTAAGGCGGAAGAAGCCAGTGATGCAGGTTTAAAAAAAAAGAGAGAGGACTCCCGATCTGTGTGGCAGAGATATTTGTTTATCTGGTATACAGGAGGGTAGATTGCAATAAGGACTGACAAGATGCCGACGTGTGTGAGTCTGGAGACTCAGATTTCCTCCGTGATGGAGAGTCTGACCCGAGCGGCGGTGGCGGAGATCTGTAAACTGATCAACAGCGAGTGTGTGGAGATGCGCTTAGAGATCCACAGGGGCCAGAAAGAGATCGAAGCCCTGAAGGGAAAAATACGGGATCTGAAGAGAGAAGCGCAAAATCCTTCTTTGGTCGCAGTGTCTTTAATCGAGCCTCAGGCAAATCTGCGAGATGGAGGTACAGTTCATTTAGGACCTGCGCAATGCATTTACTGACCCTTATCTTCACTCCAGTATCATTCCTGTAGAACAGCTTCACTCACATTCAGGTTCTGTGCGCTGTTTATCAGCTGGCACCCTTTGAAAAATAAACATCTGGAATATAATCTCAGTAGGTGTGGCCCAGGGGCGTGGCCACTTGGGTGGCACTGGGTGGTAGGTGCCAACCTTGAGATTAGTCTTGCCACCCCAAATGCAATCCCAGTTCACATTCCAGCAGTTCACGCAGACTCAAAGGAAAAATCCTTCCCAGTGTAACCAGCAAGCAGAGAATACCTGCTCAAACAATTTCACTAGAAGGTGCCATATGGCGTAACAAACTAATCCGCATATTCATTTTATCCTCCTGATCACTGGCATATCACAATTACAAGAAGAGGGAAGATTTTCTGAAGAATAGAAATGGTTAGAATAGGACATAAGATTAGATTATAGGACTTTGGTCAATTTAAATATTTACACATTTACTAAAAATTACTATAAAGTCATGGTAGTGATCTGTGGTAGTGAGCAGTCGGGAACTAGACATGAAGGAAATGGTTACGGATAGAGTGACAAATTTTTATTATTTGTAAATATATCCCAGAAGAACGTTTAAAATGAAGAACACAGAAATGCACAGGTAAGACAAACAGTGGCGCTCAGTGATTGGTCATTGGAAACAATGGCAATCAGTGAACAATGGTGATCAGTGATTGGTCATTGGAAACAATGGCAATCAGTGAACAATGGTGATCAGTGATTGGTCAATGGGAACAATGGTGATTAGTGATTGGTTGTTGGGAATAATGGTGAGTTGTTGGGAATAATGGTGATCAGTGATTGGCCATTGGGAATCATGGTGTTCAGTGACTGGCCATTGGGAATCATGGTGATCAGTGACTGGCCATTGGGAACAATGGTGATCAGTGATTGGTCATTGGGAACAATGGTGATCAGTGATTGGTCATTGGGAATCATGGTGTTCAGTGACTGGCCATTGGGAACAAAAGTGATGAGTGATTGTTCAAGGTAAATCAACTCGTGCAAGCACACCTCAGTCAGGATTTACACTGGTGGTAAGTTGAACCTGCTCTCTCAACTTGTATAACAAGAAGCTGTGATGTGAGCTGGAGAGCTGTATCGAATTCAGTCACTAACATTTTTTTTTAAATAAAGTTGCTAAAGAGATCTAAAAAGGATTCAAAGCTTGTTGGCAACACTGGTCCACTCTGAATGACTTGGTGTCCAAGATTTATTTTGTAATGAGTTGCCTTTATTCTGAGTTGACTTTTTATAGTTTTAAAGCGTTACATTCATATGTCAGTCTATTTTCACTGGCTAACAGTTTCCTTCATTACCCACATTATCAACCCTAGTAAAAAAAATGCTTGTTGTTTTGTTTAAACATCTCTTGCTTAGATAACAGAATTGATGATCTCAGCACAGCACCTACTTGTCAGAATGAAGAAAGGGATAAGAAGACAAATACTCCAGCACCATTGAAGAACTTGCAGGAGAATGAGGTTCAAGGAAGCAGGAATTCTCTTCCAAACTCTGGGAGTAAACAGAGTCAGACGAGTATGCTTTCCCCATCTGAAAGTGGAGATCCGTTGAAGGAATCCCAAATCCTTATGGACTCACTGACCACTGAAGCTGTAGCTGACATTAGAGGACTCAACACTATGGCTGTAAAGTTAGAGGGTGCGAGTCCACCTGTGTCCACATCCGAGTGTGTCTCAGAGGTCTTTCAAGCTGACCAGAAGCAAAGCACAAACACACACAGTCATACAGCAGGTAGGTAGACCATCCTAAGGGATCATGCAGGACCTTTACATATGCAGAACATTCACATGCACACAGGTACAATAATCCTTATATACAAGGATATTAAATTTTGTGTAAGCATTGGACGTCAGTAAGTTGAATTGAGGTACAGATGACAGCTTGCGACATTAGGCTTGTTTTCACCAAACTTCAGGAATCTTGAGGAACTAAAGGGTTCCAAACGGAGTGTCCAGTTCAAGAACTATGCAGTTCTGGGATGAGTTCCTAGTTTGGATTTCCAACACTACTGTGGAACTGTGACAATTATGTAAAATAACATACGTAAACAAAATGTGAGATTGATACATTTCATTATTCACAGAACCACAGCAAATGTAAAGCATGAGATTTAAGCTCTGGTGTTATTTTTTTTTTAAGAATTCTGTCAGAAAACCTGCCAGATTAGCTCGTGCTAGCTAACTGGCTAGCTGTAGTAGTGAACAGATTTGAATATGACAAAATGCTCTCAGAAATCCTGTCAGATTAGCTCATGTTAGCTAACTGGCTGTATGTAGCAGTGAAGAACACGAATCCTGTCACATCCTTGTAAATCCTCTCAGAAATCATGTCAGGTTTGCTTGTTAGCTAGTTTGCTATCATTCGGTTTCTGTTAGCTGTACCATGTTTGATGTTGAAAATTTTCTTACTGTTAACTGTGTAGTAGAGCTCAGTATGTTAAATCTCACCTCACATTTATGTTTTTTAGGAGACAACATTAATCACTTTGGGTCTGCAGAAGAGCTTTGGCCACAATCTCAATATTCAGCACATTTCCATAACAAACATCTCTCTGAAGAAGAATCAAACTACAAATATGAGACAGATTTTAATCATATTAATGAGCATAGGAGCAATGAAGGGAACCCTAATGAGTTGCTTCTAAAGACTGAGGAGAACGAGGAGCCTTTAACAAAGACAACAAATGAACTGGCACCATGTGGAATGATGAACAATGCGGCTTTGTCATGGCCATGTTTGACTTCAGTGAGCTTTCCGGTAAGTGTTGGAGGTCCAGGCTGCTCTTCTATGCTACAACAAGCTATACATGCTTCCCACCCTGAACATCCTGCATTTCATCTCAGTGTGACTGGTGAGATTGAGTATACAGTTGAGCCTGAAGCAAAACAGGCGGGAGGAAGAAATGTACAGGATGTGATTCAAACCACAGCAATTAGACAGACCCCCACGGTGTCCACAATGCTGACAAAAGCAAGGCGTCTTCCAATAGCTGACATGCGGCATAAGCTGTATTCCTGCTCCTTCTGTCCCAAGAGTTTCCAGAGTGGTGCTGACCTGAAGAGACATCAGCGCATTCATACAGGCGAGAAGCCGTATGGTTGCGCTGTGTGTGGGAAGCGCTTCTCCCTCAGGGGGAACCTCGTCACCCATGAGAGGGCACACAGTGGCAGCAAGCCCTTCATTTGCCGCCAGTGTGGAAGAGCCTTTGCCCATGGCTCCAACTTAAGGGCCCATCAGCGCGTCCATACTGGAGAAAGGCCTTTTCACTGCTCTCTGTGTGACAAGACGTTTGCTTGGTACTACCCTTTCAAAAGACACCTCAGCTTGCACTTTCTGAATGGACAAAACTCCTGATTACATTTGTGTTTTTCTAAGTAACATCCTTAAGGCCAGGTTTTGTCTTGCAAACCACCACAGGCCTTCAGACGAAAAGGAGCACTTAGTACTGTCTGTACCTCAGTGTGGTTGTCTTTTAATTCTTTGAATTACCTTTCAGCAGGAAATAGGATGACTAGATAATATGCTATGAAAGGCTTATAACGAGTTAGTCTTAGTTTGTTAGAAAACATGTTATCATAAATTGACTATTCTAATAAACAATGACTAATAAACCTAGTTAAAAGATGTTTCACTTATTTTTTTGTCTGATACTTCAGTCCTGTGAGCCTAAAAGACATGAGAACTACTTGGATAGTAGTAAATATTTATAGGAAATATGCAAAGATCCCAGATTTTTTTTCTTTTCAGTGTAAATATCATACTTCAAGGAAAAGCTTACATTAAGGAAAATACATTGGTACTGGCATCTTGCAATTTGTAGGTACTCTTCCTGCAGTTCCTGGTGCTGGACCACTAGGGGGCGCTTTAACCACAAAGCTACTTGCACGTTCTTTTAGGCACTTCCTCACAGTTGCTGCTATGACAGTTGGAGCTTCCAAAACACATAGCTAACAATCAAAATTCAGAGGCTAATAATTTCCATGGTGAATGACCAATTCATATTCATACATGCATTATATAAATAAATAGCCTAACATAAAAATATTAAAAGAAAACAACTGTGTGCATAGTTTCTTTATCTGTATCTTTCTCCAGGTTAGACTCATATTTTCAGTACATCTTTAAAGTTTGTGTAAGCATCACTAGGTGGAGACATTTCACTGCAGATAAAAAAAATATAGTTCAAAATTTGTTTGAAAATGCTTATAAATAGCCATTAGTTCAAAATTTGTTTTCCTGAATGTTCAGACAGCTTGTCTTTATTTTTTTAGGATGCTTTTCTGTATCTTAAGTTTTATAATGCAATTATGATAAAGTTTCTTTTTCAATTCATGTGACCTCATTATTATATGGCATGTTTGAAACATGCTTCATAAGTAAATATGAGTAAACAGATGGCACACAGTTTCCCTCACTGATAACAGCCAAAATTCAAATTTTGTATTTCCAGGGAAATGCTGGTATTTCAGGAAGCTATTGTCTATTAGTCTTGTCACATGTGCAAACAAGGTATTTCTGTTTGCACAAGGGATGTGCCTTTAAGTTTAGATTAAAAGTACAAGTCATATTGGCAAATGGTTAACACTAAATTAACAGTAACAAAACCCCAGGATAATAAACTACAGGAACCACAGCTTACATTATAGAAAAATATGCAGTACTTCTAGAGTTGGAACAAATGCAACTAGCCGGTCATAAGAGGGTGTGTATGTTAACAAGGACAGGAAGAAATTACCATGTAAGGTAAGTGGTGGGCCTAGACATTCAGAAATATGTGTACTGATCCATTAAACAGAAATAATCCTAGAAAAAAATAATACAAACCATTCCACAGCAACTATTTGCCAATAATCTTAAAGATCTTAAAAAAAAGCAGTTTGATGTGCATAACACAATGTGTACTATAGTGCTATTGAATTTTCGAATCTGATTAGTCAGGAGATGCTGATTAATTTTCTACAGCAGCAGCTACTACTCTGACAGTAGTTCAGACTGTAATTCAAATCACAAGTTTATATTAATGTGCTTATTCTAATACATTATCGTTTCTATGGTAAGAACTCATTCAGAGGGATTTGTGTTGAGGATGCGTCATGTCAACTAAGGCCAATAATAAATGAATTAACAAAACGTGTTGTCATTTAACCAAGATGTACAAAATATACAATTGTTGATATGTAATGACAGCTAATGGGGAAGGAGTCTCCAATGTCAGTGCTTTTGTAACAGTCAGTAACTATGTAACAGACCCAGTTTTTAAACTTATGAAATATGAACTAACATGTTGGTTACACTGGTGGAACAAAAAATACATGTGACATAAATCTTCTTAGAAAGGTTTCCCACAATTCTGTGCTTTGTTATAGAGGAGCAAAATCAATGGGGTAGTGCTGAGATGGCTCTCAGGCCATGGCCCATTAACTGCCTTCTATGCAGAAAGGCTGGACGCTGACCAAGTCTGATATGATCAAAGCAACACTGCAATGTGTTCTTTGTGTCAAAGGAAAAAAACATGCACCATCTGTTCACATCAAAACACCTTTTAAATTGACCTCTGGGACAGCTTGTCTTTTTGTCACATCAAAATCATGATCAGGATCGTAAAAATGACAAAGAGGCAGGCTTGACACTGTTCAAATAATGAAAGCGGAAGCAGAATTCTGCATTCAAAAGCAAAAAAAAAAAAAAAAAAAAAGCTCCATGAATAATATATTCCTATAAAAGATTTTAAATTGTTTGTAATTTGCATTGCCTGTAAAGTATACTGTCAGAACCTCTAATATTTTTATTCTGTTAAATACTATAGAAAAAGGGGAATTTTAAGAAAAAGGGGAATAAGCAATAACACTCTGCATCCAAAACCTCATAATATATTGAATGTCAAAATTATATTTAGCAGGCAAGATCAGCGTGTGGTTTTGGATATAGCCTGTGTTTTAATTATTACTGAACAGTGGAGTGGTCTTCCTGAAGCTCTATAAATAACTGTGTTTAGTGAAGAGTATTCTATGATAAGGAACTAGCCATGCATGGATCTGAAATAGTGCAACAACTTCCTGTTCCCCACAAATGACAAAGTCTACTATGGCCAAAGGGTTCTTAAACCTTTTGCAGGCAGAAACCCCTTTCAGTGTAAACAAACAAACAAATAATAAATGAATGAGTAATAATAAAAGTCACAGCGCACCTCACAATTTATATATTTTATGATCATGAGGCATGGTTATCATCATATTTCTGTATTATAGCCATGCCCATTGCCCGCAGAACACAAACCAAAATTGTGTGGAAACCACAACCCACCATTATTGAAGTTTTTATTCCTATAAATAACTGGCGACAATTTTAATTTTAAAAAATAGGTTCTATGGGTGGAAAGTTCAGAAATAAAAAAACAATCTGGCTCCAATAAGTAGACAAAATATTATTGTACACATTTAAATTCATTCATCTTCAGTAATTGCATTATGCTGGTCAGGGTCACTGAAGATCAACAACCTACTCCAGGTGCAAGCAGGTACACACCCTGGGTGGGCCACTCGTCCATCACAGGGCACCATGCACACACATTCAGATGCTCATTTACACCTAACAACAATTTAGCATAGCCAGTCCAACTACATGATTTTGGGAAGTGGGAGGAAACCAGAGAACCCGGAGGAAACCCAGGGAGAACATGCAGACGGTAACCTGAGATCAGGCTGGGACCAGGGAACATGGAACTGTGAGGCAGCAACATAACCTTCTGCACCATTGTTCAGCCCAGACATTTAAATAATGTGCCTAATTTTTGAACAGTTATTTGTAAAGTAAAGCTTAACAGAGGGGTAATTTTGGGGGGTAAATCCTTACACAGTAGAACATTGCAGGGCATTGTAGGATTTCATGAGCACAGATATAATCTCATAATAAAGGCAAATCTCTCTATACGTCACACTATTATATACGTATATATGTGTGTGTATATATATGTACATACATACATACATATATATGTGTATGTGTATACACAAATACTTATATACACACACATAATATATATATCATATATACATACACCATAAATAATATAAATAATATATAATAGTATACATTATGTAATATGACACTATACAGTGAAATGGTTCAGTTTATGACATTTAACAGAGAATAAGCCTATTGGTCATGTGTTTACCTGAGACTATACACAATTAGGGAAGTGATTATATTGGATTTAAAAGAGATAAATTAGATATACTGAGTTTGTTTAACTACAGAGGCGGATAACTGACAGCAGTGTTGGTGTACGCGTGTTCTGGCGTGTGGGATCTGCGTGCGCGCTCCCGCGTGTGTGTGTGTGTGTGTGTGTGTGTGTGTGTGTGTGTGTGTCAGTGCTGAGGGCTTGGATTTCTCCGCGCTCCCGCTCGGTGGCTCTCTGGAAACGGCGATCCGGCGCTGCAAATCCCCCCGGCAAACATGTCCAAGCTGGAGCAGGTCCTCATCCTCGATCCTCCGACTGATCTCAAATTCAAAGGTAAGGCAAATGCGCTTCCGACCCGCTACTGACATCCGATCGGGAGAATATATTTTTTAAAAAAAGTAAAGCACGGATTTCACACTCCCACCGCCTGCACCCGCCGCCATGTTTGAGGCAGGGGAACTCGGGCAACTGCGGATCCCCGGGCTCGAGTGACGTCGCTATGCGGCCCAACACTCACCTTACTTCGGCTAGCTTGACCGGATAGCTCGCCTTATACATTACACAATACAGCAACCACGATAAAAATATTTAGTTTTGGTCCTAGACTGACCTTGACTGATGTCTAATTTGACTCCTTGGCCATTTTTTCTCTAAACACACACTGGTCATTTCATTGCCCGGCTCCTTTTTTGGCACCGAATTGATTCGCTAGCATCTGACGCTAGCGTTAGCATGAGCTAGTCAGTGTGGATAGGGTTACAGGGACGACGTGGATGTTGCTAGCTAACTAGCAGGTGCTGATGTAGGCTAATTCGTTGGCGTTACTTAGCCAAGTTTTAAAAAAAAAAAACCAGTTGTACACTTTTCACACAAGTGTATGTTTAAATACTTAAATATGACATGTGTGTATTGAATTAATTTCAGGTTTGAATTGAAGGTTGTCAGATAGCGAGGATAGCTCGATAAATATTTGATGCTCTGCCAGACAAGGTGCATTACAAGAAGACGATGTTCCAGGCTCAACTTTTTTTTTTTGAAGGAAGGCATCAAGCAACCCGGTTGTTTTTGTCCATTACATGTTGTTGTTATGCTTAAAAAAAAAAAAAAAGATTAATTGTTAAATATAGCTAAAGTCTCGCCTTAATGAAGTATCTGAAGAGGGCGGGGTTCTTTAGCCAAATGGGACTTTAGCTTGACTGGTTTAGCATGGAAGCAGGGTGTGTGCACAGATCAATTCTGCATCATCATCATCATCATCATCTCTACATTTCAGACTTCTCATTTATCCTACATTCAGCAGCCTGTAGAGTGGCTTTAAATTATGCAAGATCCGCAGTCTGGGGGAAAAACACACACACAAGCTCATAAACCTGTAATTTAACATCCCTGAGAGTGTCGAGAATAAAAGTAATAAAAGATCATTTACTCTATGCCTTGTTTCATGCTGCTAAGACGCAGACACATCTGATAGGTTTAATATGTGAGATTAAATGTATGAATGACACAGAAAAGGACAACGTAAACATTCAGCCAATGAAATATCATTATAATTGTCACATGACCTCGTCTTTAACCAGTCACAGTACGGGTTGTCATGTGATCAACGCAGTAACGAGAATGTCATTAAAAATAGTTTTTATAATCGAAAATCATTTCCAAATATAATCAGTTAATTATGAAGTTTTAGATATTTTCAGGTCGTTTAATAGATTTAGATTCACAGGTTTAGAGCTAAAAATCAGCCTTATGAATGGTCAGGTCATCATTAATGCTTCACACTGATATTTGTGCCTGTGCTCTACATGGAATATGTCAGATTGCTCAAATCCAGTATTTTAGCATATCTGATTTGTGCATGAACGTGAAATCCGGTCAAACTGGACCTTTCAGACGTGTGTATATGATTTCAAATCCAGTTAAACAGAGATTTTTGTACATGCGACTCAACCAGTCCACTCAGATTTATTATTATTATTATTTTTTTTTTTGCTTATCTTGTCCGTGATGATTTTTGATGTCATGGTTTTGCAACAAAAACATCAGCATGACAAAATAAAGGCAGGTCAGGGTAGGACAGACTGTATATTTATACACAGACACTGAGGTGGAACTTGTCTACCTGCAGTACCTGTGGTTCCAGCAGCAGCAAACATGGCATACACCACTGCCGTCTGCGACAGATGTTTCAGAACCATGACTGGGCTTTGTGGTTATGTAAAACATAATTCACAATGAGATTTCCATGCTGTTAGATAGCCGACTAACAAACTTTTACCTGCCTGGTGTACGCTAGCTTGCATCGTTTTATTATTATATTTATAATAACAACCAAAGTGGATATTTACGAACATAGAGTCTGAACAAAAGCCCACTTGTTATTGCCAATGTGATCACTCGGTGTAAAAATCTGATTTAAGAGACAACTTAGAATTGTCTTGTTGTAAAAACAGAATTATTAAGTACCACACAGATGTAAAAGATATTAAGGTAAATACTGCATGTTTGTGACCAGGTCTTGGTCAAGTACTTAGTCCAGAAAGTCAGGAGATCAGTTGATCAGGTCCAGTGAGATATCTTGTCTTGTGGAGTGTTTGTTGGACATCCCTGGCAATCTCTCTCTCTCTGTCCTCTTCTATAACCAGCTTCATTTGATTAGGACATTAATGATGCTCAACACTTCAGCTCACTTGCATGCTTTGTAGCCTAATCTTAGCCTGCAGAGAGCTCTGTTTCCTGTGAATTAGGTTAGGATGTTATTATACAGGTCTGCTTCTCGTGTCTGTGGTGTAGACTGATACAAATTGTAGGTACTTCCAAAAATTCCATGCCTTGATTTTGTGCTGGAAAAGAAATAAATAAATGACGACTCTTTTCAGTGACCCACTTAAATTACCCATTTCTTCCCCCGCCCCCACCAACGCCAAAACTACACCACAACATTACTAAAATACCATTTTAAACATTTCATTCCTCTGGTCATACATTAACTAACCCCACCCATCCTGAGCTGCACTGTTGTTTTCCAACATTAGTCACATGATCTGGCAGTAAACCTTGCCTGCAGGTGCAGGTCGACTCGAGTGTCCCTGCATCACCCAGCACAGAGATCTCTCACAGTCCATCGGTCCAGGAGGAACGTCTTCGTTTAGCTCCTGTTTACACGTTTCTCTCAGCACTGCTCACGCTTTGGAAAGGCCAAAGCAGGCCCGAGTGGCCGTGTCCACTGAGCTAAAAACAGCAGCACAGCAGCAGGACTGCTCCGATCGACTGAGATCTCTCTCTCTCTCTCTGCCTCTCTCTGTCTCTCTCTCTCTCTCTCTCTCTCATCCACTCTCTTTCTATCTCCATCTTTGTCTGCTGCTCTATCTCTATCGGTTCTCCTTTATGTGTGTCTAATTTCTTCTGTCTCCCTCGTTCTTTGCCTTTCATTCTTTCTCGCTCTTGCTCTGTAACTCCATCTATCCTTTCTATTCCTTCTCTCTCTCACTTTTTCTCTCTCCCTCTATGTCCTTTTTCTGTCTCTTGTTCTCTCTATTTCTCACTGAGTCTGATGTCTTTCTCCATCTCCCTCCATCTCTCTCATTATCAGCCTCTGGCTCACTCTAAGTCTCTCTCTCTTTCTCTGTGTCTGTTTTTTTCTTTGTCTTTTTCTCTTGTGCTATCTGTCTGTCTGTCTTGCTCGCTCTCTCTCCCCCTCAGTCTCCCTCTCCCCCTCGGTGTTATTTATAGAGACAGGGAGGCCTGGGAGACTGGTACCGAGTGAAAGTGGAGGAGATGGTGAAGCCACTGTAAAGAAAGAGGACACAGGCTTCCTAGTACAGAGTAGTTTTACAACATTGTCTTCCTGTGAGCCAGAATATCCAGCGAATACTGTTACAGCTTCTAGTGTACTGTAGACTACAGGTAAGGAAGGAATATACTGGTCGCTTCATGCGTCCTGATTCAGTGTTATATCCAGATAGGGATTTAACACCCAGGACGCGCAAGGAGCCGAACTGAAAGTATTTGATAGTAATGACATGATTTGCATATTAACATGTAATACATCAATCAGATTTCAGTCTCTCTATTCGAAAGCACATTTTATTAAAATTTTCAGATGTAAAAGGGTATCTTATTGCCCCATGACCATCCCTGTATGGGCATTTATATCACATTATATGCAGTGCAACATGAGTAACCAGCACACAAGCATGTGTCTTAGTGGACTCTGTCACTGAGTGGCAATGCATGGACATTTCTCAAAGATTAAATTTACAAATGGAAGCTGAATTTAATCATGAGTCCATTTAGCAAACGGACAGGTTTTCTTCAGTGCCTGATTTGAAACTGGAAGGGAATGGACAATCGACCTCATCTCATGATAGAGTGAGATAACAGGCCGGAATGACAAGAGACCTTGGTTCTCATAAAAAAAATAATAAAATAAAAATCAACAGGCTGTTATCACTAGGTTTTCTGCAATAAAGCCACTTTCGTGAAAATTTACCCAGTGGGAAAACGTAAAAGTGGGTGACCAGGGCAAAAGCAGAATGCGGAAAAATATAAATCATACATGTACTGTACTATACTGTATAAAAATTCATGCAAAACTGACCGCATAGAATATTATCCATAACCAAAAACAGAATATTATGCATAATGCAGAATATTATCCACAACCAAAAACAATAAAGTGAAGTGTTTTCTGTGTGGTCTGTATGTACAGGTCTTGTTTTCTGTACCTGGCTTGAGTCAGGAGCTCTAAAGATGAATAATAGAGGACTCCGTGGATGCCATGTTGCAGAGGAAACGGTGCAGATCTGTAAAGTCCTGTTTGTTTGTATGACTGTAGGAAAACTATAAATAATGGATACTACACTGATGGATACTACACTGATGGATACTACACTGCCAGATCGCTGCGAGATCAGTAGTTCATCCTTAAGTACTACAGCACTTTGCTGAATCATCTGCTTTATCTATTATGTGCATATTATTATCTGTTACAAATCTGGCCATTAGAAAACCATTGTGATTGTAGTAGGCAATGCTCTGAGTCATAATGAACTGAGTCATAGATTTGGCATCTTCGCTTTTTCAGATCTGAATGTGTAAAACAAACATCCTTATTCTTTTTAAATATGTTGGACAGTAAAAAGACTTATAATGACAAAAATAACTTGCTGCATTGTGTAACGCCGTGAGTCATGGGGTTTTTAATCCTTCACAAAAAATATTTAGGCTGCTTCACGAGATCCAGACCCTTCAGAGGAATGTAGATTAGTATAGAAATGTGAATTGGTTTTATCACCCTGGTCATCAGGTATGGCATTTAATACAGGACAGCATCTCACCTGGCTAAGTACAAGGTGTTTGCTAAGCTGAGTTATATGTTTGTAATGACAAATACATTATAATCTTTTCTTTCAGGTTTCAGTCTAGACAGTACATCACATGTACTACGTGGTTGTATTTTCAAAATAATTGCACTTTTGAGACTTCTTAAAATTAAGGATTAACTGTTCTAGCTCAGCAAGTTAAAAAACTGCTCAAAACTAGCAATTCTTTGGCAGAAAGAAAAAGAAAAAAACGAAAGTAGAAGTGTCAGAACTAACAATTCACAAATACTTGTAATAATACCGATAATTAGAAAGTGATTTAAAAATGTTTGTTCTCCTGAGCCGGTCAGCACAGATGCATTCAAACAGCATGGTCAAGCCCATCATGGTAGAAACTGAAGTGTGTGTTGCACAGTTTCTTATTAATTGCAATACAGTATTTTTTCTTAAAAAGGAAGAAAGTAAGGGTGTATACAAGTGCCTGGTAGTTACCGTAAAACCCTGTATATACAGTATATGTGCTACAGTTTCTGTTGTAAACAAGTGATTTGTGAAAGCACAATATTGGAAATGTATGCTATTATTACATTATTGTGACATACTGAATACATTTTGAACAGCAGTAACAAACATATATTAATATTAACTGTTAATATTTTGGTCAATAATGAAATGTAGATGTTGTTAGATGGGCGATATGACGTATCATGATTCTACGATACACTATATAGATCACAATCTGTAGGTTTGCTTACAAACTGCCAGCAAAATAATCTGAAAATAAATATAAATAATAAATATAGACAATTATATATTTTCTTATTATTAAATAACAAATTTATAATTTTTTTTATTTAAAAGTAAGATTATATTTGTAAAAAATAAATAAAAATATTTAACACCTAAAAGGATTTTTATTTTAATTTTTACTGTTTTACATATTTAGCACTTGCAGTCATTTTGTAATTATTAAACATTTTTTAAAAAAGATATCACAACATCCACAGTATCTCAGAAAAGCATTTTGTGGCATGATTTATCACAATAACAATATTATATCATCAAGCTCTAGTAGATATTAATGTTTTAAGGGTTGTACTCATTCAGGAAGGACTAACAAATGATCAGAACCTGTAAAATGCTGGTCAGGTCAGCCCTTGTTTCTTGGTGCATGTCATCGCAATAAAACAAGCTCTGTCAGGCTCCGTGGTTCATCCTGGGAGAGAGACGTATGGCTGAGCCACACACATTTTAACCAGATAGCTGTTTTTTTTTTTAAACAGTTTTTTGAGTTACGAGTAGCATTTCACTTTTCCTACCTATCACTAGAACTTTCCCAGATAGTGTTATGTAATGGGAAACTGACACACGCACACTCAACCAGGATACAGCTAGTTCGGATTTATTACCAAGCTGTGTTTTGCTGTTCAGTGGAAATGTGCTACAAATCATTATCTTCTCCAGCATTGACACTGGAGCATAAATAGACTCAGGAAAAAAGGCCTGTATACAAATCATCTCCGACCTAGATTTATGAAAAATGATGTCTAAACGTCTTCTGGCTGGAAGTAGCACGTCTTCAGACTTTGGAAGGAAGGCACATGCTACAGACTTGTAACCTTTTTTTTATTTGGGCTGTGCATCAGTGTTTTCGAGACAGTGTTTTTGAAGCAAAACACATCAGTATGTTGATGGTAACTCTCATACAAATGTATGGCAGTGTATTAGGATCACACAGTAGCCATGTTACCAGCTTAATTAATTAATGTTAGTGAACATGTTGTTCTCTGTCAATCCTTAAAAATTACAGTTATTTATTGTCCAGTTATTTTTACTTCCTCGTGTAGTGTAGGAGGGGACTTTTCGTCTGCCGTAGGATCGGTTGGAATGCTTTTAATCATCGTGCCGTGACCTGAGAGAAACTCTGAGCTGGTCAGCGCTGTACATGACTGAAGAATTCTTCACTAATGATGCTTGCTGTTTGCTTCAGCATCTAAAAAGTCATCGATCCTTGGCTCGTTTTCTTTCTGTTTCCCAGTTTGATGTGCTCATTTAAGTCTGGGTAATGCAGGATGCCTTTGGGGTGGGTTGATTAAAAAAAAAAAAGTAGCTGTTGCCTTCACCTTTTGGAGGTATATTGGACCAGTTATTGGTCTTCCAGGGTCATGAGACTTTTTTTTTTTTCCAAGTTCAGCTGCATTGTTGCAAATGTGTTCCTTATGTGCAGCTGCAGTTTAGCTTTAACATCAGCCTTTCAGCTGTTGCAGATGTGTTGCAGTGGTGAGTGATGTGTCCGTAATGGGTGGGCCTGCAGTTACTCGCTGGGTGGGATTGGCAGACTAAGAGTTGGCATTAATATAATTTCAACAGTATTTTCTTCTTTTTCTTTGCTCGGACAGGGTTTCAGCTTTCAGGGTGTTTTTCACGTACGCAGTGTTTAGTACTTAGGGTGATTTGTTTGGGCAAGTGAGAACACAGCAATTGCGTTCAGGTGTGAACCAAAACAACTGGAGCATGACCACCAGAGCGAGGTTGTCTCGGTCCACTTCCAAGGAAACTCTAGCTCGATTCAATTGCAGTGAGAAAGCGATGTGACCCTGAATCAAGCCAACTGAACCAAGCACGCAGCATATTTTGGACAAGACACAAACTAAACCGAGAGAACTGTAGGTTATTCTTTTTATAAGATAGAAGAAGCTCATGATGTAGTTATTACATTATGTTGTTTTTTTAATATATTTAATACATTTTGTTTAGTGCTTGTGCAACACAGAAGCGTTCTTGTTCTCTTAATTTCTCTTAAGTCGAGCATCAAACGTTCAGCTGTGTTTTTCAAAACAAGTCTACCTTCTTTTGATCATTTTGGAGCACAGCTGATGATGGCTAATATGCTAATATGAGTCATGCGCTGTCATAAGATCCAGAGCTTTATCCTAATTGAAGTTCATCTTAATTGATTTGCAGCTCATTGGCCCACGAGCAAAGCCATGGAGCTCAGTAGATGGACCACGGTGCGTATGTATTTGTGAGTGAAAGCTAAATCAGTTAAAACTGTATATATAAAAATCTATCGGTCCAGTGGAAAGGTAAGACTGTCAGTTGCTTTCTTTAAAACCTTATATTAAACTCTATCCAGCCATGGTCACCAGTACCAGTAACGAATTGATGGATACTTCATCATACTTCACATGCAAACCTCTGAAGCTTCACGAATAAAAATTAAATGAGTATTGTGGGTAAATCTAATACCACAAAGGGTGTGAACAATATGCTGCACATCCTGTCATGTGATCAACATTTAAAGCAGTTCCTGATAGACTCTGAGAACCAAAGAGGAAGAGAATTTTGTAAGTAATAGTATACTACTAAATGAGGAGAGATTAATGTGGTATCAGATTACAGACACTGATACTGGTACGATGACACCTACCTGCCATCACAGCTCGTGATGGCTTGCATCAGCAAAGCCATTTCATAAGTGTTGAGATCAGGTTCATAGATTTGAACTGATGGCTCTTTACAATCCCAAACACCACCATCTGTCTGAATCACTGGACTGTCACTGATGGCTGGTGTAAAAAGAAAGCATAAGAATGTTCAGTATTGGTATTTAGCAGGAACAGTACAATCTACATGACGTTACTGATTTAATAAGTAAGTAATAAATCTCAACAGGGGCATGCTGTGATAGGAAAATAATCAACAACTGGGAGGTGCCCTGAAAGTTTTTTATTTTTTAAATCATACATTTTTATCCATTTACAGTTGCATTTAAAGTTGTGCAATGTCCATGAGACAAGTTAGTTCCTGTTATCACTTACATTGCAGCATATATAAACAATCACTCCTTCATCAGCCTGTTTTTTTCCTCTCTCTCTCTTGTAGCTAATAAGATATAAATGCAGCTTGTCATTATACAGAGAAAGTATTCCAAAAAAGCTTATAAATGTCTCCTTAAAGAAAACTTAACCATATCAAATATGCACTATACAAGTCGTGGTGTAAGTTGTTACTATAGAAACGATAACGTATAAAAATGAATGTAAACCTGTCATTGGAATTACAACCGGAGCTACTGTCAGAGCTGTTTTAATTAAAAAAAAACAAAAAAAAAAACAAATTGCCATTTTGACTAATCACAATCAAGCATTGAACAGAGCTGTGGTAAATAGGATTTACTACTTAAACAACATTAATGGTTGATAGCTAGCTTAACTTTAATTGATATATTCGCCATCAATGATCTCCAGTGAACTAAGTTTGTAAATTATGAAGAGTTGTGAGTGGGCTTATTTATAAACTACGTAGAATTCTCACAAATTTCGAGTGAGATCCAGTTGCCCATGTTTTAGTAGAAGTAACACGGAAGTCGTCTTGCAAGTGAGGTTAAAAATCTTTTCAAAACATAATTATTAAAGCATGCAACTTGGCACCCGCCTGTATTTAGTAGAGAAAGTTTGTCAATGTTTTGTATTACTGCTGCTTTCAGTTGTATTCTTTGTGCCATGATCTGATGACAGGTGCCATCTAGAGTCATCTGATTGCACAGTGCAGCACTGTTGGAATGTCAACAGTGAAACACCCTCTCCTTCACCACGCCCAACTGTAAAGCAAACAATCGCTGGGAAACAATGGGACTGGTTCAGCAGTAACTAAACAGCAGATAAGCTACAGTACGGTCAAAAAGTCTGAGTATCATTAACTATTTTTATCAGTTGCTATACAGGCAGGTGACAAATTAAACGAAAAAGCACTGGCTCTGTTATGCGGTGTTTATTTTGCTGGCTTAGGTGTAGCTCGACTTGTCCCCTTAGAGAGAAATGTCACTGCAGATCTTTCGACTGATCTTCTTTGTCCTATGACGAAACTTTTCTATCCTGACGGCCATGGTCTTTTCCAGGATGAGCCCGCCCATATTGACAGGGCACGAGGGCGTGCAGAATGGTTATCATGAAGATGATAATGATGTAAGTCGTATGCTATGGCCTTCACAGTCAACCCAGTTGAACACCTATGGGAGATTTTGCAACATGTTGAACAGCGCTCTCAACCACCAACACCATCAAAACACAATCACACCATATGGCCAAAGGTTTGTGGACACGTGACCATCACACCCATATGTGGGTCTTCCCCAAACTGTTGCCACAAAGTTTTGCCACAAACCATACCACAAAGAACTAAGTGGCCTAAATATGTTCCAGCATGACAGTACTCCTGTGCATAAAGGGAAGTCCATGAAGACGTGGTTTGCCAAGGTTGAAGTGGAAGAACTTGAGTGTCCTTCACAGAGCCCTGACCTCAACTTTACACCTTTGAGATGAATTGGAGCACTGACTGCACCACCTCGCTTGACATCAGTGCCTGACTTCACTAATGCTCTCCTGGCTGAATGGGAAAATCCCCACAGCCATGCTCCACACTCTAGTGGAAAGTCTTCCCATAAGAGTGAAGCTCATTATAACAACAAATGGTGACTACATTGGGAATGGGATGTTCAACAAGCACATACGGGTGTGGTGGTCAGGTGTCCGCAACTTTTTGACCATATAGTGTACATTATACAATAATATATTTTTAGTAAAGAGATCTTTTAATGAAATTGGAATATAGCTGAATATTCTGCTCAAACATGAATTGCTACATTTTTTTATATTGTTGTAAACTATTACCACATGAAAGAACTATGTCTTCAAATCTGCAGTGTTAATGACTAACTTTTAATGACTCAACGTGGCATGCTGACTCACTTACTACAGTCCTTTATGAGTTGTCTTATCATCACTGCTGTTTCTTATCTAACCTTTTAGACTATTGAATTTGTAGAAAACTTTGATTAATGCTAACCAAATCAGGTGGACTTGGATGTTTGCCTACCCTACTCTGCCGCTTGCAGTTATACATGTCGGGAAATTAAAGACACTAGCTTGAATGACGTCTCGCCCAACCAGGGAGGGCGAAGGCTAACATGTGCTTCCTCTGAGACACATGAAACCAGCCAGGTGCGTGTCTCCAAACTGCTGCTCATGCTGCATCATAGGGAGCACTCGGACGAAAGCGCTATCTGCCCTCTTCCGCATACATGAGCCCACAGTCATAAATTATTAGATTACGTTAGCTACCACTTTTTAGACTAGTCAGTTACATGAGATTGCACAAGCATATTGGCATTTCCACTTGCTCATTGGCTAGCTAATAAATTGATGACTTCCCTACCCTTGCTTATCTTATCTTATCTTTATATGACTTCACATTCTCATACTTTTTATTGATCAGTAACTCAGTATTGCTTTATTTTAGTGTACCTGTGCTAGTCAAGTCTTGGTACAATATATAATGAGTTGCACTACATTTGCACATAGTCATTTATAATATGCTCTTACCAAGAACTAGGATTATGGTTCTCTCTGAGAACTCTCAGCCTTCTAGTCATGAGCACAGAACCTTTACCAATGAACTACCATGGCATTGCAACTGGCTGACTCTTAAATGGGGCATTACAGCATAAAATTGGGATTTAATGTTACTTATGCTTTTGTGTAATATTCTTTAATACAACATTGTATTTCTGCAACAGTGACAACCCATAATTTTGTATAGTTGGTGTTGTTTCTCTTTTCACTGCTGTGGCATTGCATGTATTAAGTAAATGCATCCTTGGGAACTACTGGAAATCTCCACTACGGTCAACCATTCGACTGCTAGCTATTAACGTATAGGCTAAAAGTCATTAGTAATTTAGCACTTATATTAATTGCCTTGGTAATGAAACTTCCAAATTTCCCCCTTCAAGACGCATCATCGAATTGGGTTTTCTCAGTATTTAAACCGGTAAATCTCATTCTAGAAACCATTGCATCACTGCTGTAAGAGGTGAGCAGACACCTTTCAGCTGATGTCTGTAATATCAGAGGTTTTTCCATCTTCCAGATCACATTCAATTCACACCAATCACTGAATAGCTGACAAAAAAGAAAAAGAAAAGAGTGAGAGAATATGCTAGGAATAGACTAGTGATGTTTAGTGAAGTGTGTACATGTTCAATTTTAACACTTCTCTGCTGGGTTTTCCCAGTTATTTTTCCCCATTGGGGTTCCTCAGATGGTGTGAATAGCAGCAGTTTCAGCCTGTGAAAAGACAGTCAAGCTGTTACCAGTATACCTCTTCAAGAGTTCGCAAAATGTAGCCACCTGTCCGAATAGGTGTGAAATGGAGATTACACAGTTAGGAAGTAATTACGTGAGTAACACTCAACTGCAAGCTGCTGAAGCACAAGAGAGTCGGTATGTGCAAGCTGAAAGTGCCGTGTTTTTCCCAGAAAGACTCGACCATGTTTATGTGACTGTCCTGTATAAAGTAAAACTTTCTAAGGTCATGTTATAAACAGACTGGAATTTGTGATCTGTATCTCCTTTTTAATGCACATTTTGCTGGTGTGTTTTATTGTTTGTCGTAGTCTGGTAGTAGAATATATAATTATGTATTTAGTCATAAACTATTTAGCCTCTATGATTGCTGTTATGAAGCTGTTCACTTCTAGGGTACAAAACATATCTTTAATCTGCTTGGACTCTCTCAAAACGCACAGTAGGCTTTTTG
This sequence comes from Pangasianodon hypophthalmus, assembly GCF_027358585.1. Taxonomy (NCBI): domain Eukaryota; kingdom Metazoa; phylum Chordata; class Actinopteri; order Siluriformes; family Pangasiidae; genus Pangasianodon; species Pangasianodon hypophthalmus. The sequence goes on along the minus strand of NC_069730.1, from coordinate 15,413,769 downwards.
TACTGTGTCAGAAAGCAGGCACGAGATGAAAGCAATTTCATGACGTACTAGTTACTTGGAGAAAGAAACTGGTATATGAGGGTGGACTGCTGTCCTGATGTGGACCCAGCAAAGTATTTCAGCTGATTGAACAGCACACTCAAAGAATACTGTAGCAAAATACTGAAGCAAAACATATGAAAGAAAACTGGCCATATTTCTCAGTGACTGTAGATGTATAAAAATGAACCAGCTCTGCTTCTGTAGTAGTTCCTCTGTTGCGCCTTTTTTGCGGCCAGTCACAAGCAGTGTTGCATAAATTCTTTTGTTAAAGGCAGCTCTTCAAGGAAGGAAAGAATTTTAACAGATTGTCATAGATTATTTTTCTTTGTTTTACCATCTCTGGTCTGATTAGTGAAGTGACAGCTTGGTTAAAAAAAGTGGATAATGAAACGAAATGTTTAAATATGTATGTGTTTATTAACAAAGTATGTATTTGTTCTCAGTTCAAACAAATTTGTATCTCATCTGTTCATAGTGCATGGCTCTAGTCAAAAGTGGTAATGTGAAGCTCTGCTTTTAAACAAAACATAACCGCATAATTAAATCAATGTTTTATTTATAGCTATAAATTAATCATTAATGGCTGCGCATTAAAAGGGAACTGTCATGACTGAATGGCGACAACCTGATCTTCGTAACTAAAGAATTTTGTGTAGCTGCACCCTGCTAAATTTCTTCCTGTCTCCTCAGGTCCGTTCACAGATGTCGTCACGGCTAACCTGAAGCTGACAAACCCGTCAGACAAGAGAGTGTGTTTCAAAGTGAAGACCACAGCGCCACGCCGGTACTGCGTACGGCCCAACAGCGGCGCCATCGACCCTGGCGCCTCGATCAGCATCTCAGGTCAGCTTCACATGTAGCTCTTAAACCAGTGTACACTATCAGTCATCTCTCTTTACTCTAACATTTATAGCCAACAGTTACCTAAAGGAGTTGGAAAAAGTATAGATGAGTTTACATCCAAATGTTGCAAGTGCCCGAGAATTCCCGTAAAGAAAATGTGTAAATTATTAATATTTCAGCTGTATATGTGAATATTCAAAAGGCTGATACAGTACAGTTACAGGGAGACTAAAATACCTGCGATGACATCATTTATTAATCAAGTAACACTCGGATTTCCTAGTCTCAAATCCTTATCACACTTTGTGTTTCTTTGTTTTAATGCTGTAACATATCCACAACCTTCATGTGTATACAATTTATAAGTATATGGTCACTGTTTTTTATTTCTAGGATTTTTATTTTAGGTTTCCTTATGTGTGAAATTCAATCTTTACCTTAATGCAGATCATTTGTTAAACATGATCACGATTTTTAGCTTCTCAATGAGTTAATTAATTTTAATTTTAAGTGGTGAAGAGCTTAACTTAAGGTTTTCAATCTAATTGTGTTTTGTTTAGTGTTTAACATTTAAGTAATATCATACATTGGTCCTCATTTGTCAAGCTGAATGTGAACATGAAATGTACACACGAAATGTGATATTCGTGAAAATCCAATTAGTTTGGAAGCACGTCTACATTTACAAGTAAGGAGGCTCATGAACATGAACCTTGATTGATCAGTTTCAAATCCAGTAGTTAGCGTGAGTTACTGCAATCCTTTTACATATGTAAAATACAAAAAATATAAGTTTATACAGATTATGCTGTCAAATTTAAATCGCTTATTAATTTCAGTTGTACATCTAAAATTAATGTGATCCCTTGGAAAAAATAGAAAAGTGTCATATAAAAAGGAGGAGGATTTAGTGTGTGGCTGTTTAGTGTGTAGTTGATGCAATGGCTGAGCTGCATTACTAGAATATTTGGAGAATGTCACGCTTAGGAGGTGCTCTTTCACTGTTTAGTTGCCATCTTGTTGTTTTCCTCTCTTAGTGAGCTTTACCTTTTATGGAGTGTTGTGGGAGTCACTAAATGTAAATCTGCCGTGAACACGAGTGGTAATTTATCACCATGTGCATGTGAAGATGAAGAAAATCGGCGTTAACAAAACTCTAATTCTGGTGGGAAGTTTTAGTTGAGTTCGGCCTACAAATCATTTACACACATCTTTATTAGAATATTGAGAAATGACAGAATTATGAAAGACCAGTCTTATTTTGATAGAGATTTATATATTTAAAGCAACCCACAGAATGAAAGGCCTGTGTTCTGAAATGGTTGAATTTCAATACTGAGCAATTCTAATGCAGCACTAATTCTCAGAAAAGAAAAAAAAAAGATTAAATGGATCTGCAGCAATTTTAGTAGCCATGTTGGCCACTTTGCGTAGAGGTGTTAAAAGTATGATCGTGGATATATGAATCTGATCTGGTATTACTCAGACGATAATATATAGGAAAAAAAGAATAAAGGAAGTGATAAGGAAGCAGTGATCCTCATAGACAATGAAGTATCTAGACACTGAGGTTAATGTTTGCTAAAGAACTTTTATTAAACACGGTGAGGTTGAGGTTTGTTTCTTGAATACAGAATTCTATCTTAAATTGTGTCAAATCTTTTTAGCTTAGAAACGTTTCTTAACTGTTTTTCACTAATTCTGATTTTTGCAGTTATGCTACAGCCCTTTGACTACGATCCCAATGAGAAAAGTAAACACAAATTCATGGTGCAGACCATCTTTGCACCGGCCACCATCACAGACACAGAGACCATGGTAAGAATGAAGTGGAGGTCTGCATTGTATTCTTCCATCTGAGTCAGTAGAGGGCAGCAAAGACTTTTCTGTAGCCAGATGTTTTTTATCAACAACATCCCAGAGTCCCATGATGCCTTGTGCAGGATATGTGCATAAGTTCTTGTGAAGGATAAATGTACATTCTGCCAACTAAAATGACTGAAGTTTGGGAACGTACAAAAACACGTTTAACAAGATGACATCTTGCTCTTCGTCACTGAATGATGAGAGAATAAAAAGAATGAGGTGCATCATAGCAGTAAATTTATCTTCAGTGGACATTTACATTATTTCAGTGCAGATATTAAAGTTCCTCAGGATCCGACATATCCATACCACCAAGCTTAGGTGGTCATTAAAGATTCCGGATAGAGCCAGACAACAGGAACATAAATCACACCAATCACACTTTTTACTTTTTGTCAGACTAGATGTAGCTCAGGATTACATCCTGACGCCACTCCGTAATAACCGCACAAATCCTAGACAACACTGTGTATTTGTTTACCTAGCAAAGGTTTATACTCTGCATCTTGATAGATGTAAAGCCACCATATGTGCTTTTGCTTTTTGTAACGATAATACTGTTGCAAATCATAAAAGAATTCCTTGGTCGTGAGTTAACATCTTTGGTCTCGGATCACTTGATATGATTTAGTGCCTTCACAATCAAATCGACCAAACAAGTTCTGGCAGTGCCAGACATTTCGGAATGTGGACGTGAATGTCAGTGTTGCACTGTACGACTATCGTGACAGGATCTGAGTCTTGTAATCTGATCTCACACGGTCTGCCGCAGAATTTGACCCAGATTTGATTGGCATCATCTCATCTGGTTTGGCATGGAATAAACTCAAACAGCCGTTATCACACAGTGTATAGCAGCCACATGAAATGTATAGGGGTGTAACCATATGCCCTATCGGTCTATACAAGGCTCGCGAATCGATACGGCTGCATATCAAACAATACATTTGACAGACTACTTAATACAGTAGGCTAGTCAGCATAAAATGCTGCTTGTATTATGTGAGATATGAGCCCTTACTCAGTATAGTAGAGAAAACAAGATTTAAAAACACGGTTGAGCTACAGAGAATTATATGCTACTAAGAATTGGAACGGATCGCACAAAACTCCAGTATTTATTACGTTTCAGGTATGGTACTGGGGAAAAAAAAAAAAAAAAAAACCTAAGACGCGTATCATATCACACATCACATCAAGACACTACTGTATTATATCGTATTGAATTTTTGGCATTGTTTCATCCTTGGAGACATGTTGTGGATAGAAATTATGTGGAGTTTCTGTTTCCTTCTGTTACAAAATGCATGAAAGTGCAATGTTCAGATCAAACAGAGCTGTTCATTTTAGAAGCTTACTCAAATTTATTGGTTTGTTTAAAAACATAAATAACATTTTGGTGGATTTATTTGCAGCTCTGTAAAATTTGTGGGCAAAAGGTCTCCCATCACAGGCAGAGTGCAATGGGAAAATATACCGTTTAATACCTTAATATCTGTTATTGAAGAATTACTGAAAGGTAAATTGTCTTAACATTTTATATTGAGCCAAAGTTCCACTCTGGACTATACAGAAAGTCTAAGCATCAAAACCACACCACAGTGGTTTAACTGATTTAATAGAATTGCGGGTGCTGGGTCTTATTCAGCCATTCACTGCACCTGCACTACAGTAACGTGTTAGACATTTTCCTGGCTACAGTTTAACCTCAGACTTGAATCAAAAACACATAGTCAGTGGTATTTCTTCCTTGTTAGTCTGGGGGCCACGGTTTAAACTAGGTGTGCTGGCATGTGCGCTTGTGCACAAGCCTGTGTGTAAACATGTGGTGTCTCTGATGTGTTACTCTTTTTCTGTGACTGCTTGTATAGCGTGTGTATGTGTGTGGGATGAGGTTCCAGCTGCTAGCTTGTCGAGGCTGATGAATTGCATGTCTGTGTTTCAACCCTGCAGTGGAAAGACGCAAAACCCGATGAGCTCATGGATTCCAAACTGAGATGTGTGTTTGAGCTGCCTTCTGAAAACGATAAAATGGTGAGTATACGAGTAATGGAGAGATGGATACAGGGACGAAACGGTAGAGTAGGAGAAAAAGGGGAATGGAGGAAGAGGAACGTAGAGGAAGGAAAATGAAGAAATGGCAGAGGAAGAAGGGAAAAGAGAACGAAGGAAGAAAGGAACGATTGGGGAAGAAAAAAGGAAATAGGAAGGAAAGAAGGAGGGAAAGCAAAACAGGAAATAGGAGGAGGGGAAAAATAGGACGGAAGGACACAAATCCAAAAAAGGGAAGGAAGAGATGAAAGGAAGGGATAAAAAGAATGGAAAGAACAGAAAGGATGGAAAGAGGAAGAGTGGGGAAAATTGGAGGGAAAGGGAACAAATTAAGGAAAGCTCAGAAATGAAAGGAAGAAATGAAAGGAAGTAATGAAAAGGGGAGCAAGGAAAGAAAACAGGAAGGAAAAGTCAGTAAAACATGATGGGAAGGGATGGAAGGAAAAGAAAGAATAAAAAAGACAGTGAGGACAGGAAATGAAAGGGAATATAAGACTAAAAGGAAAGAAGGGATCAAAAGAAGGGAGGACATGGATGGAAAGATGGAAAAGGGTGTAGGAAAGCAAAATAGGAAGGACAGGTGAAGTAGAAAGCGAAGGAAGGATTGAAAAGAAATGAACAGAAAGGAAAAGAACAAAATATAGGTAGAAAGGTGTGGAAGTAAAGGAAGGAAAAAAGAAGGATGGAAAGAAAAGGAAAGGGCAGGAAATCAAAGAGAAGAGAAATAAAGGGGTGGAGGAAAGAAAGGAAAGAAATAGAAGGGGAAGCAAAAAAAAGGAAGGAAAGGTGACCCTTATTATGCTTTTGTACTCATTGAATTTGACTCATCAGCCACCTACATGATCGAGTTTCTTCTCAGTATTCATTATTTAAAAAAAAAAAAAAACGCACTATAGATACACTACACACACTTTTTTTTTTCTCTTAACACTTTCTCCTCTAAGCTCTTCAGTATTTCATTTCAGTCCCAGCTCCTACAGTTTGGCGTAGGAACCCCCGTGCCTGTGCCCAGTGCAGCTGAGCCTGGCACTGAGAGGGCACTACGGCTGCCCCCTCACCTCTCTGCCACACCCACCTCAACCTGGGCTGAGTTCCTCACCCCGCTGAGAGCCCGCCCCCCCTTTCCCCCAACTCCCAGCAGCCTTAATGGTAGGAGCGAGCTGCAGGGCTTCAGGACTGCGCCCAGTTCAGAGATCAAGAATAGGAGAGGTCACGTGTGTGAGGGTCAGACAGGCAGGCAAGCAGCAGGGGTAGGTCAAAGGTCAAGTTTTACATCAGTCAGTCAAGGTGAGATGGTGTACAAATACAATACAAAAGTGTCATTGCCAGACAGGGGATATTCTGTTTAAAAAATAAATAAATAAATAAAAATGTACGAGGTGTCAATGGCTGACAGTGTGGTTATTATCTCCATAACAAACTAGCAAAACTTTGACCACAATTCAAAAGGCATTCTTAGCCCCTTTTCAGCGGTGTGATGTCATCATGAGCATTATCCCTGGCGGCGGACCATGTCAAGCCGCAAATTGGGACTTACTAGCGCCAGTGCCGCTCCCATGGAGTGAGCGACAGATTTCCCTCCCTGCCTCTGTGATGTGGTGGGTTTGGGACTCTAGATGAGGTTGTATCTTGGCTTGGTCTGTGAATGTAATGAGTGTCATTTAAGCAGATTGTTGTGCCATTCCCTTCCCCATTCTATGTGTTTCCATTATTTCCCTCATCTTAAGTACACAGCAAATCTTACTTCCATGACTATCATCTCCATGCACACAATGCTGAGATTAATGAAAGTTTGCAACCACGTAGGCCAATCTGAATGTCTATATACATGTCTAATGCTGTGCTTTTAATGGCGATCGCAGAACGATGTGGATGCTGTGAACAAGACTGCCCCCGTGTTAGCCTCCTCCAAGGTGGAAGGACCGGCTGCACCCAAACCCGCAAGCGTTGCCCTGGAGGACACGGAGATGAAGAAAGTTCTGGAAGAGTGCAAGCGACTGCAGACGGAAATTAGCAAGCTGCAGGAGGAGAACAGGCAGCTTAAGGTAATATCAGGAGACCACAGCCACAAGGGGGTGGAGTTAAAAATGTTTGACTGAATTATATGAACAAAAAATGGCCCAAACATGATCCAACAGAACTTGGAATTGGAGTTCATTTTCAACCACTTTGAGACCACTGGAACTCACAACAGTATGAAATCTGAGTGGTTTATAGGTTCACAACGATTTAAATTGTCAAAAAGGTTTTGACCACTGTCTGCTTGAATTTGTGGCGTGTGACAGTCAGCATAGGATTTTAACTTGCGTTGACCAATGAGGAAGTGGCTTTGTGTTTATGCTTTTGCAAGTATGGCTGCTTATCATGTTGCATGGACAAGTAAAAAGACAAGCCAGTGGAATTATGGCAGGAAAACTGGTTATGCTATGCAATTTAAAAAAAAAACAAACTGTCATGAATATTAAGGAGTGTTGTACATAATATTTTTGGCTTACTATTTGGCATAGTTTAGTAGAGTATGACAGTATACCCTTATGCATTCTAATATTTTTGTTGGTTTTGGGTACGTTACCATAATTTTAGCATTGAGATAAATGTCTAGGTCTTCAGCTGACACTTTCAAGTGAAAAACATCACTGTTGGTGACGTGTGTGTGAATCATGTCTTGCATTTTCCCTACTTTCTCAGGACGATGGATTGAGGCTGAGGAAAGCTCAGAGACCCGAGCACACGGCCTCCAATTCCAGCTCTCTGATTGGCCGAGAGGTGGCCACCAGCTCCCTTCCATCACTCCTGGTCGTCATAGCAGCCATCTTCATCGGATTCTTCCTCGGCAAGTTCATCCTGTAGATGGACAAGTGGAGGGGAGTCTGACGTGTCTGCCTGCCTATCAACCGGTTCCAGAGAGAGAGAGAGGGAGAGAGGGAAAGAGAGAGGGAGAGCTCACACGGCCTGGATGAAAGGAGAATGTCTTTCTGTTGACTTTGCCATATCATTGGTAGCTGGGCCAGCGGCAGAAACACACATCTGTGCGGCATCATAACGTCCTCAGCCTCACATACGGTTAGTCCAACACGAGAGAGAGAGAGAGAGGGAGAGAGAGATGGAGGGAGAGAAAGAGAGAACAAAAAGCAGGAGCAGAAGTAAGGCTCTTTCCCCTCTCTGTCTCTTTTTATTCCCACACCGTTCTTTTCTTTGTGCAATGGACAGAAGGTAACTGAGCAAACAGGCTTAAAACACAGCAGTGGTTTAAGAGAGAGTGATGAAACCATCACACAAAGAAAAAAAAAAAAAAGACCGGACACATCTCAGAGACCCAAATTATAAAGGTGTTAATATAAATTTTTTTGTCCCCCCACATCACCACTACAACCACCACCACTCCTCACTCTCTCTTTCTCGTTTTATTAAAAGTTCAATGGAATGTTAGGTGTCTTGTAAATGTAATTTTAATCCTTTTTAAGAAAAGGAAAAGCAACCTCAATCAATACAAAACAAAACAGATCTTGTGACCCTTTTCATCCCCGGCAGCCTCAGAAAGACGGCAGATGTTTCTACCCTTCGCTGCCTCTCCATTTCCACGGGAACGTCAACAGTTGGGCTGGGAACAAAGATGCCTCCTTTTGTACATTTGTCTTTTTTCCTGTCCCTAATGATACCAATGCAGACTTTTATTACTGTTATATCATATTATTAATATTATTAATGTTCTTTATTTTCCCTCAATACAAAGCATTTATCCCTACTTGAGGCAAATGTTGACTGAAGTTCGAGTCTACACCTCTCCTGTCCTGTCCAATGCTATTCAACATTAAAGAAATAAATAAAGTGGGAAAAAAAAAACTCCATTTGTACAGCTGTGGGTTTTTCCCCCCCCCTTTGTGTTTTGTCTGATCTGTCCATGTCCTCCTCTTCTACACATACATGCACACACACATCCAAACCATCATGTTTAAGTTTCCAGAAGAATTTCAGATGGCTATCTTCCATAGTCTCCTTTGTAAAACTTTAAGGACCCGCGTATATATGTGCTAGAAATTTCTGCAACACTGAAGCTGTGTCTTTTTAGGTTGTAAAGTAATTAGCAGCCATATTTCATAGTTTAACCCTATATTGTCTCATCACAACGCCACTTAGCAATACCTGTGATTAGCATACGACTAAAAGTAAAAGTCGTGTCACACTGGGACGTCGAGGTTCTGTCTCAATGTTGTGATAAAATCATATAAAAAATAAAAAAAAGTGAAATATGGCTACTAGTAACAACCTATAGGCACATTTGTTATTACCACAGATTATAGAGAAATAATAATAATAAAATTCATTACATACAACCCATTCAAATATTTAATTTCTATTCTTACAATCCAGTTATTAGGACAATGTCTTTTTAAGGCACTTACAGGTAATGATGCATGTAGTTCAGCTGTGGATCTACATAGGCTTAATAACAATATAGTACTCTATCAAAACAAAACACAAAAATCTGGGAAAAAAAAAAAAAATCTATAATGCCTCATAACCTCTCTGTCTCAAAAAGGATCATGTTTTACTCTGCTTGCTCTTTCAGCAAACACAGTTCATACCAGTGAGGGAAATTAATATTGCCATTTCATTTCCGATCCAGTTCTGGATCAAACTGCAATGAAGAATGTCAGTTTTTGGTGGGACATCTGAAGCCGCAATTCCTTGGAATATTCTTCATGCCATAACCCAATACAGTAAGCAAAAATGATAGCTTACAGCATGCATGCAGACATCACGAACCATCAGGAAATCAGAACTGGCACTCTTCTGCCTCCCTGTTCCAGCTTTGCTCCAAACTAAACATGAACACCGTGTAACAGCTTTACAGTTTCCTGTTTCACGAATGAAAAACAAATGTTAATTCTTTACCGTCCTATAAGAGTTCATCACTGACAATATGGTACACTGTCATTCCCTTTCAATCTACACAACCCTGAATTGGTTCATATTATCATTTCAAATGCACTTGCACACTCACACGCATCATACCATAGAAAAATATCTCTTTGTTAGCATATATGTCTACAGCTAAGCTTGAGAAAATAAACAGGAAACCCTCTTTGATGAAGCTGATAACATAACAAGGGTTATCAAACACTTTTTTTTTATTGGAACCATACAAGTTGCCAGTCATGCTTTATTAAAGTGCAGTTACTGTGGTGCAGCAGTTTCAGTTCTTTGCAGTCTGTAATGTACAGAGGCAGAAAAAAGACATTTTGCCTCCCCACACATTTCTCCATCTCCATTTAATCCACCCTCGATGTAGGCCAGAAACCAGAAAAATGAGCAGAATGCCCAAGTGTGTCAAGTAAACTTGTTCCCAGATGGCCAGAGTGCGTTCTTACGTTTCTCTGGTCCTCCTTGTGTCAATATGTACAAAGATGTACAGAAATATCAGTTCAGCTTCTGGAGTTTTTCTTTCAACCAATGAAGTGCATAATCAGCATGTTTAATCCCACAAGAACCACAGTTTCCATCAAGTAGCTTTGGTGAGCTGGGCAACAGCTGTTATTCAACTTTTGCTGCCGTTTTGTATGGTGACCAAGGTTGACCTCTGACTTCTGGCTGTTGGCTGAGCACTGCACCAGCGGAGTCTGGTAGGAAGTGGCACGTTTGTCAGGCCGGTCAGGACTGGAGCCGTCGCTGGGCCGCTGGCCGTTGTAGAGCAGGTAGCGACTGTGAGGGTCCTGCTCCATGCGAAAGAGCTCGTACTCGGTGTGTGGGAGGCGGATCCCCAGCGCCACGCAGCCGTTGGTCAATGTCACATCCTGCTCGACTCCAATCTGCCACGAGCCTTGAGCGCCACATTCATTCCCATCAAAGATATTCAGGAGAGATGTAGTGCCTGGGTCCATTGGTACCACCCGCATGTGGTTCACTACAACCAGAAAGACAGAGCGAGTCAAATACTATTTTCCATATTTCATTTTACCCTGATGTCTGGATCGAATATGAGTTCCTTTCATATCAGTAGGATTGTTGGGTCCCCCACACCAGACAGTTTTTTTTCTGTGGGGTATCCTGTCTACTCTGGGCCCTTGAAATCAATCCCCCTGAAAACCCTGCATCTTGTCAAGAAAGGGGAGTTGATGTGCTTGCAGTGGCACCACCCAGCCTCACAGTCCCTAAAACGCTACTTACGAATTGGGTTCAACTAGCTAACAAAAGTTACCCATACTTACCCTTAAACACAAACTCAGTTCCACCCATGATGTGGGTGGAGTGTACGCCATGGCTGTACCTCCCCCTGGCAAAGATGCTGAAAGTTGGGTGCTTGCAGACGGGATCTGAGTAGTGGTAGTAGTGACCCTCCCAAGTGTTGTTGTTATCATGGAAGATGAAATGTCTTGTGAGGAAGAGTGCGTCTGGCCGAACTTCACACCGCTGGGAAACCCACTGTCCGTGCAGGTCTACAGCGAGCTCGGGCCTTGGCGGCAGGACTGGAGGGTGGAACTCGTCCGAGCGCGAGATGATCCGACACGCGATGCAGTTCTGCTCATGACTCTGAAGGTGAAAAGGTGGCAAAAGAGAGATCAGAACTGAGATCTGACAAAGAGATGAAATCTTTTTACAAATTTAACAGCTAGAAATGGTTTCTTTTGAGCATGTTGGCAACAGTGTTCCTTAGTTTAAAGGTATTAAGTGGTATGCACAGACATGGTGGTAATTTCCAAATTAGGACATATTTTCAAGTTTCAGAAGTGCTGGATGATAAAATCAAACAAGACGATAAAGTATTTAATGATTTCCCAGAACACGAAGGCTCAGTATACGATGCTGGAAGAAGTAGTTTTTTCCCCAACAGAATTCAAATTCTGAGACTGCATTTTGTTTTTATTAAGCTAATTTAACCAGAAGGGGAACACCTTTTAACATGTTTCTATAACATTGTGACTTGTGATTACAAATGCAGGCCATATGGGTGATTATCACATACAAGAATTTTGACACATTTGCGTGAGAAAAATAATGGAAATTCCATTTAATCACAACACTAGTTACTAATGTAACTGTGTATTTTTATAAACTCCAGATAACCAGTGTCTATCACCTGGATACTGAACTGAATGAAAGTCTACAGGCAGTTTTCACACAACTAAAAGCTAGTTTTATCTACCTTTTACTTTTTGGATATTCTTTCCTGTGGTATCCATGCACCTATACAGCAAGCACAAATTCTTCACAGTAAAAAGTACTCCCATCTCTGAAATAATGAATTCTATAGATTTAGAGCTTAATTTACTAATACTTATGACATAAGAATTCATGAAAGCAAGGTATCAATATTTCTAACAAGACAATCCTAGCAGACAGAGAGAAAAACTGAATTTTACCACTAAAATAGTGGACGGTGTATCTTGTGTAAGATGTGATTTAATCAGGACATTTGGCTATTTTTTCAGCCAAGCAACAGTAAGAAAAAAAGCAAGGCAAAAGTTCCACTTCTTCTATGATCACTACTTAATACTAAGCAGGTCCATTTTTTTGGTAACAAAGATACCACAGTTGCACCCACTTGTTTTATATTGGCTAAAAAGAGTGTGGTTCTTGGATTCAAAGCTCACCAGTGCAAAAAAGTGAAATTAACCGCTACCAAAAACAAATGTTTGTCTTTAACATCTCAGGTCCTTTCCCCTTGAGTGAATCGGCTTTTATGGCATTTTACTGGTGTTTGCTCTGACTGCTACCTTAGCTGAAAAAATGTGGCTCTTGTATTGCCATAGGAAGGAATCAAATATCATAAATGTTATGGCATTTATGGTATAGCCAATGTTATGGCTATACCAAAGGATTTGCCACCTCTAAGAAAAATCGTTCTAAATATGTTTTCCATAAACCAGTGGAATTCAACATCTACCCTTAGACTTCTTTTATAAGTGAGTTTAGTGCAAATGGGTTATCCGATGTTTTCTCAATATATGCAAATGTTAAAATTCTAGTCCATGTTTCCCACATGCTAAAAATATGGCGGATAGAGATTACATTAAAAACACTTTACGCTCATGCTTTTACATTAAAGAATATGCATCAGTGTGTGTCAAAGTTAAGGTCAGACAAAACTGGCCACATGTTTAAACTTTACTAGCAAAGAGGGGCTGTGAAACAGGATCGTCAGTTTTTGTTCAAATGCTTAAACAGGCTGCAGTGTCTAACAGACCCATGCCAGTGTGTATCCAAAGGATTATATGTTCTGTCTGGGAGAAGAAAAACAGTTTTGACTTTTTAGATAACTGGAGAGCTGGACATGTCTTCCTTTATGCTTGCCTGTTTTTTTTTTGTTTTTGTTTTTTTTTTTGATTTTATGGAATGGCAGTAAATGGTGTGCATATTTTCTTTCCTCCACTACTTCAGTGTGTGAAGCAAATATTTAATGATGTGCTAGAACAAGGCGTTTCTACTCCAGTACAAACCCGAAGACAGGAAACAATGGACAGAAAAGAAAAGACAGACTGCATGTGTGGACAAGATGTGTTCACCCCATCCTGCTGATGAAGATTTCAGTTGATGAATTGGTGATCTTCTGGCTAACCTCAGGATTAGCAATGCAACACATCTGACAACATGTCTCACTCTCTTTCTCTCTCACTCTGCCTGGCTCCAGTTGCTATTTCAGTTAGCCAAACCCATCCAAAGTCATTTGGAAGTTGTGATTACTGTAGTTAAAAACACCACATAAGAAAAACGATGTATATTTTCCTTTCACGTTACTTTCTGCACCATTAAAACATGATAACGCCAACATCTAATTTGTGCACTGACTTACCCAGTTGTGCTAATCAATTAACAATCGACACCACTTGCAGACTGGCTCGAACTGGTTTGGGATGGGACGATGGAAAGCAGTGGTAGAGGAATGGGAAATAAGAGGAAAACAGTTGTGACTGCTGCTGGCCTCTGCCCATGCAGCTCTGATCCACCCAATAACCACAAATGAACAGAGTGGCACTCTCGAATCCTCTGAAAACAGATCCGGAGCTGGGCATGAGCTGCTATTTGTGATTTATGGCTGGAATTGTCATTACAGCAATAAAACATCTAAAAAAGGAAGGATCCCTTCTCCTGTGGATGGCAGAGTTGTTAATTAAATGTCTTTTAGTCATGGTTCTGCCATGTTTGGCTGATGTGGTTGCAATGCATAAAAGTGTAGACCAAATCGTTAGGCTTGATTAGAATGAAAATGAGTGCCACATGCTTCGGAGCTCATTTACGGTTGTTGTTTTTTTTCCCCCTGTGGCTTAGTCTTTAGAGCAACTCTTGTTTGGAATTCCATGTGGCTGGATTGTGTAAACCGTTTTAATGGCACACATTTATGTGGACATCTTTTCTGTAAGGAGGGCTTTCTGTCTCATTTAAGCAGATCTGAAGTTATACCAGACACAAAAAGTTATGAGCTTTTGGAAAAGTGGGAACTTAAATGCAGAACGTTTTCCACATTTTAAAAAAAGAATTTTTACTGTACAGTTCTTGTGTCCAAGGCCAGTCTCCTCATTTGTGGTGATCTTTGCTGTGTTTCTGAAGCATCTCATATAAAACACTTGAAAGGCGTTATATTCTGTAAACTCAAAGGCCAGTCTTGAATGAGGCCTTTATTTTCATATTGTGGACAAAGGCAGAGGGAGAGAGATGGCTGAGAACCGGAGAACTTTGTAATACTGCCCCAGGCATGCATGAAATCAGACCTGGAATGTGTTTGCTGGAATAATTCATACGGCCGCGTGAATTCTACAAATACCACATGTTGATTGCTCTGGGAGATAGGGTAGGGTTCGCCTTTCGTGTCCTTGCTTGGAGGAGCTTAACACTGCAAAACTCGTCGTTGGACATAACATCTGATCACCATTCCACCCTGTTCAGTAGAACACTGACCCTATGCCGATCTGTAAAACATTAAATCATCTAAATCATCTGAAACAAGGCTTGGTTTATTTAGACAGCTGTTTAACGCCAGGCTAGTGCATGATGTGACCTGTGCTATGACATATATCCAAATGAGACAACTGCTGGACAGGAATGCACACACTTGTCTAAGGGGATAAAGAGACAGACAATGTGAGTGATTGTGAAGGACTAGAGTATGAGCCAAAGTGTAAACTGACTGAATGCTCATCAAAGCTCAAATCAGGGCAATTTCACTGTCGATTTATTTTGAGTGTTTGACATAGCAAGAGCAGTGCCAAAGTGTGGTGAACAAAAAACAGTGTTTCTAAAGTTTTATTGAGAACTTTGATCTTGTAGTGGGTTCATTTTATTGAGGTAAACAAACTGAAGTGGTTGACACATAACTATGCTTAAAAGTTTAAAAAAAAAAAAAAAACAATGTCCTGACTGGAGCTATCATAGTGATTCACTTGAAGCAAAGTTGTGACTTCCTTTCTTATATATATATATATCATGTCTTTATACGACATTAAATGACTAAATGATACGAAAACCACAGCTGGTTGCCTATTCCTTCCAATTTCTGTCTTAACAGCTGGGGAAGGCATACTTTCCACTTTCACTCATGCACACACACAGACACATACATATGATTTCAATCTGATTTGCAATATTAAAATCATTTCATGCACTCCTCAACTCATGTCGAGTCACGGAGTTCTCAAATCGCCTTCCAGCATTTTTATATGCACATATGGAAAAGTGCATAAATGTACGTATATGCATGCACACACACATGCATACACACACAAACACACTGACCTTGGCGTTCTGCAGTGGTGGCTGATAGCTAGAGGGCCTGTGGCTCATCCTCTGGCTCGGCTCAGTATTGATATCACCTAGAAAGAGCTCCTCCACCGGCTGCTCCATGTTCCTGTTCACGTATTGCTTCTCAACACGCAGCAGCTGCAGCTCGTGCATGGCGAAGTTCAGGCCGCGAGAGCAGTTGCAGCTTCCTTCTTCGCTACACAGCTCATAACTTATGTTTGGCTCCAAGGAGGCGCCTTTCATTCCCTCACAGCTCTGTGCCAAACGCCTGCTTAGCTCCTTTGCCGTGCCCGTAGAGTGGCACACCACCTGGATTATGGGTAGAACAGTATGAAAACAGTCTCATAACATCCCATTTACATCACAATAAACCTTGGCCACAGTCTCTGATTTGGCTAGCAGGTAGACACTGCTAAAGGAGATCAGGTCAAAATTTAATCCCATTCTAAATCAATGCTCATAGTAGTCTTCTAGATTGGAATGTAACCATGACAGTGAGCATAAATAACTCTTTAAACTAGGCCACATTTTAATACTTTTCTATTTTCTTCACTAAACTCAATGGAAGGAAAATCCTATCTACCACCCTATAGAGTAATTCCATGGGTGCAATAAAGAAAGGATGGGGTGTGCATAGACCAGGGCCCAAGTGGACCTTAGGAGGCAATAAAAATTGTCCAGGGTGGGTGGCCAGTGTATTTGCCTATCCTGGTGTTCCCTAAAATTCACAATTCATACTGGTGTTCCAGGATTCTTTATGTTTCCCTGTAAAAGAACCCTTAAATGTTCCATAAACCATTTCAGAAATGGCTTTATGAGCCCTGAACCATGAAAAGGACCGATAAAAGATTGCATCGCCTTGCTAAATTGAATGATATGGATTTTATCGGTTTGAATTAGTTTCGAGTACCAAACTTGTTGCCACAACACAAGTGATATTTGAAATGAATTCTGTACAAATTAGATATGACACGGCAAAGTGACATTTTCAAATGACTGGCTCAAATGATTCGTCGGATCAATCTTATGATGTGTGTGGTCCGCGTTTATCCAGTTCCCCACTCATAACTTTTAGTTCCCACTTACTCTCTGACTTGCAAAAATGGAAGAAAAACTTGTAACTATGATTTCACCTTATCCTGTCATATAGGATCTCTCATTAAATGTTTATAGGGATGGAAATGAAGTAGCAGAGATCATTGGTGCCTCTGCTGAGTGTACGTAGATAGTACGGATAGATTGCTTTGCTAATCTGCCAACAAAGCTAGTAAGAAACCTAGCACATAACACGTAAATCAAACAATCAATTTTCTGATCAGGGCATTATTTAACTTGTGTTCAACTAGTTAGATTTGAGGCTATATACTATATAGCCACTACCGTTTCTCACTGGAACTAAAAAAAATGGACAGTACACATTCACAAGCGACAACTTTTGAGGTCACTACATGCCCACAATAGATAAACTACAAGCGACATGAGCAACTTGTCACTTTCTAGGGTTAGAAAGAATAAGAGACAGTTAGATCATAGTAATAGCAGCAAATGTACATTGGCAATGTTTTAATGTGTTGGGGTGGACTAGAAAGTTAGCTAAATAAAATAACAATTTGTTATTTTCAAATTGTTCAGTTATGAGTAAGCAAAACATGGTATAAATGAGATGACAAAAAAGTGTCCCACTATCTGAAACAACGGACTTGGTGGAGGAAAACCCACTGGTGGTCTGATTTGCCTCCATTTTGTTTGTTATTTTCTTATGATATAATATTAAATGCCATGAAACCCTGCAACAGCAAGGTGAGTATTTATTTCATAAGATTATTTAGTCCGAACAACAATATACACCATTCTCTCTCATATTTACAAAGGACACACCTAATTTAGAAATGTTTTTGTAAAATCCCTACCTACACTGGTAGCCTACATCGTATCATTAATGGTGTTTCCAGATTTCCTTATTGCGGTGTACTGTCATGCCGTCTCACCTGAATGTGGTGGATGTGGTAATCAGCCTCTGTGCCACCACGGATGATCCACGAGGCCTGGCGCATGCGCACACGGCCCTGGATCACCAGCGTGTAGGTGGGCACTGTGCAGTGGTTGTCGGCGTAGTAAAACTGGCGGGCCTGAAAAGTGTGGTTATGTTGGAAGTGGTAGAGGCGGGTGATGAACTCTGGGCCAGGACGTACCTCGCAGCTGCCATAGCAACCAGAAAATGAAGGGAGGAAACAAGGTGTGGAGGGTTAGGAAGGAAGATAGAACTAAGTGTACAAGCACACATGTTTCTATTTACTATCAATTATATGAAGTCATAAAAAATACTATTAATGCACAATTAAAAACTATGTTCAAAAATAACTCAGATCTCAGGTCACATGCTCACCTGGTGGAGACCCAGTGGCCCTCTATGTTGGGGGGCATCTGCACGGTAACACGTGCTCCATTATGGAGACGCTTTAGCATGTGCTGGCACTGTGTGTCTTTGGGCGGCCAGCTCAAGCTTTTCTCCAGAGCCAGACGAGGTGATCGACTGTCCGAAACATACAGAGATGAGCCCACTGTCCAGCCTGCTGAACACATAACCACATGAAGAACATGCTTAGCCATCTGCCTATTTTTATTATGTTTGGTCATAGTATTAAGGATTATAAAATAAAGCACTGGTTATTAATTGGGATGTACTGATACTCACTTTATTAGATTTTATCTAGATTTTCATGCACAACGGTCTCGATAGTTTACACAAAATGGTGTGAAAAACATTGAGTGAGGAACAGTTCTGAGGATGGAAACACCTTGATGAGAAAGGTCAGAAGAGAATGACCAGACTGGTTCAAGCTGATAGGGAGAACACAACACGTTGAAACTTTATGTGGATAAGCTACAACAAGAGAAGACCACATCAGGTCCACTCCTGTCAGCCAAGAATAGGAATCTGAGGCCACAGGGAGTATAGGCTCCTCAGCTAGTATATCACATCTGCTGATATATAGATTCATATTCTTGTTTAAGAACTTTAATTTTGGTATAACATTGGGCAAATTTGTTAGCTCATATTGGGTTACAATAATCTTTATGATCAGCATGAAGCCCCGAAAAGCTGAGGATTTTGGAGGCAAACATATCCGAAATGAAAGAGCATTAGAGCTTGAGGCTATTGGGCAGAATTCCACATGAGGATGTCTTTCCTATACCAAGATTATTGTAGGTTTGGAAATTGTTACTAGGGATAGTTGTGTGCCAATGACTGGTCAAAAACAATGCTACTCTCAAAACTTTGCTTATCATCATATAACAAAAACACAGTCAACATTGTTAGACCATTTGAGACCTCTGTAAAGAGCTAAAACATGGCGTACCCTTTAAAATGATTGCATTTAAAAAACAACTGTATCTTTTTACTCACCAGAAATCTCACCAGCTCAAGTGAAATTATTAGTGACCGTGCATGATGGGGAAATAGGTCCAACATTTATGCCTTCCAACATTTACTTGCACGTAAGTAGCATGCAACATGCAAAAAACAAACTCTATCTTAAAGCAAATTTCAGATATAGCACTGTATCTAACTGATGTAGCTGATGTAGCTGAATGACCAAACTCCACTTATATTTTGCATTCAATCCCTGACTTGTAAACAATGGTTGTAGCAGGACAGTTCACACAAGGCTTGGGAGAATAATTCAATAATAAATGAAATGTGTAAGAACTATTATGACTTCAAAATTAGGAGATACAGATGCAGGTCTGTGGCCCGCTTGGCTGCTGTGGGTGCAGCTGTCTTAGCTGCCTTCCTCCCCTTGTTATTGAAAGGCATTATTTATGGAAATATGCAATGTGTTGGAAATATATAAAGTTCTGCAAAGGGAAAGCTTGTCATATTTTACCACAAAAAGAGGACAGTAGGGCAATATTAACCTTGCTGAAATGTTTGCATTAAGTACAGTGGATTGATAAAGTGGATAAAGAATGTGTTTGCTTCATGGCTGACACCAACTAGCAAAATTCAAAGCATATCAATTACTTATAACCAAGGTTATAAGTGCAGTATTAGCAAAGTGACACGCTTTGAATTTTGCTAGTTGGTGTTAGCCATGCAATAAACACATTATTTAAGGCTGTTAAAATGGCACACATTCTACAAGTTAATTATTAATACTACTTGGATTTCTTTGGTTTTCTATACATATTTCTAGACACAATAAAAAAACAGCACTCTCCATGCTTAAGAAAAAAGCATACAGGATATGACGGAATTTTTTCCAACATGTAAATTCGCAGGGGATATTTATATTACCTGGAGTTATTTCTAGAGGTCGGTTTTTAGTAGGTTATGCTATTGCAGAAATCAATAGAGATAGAGAGATTCTTTGGTTATAATTACATTACTGCACCTATTCAACTAAACTAATCCCAATCAGACAGGGCTTTAGAAACACTTTTTTTCATAGAGAATGAACAGCATTTTGACCAGTGAGGACAAAGTAACAGTAGTCTTTCCCAAGTGTTCTGAGAGTTGATAGAGGAAAGGTGTGAGCAGAATCCTGACCCAACTGACCAACAAGCCCCATGAAAACCTCTTTCATGTCTCATAGCACTGTTCTATAGTCTTTGCATCTGGTACCCCCTCATGTCTCTCTCTCTCACTCTCTCTCTCTGCACCCTGAGGACATACCGGCTCCATTTGCACCTGCACCTACTCCCACTCATCAAGCCTGCCAAGTGAATAATTCTAAACCATGATATCTGAAACCACTGTGGAGAAGTTGGCCACGGCAAAACCCGGAAGGCTTCTATTATGTAAACACACTGCGATAACATGAAAAGGCAGCCTGACATGTCTGCTGTTGGGAGATTTTCTAATGGTATGTTAGCACCCTGGCCTTGTCATTGAGTTGCACAGTTTCAGTTTTTTCAAGGAAGGCCTGGGATTTTGAATTCACAGCATTTTTAACAGAAAACCTTGTTATTGATCCAAAGGTTTATAAAGTCTGATTTTATGTTTATGTCCATGGACCCATGAGGAATCTCAATCAAGTTGACTTGAGGCCGAAGCAGAGATGTAAGAAAGATGAATGTAAATTTTGTTATTGCATAAAGCTTCTTGGACAGAATAAAGCCAGTACAGTGATGAGCCACTGGAATAAATAGGATCATCCTCTCGGAAGATCGCCAGCATTATGAAAGCATGCCAAAACCTATAGTATAAATATACAGTGGCACTGAACCATGGAGAGTTTTTATGACCCATGACCCACGACCCACAGAGGGCATTTACGACCCACAGAGGGCATTTACGACCTACTGGCGTCCTGCAGCCTGGGTACAGAGGGAGACCATGACTGGACATGACTTCACTGTAATTCCCATGCATAAGTATGCTGCCAGTCTTTGTCTATTGCATGATGGTGCCTGCCCCTGCCTGTTTTTCTGCTTTTGCTTAACAAATCTGCTTTTTAAAATCTTTCATATGATGTTAATTGTCAAACCTCCATGCCTAGAAGCCAAATAGCCCCTTCTACTCCAGCCTGAAGCCCATAACCACTTTTTCCCAAGCTCTAATTCAAAGCACCCACTCAGTTCCCCTTGCTTTAACCACCGAGAACATTTCCAGTTGGACGGATCCCATCAGTGAGCTAACGGTCCTGGGACGGCTGACAAACAAACGGACGAGCTCCAGAATCGACCAGAGCTGCTGAGAGAAATCCAGGACTTCAGTGACATGCTGCCTCTCTTCTAAAGCACTTTACCGTGTCTCCCTTCATGTCTGAGGGACAGCCTGTCTCTGATAGCCTTCTTTCAAGACATGGTTCATTAGTCCTGTGTCAGTACAGGGTATATACAAAAGTTTTATGTATCCACATGAATTTTATCAGATGCATAAAAAAATAAATGGATCTTAATGTGCACAGGAGTAAGTATATGTATTAGGTTACATTGCATCATATCTGTTTTGCTTAGTATCTAATTATATTTGGACTCCAAACACCCCAATATTTTGAATATTAATAGTTTTTATACATGGCTAATGTTACTTTATACTTTTTATTGAGATTTGCTAACTGCACGTGCCAGCAGCCTAATAATCTTGCATATTAGTCTATTGTGCAGGATTTCACAGCTTTAGTGTCAGCGTGCAGGAAGATGGCTCTGCATAACATCAAGCCGAGCTCTAAGCTGCTCCTTTGGTTTCTCTTCGACCTTATCCTGAGGTTTTCCCCCCCATAAATTTACAGTACGCTCTAATCCAGCCTGACATCGGCAGTTTTATGGGTGCCAGGAAAGGCTGCAATAACGTGCCACTTAATTGAACGTTAGACTCCTTTAAACACACTCGAGAGTTAAGTGGATTTGAAAATATCGCTTTTTTATCTCTGGGCCCCATTTGAAGTGAGAGCTGAATGTTTGGCCTCCGGCTGTCATTTCTAGCAGATGGAACGGGTCATGGGCAGTGCAGTAATCTGTGTTTCCCCTCCATGCCAGGCCAGCATCACAGAGAGCTAAAGTGAAGCCTTCAACTCCAGAATGACCCTCATCTACCCAAGAGCCCCAGGGAGTGCACTTTACTGCCTTCTCTTGCTCTGAGAAGAAATGATTTAAACATAATCTCCCTGTTGAACCTCCACAGTATAGATACTATGTTCTTACAAAATGTGAGTTGTAGACGTTTTGGAAAAGAGAAAGCAATACCGGAGAAAGTCAGTGATGCAGTACGGTACCCCCTGTCCAGCACATTTGGTGGTTTCCCTGCTTTAACACACCCACTTCAACTCAGTAATTGCTGGGAATTAGCTGATTAACTGAATCAGGTGTGTTGGGAACAGAGAAAATACTAAAATGTTCAGGACAGGATGGGACTCCAGGACAGAGGGTGATCACAAGCGCCCTCTGTGTGCCCTTACTGAGCCCGTTGAAGCAGAAAGAGCAGTGGTCTATGATCCAAAACCTGTTGCATTTATCGAAGACCAATCACTGCAGACAAATTGTTAGAGCAAGACAAGGCTGATGCAGCAACATGAAATCCAACAACAGTGAAAAAAAGATGTTCAAATAAAATTAGTCATAAAGTGTCTTTTGTTATTCATTTTACTTGCCATCAAGCATTAGAGTAACAGATTATGTGAAATTGATTACACACAATGTGACCAGTTACCTAATTTATGTGTATAGCCTACACGTTCAGAGACTATTAATATTACTACTAATATCACAGACCAATATTTTCATCTTTCCAAGCAACAGGTGATTATGTTTTCGAAAACTGTTCCTCTTCACATTGACCACATTTGCCGAATGAATCCTATACAAAACAAACATGCATGTGAAGACTAATATCAATAAATTTAGGATGACTTTTGGATTTAAGCAACATCTAGAGAGTGCAATAAAAATGAGGAACAAATTATTGAAGATCATGTAGCAGTAAAGTTGTGCATTAAGTGTGTAACACGTTTTATCTATATGGCTGCACGAGCCATGAGACAGGTTGCATATCTTGTAATGTCTGCAATACAACATTCAAAATTATGATATTACTTTACATATTACAGAAATACAGCGGTTTATGATGTGATGCGTTATGACATGGCGTCACATTTTGAGCAAAAAATAGTGAATAATGAAGAATCTGCAGGGAGTCCCAAAAGTCTCCATACAAAGGGGAAATTAACAAAATGTCTTCCAAAATTTTTCATACTTAGTTCATTTAATATTTTTTTTCCACATAGCCTTTAAGAATGCCTTTGACAAAAGAAGAACATTTTGAAATCATTCTCATGGCTGGATTGGGAAGCTGTCGCAAGGTTGCAATGGACTTTATCAGGAAACATGGCAAGTATATCACACATGACATTGTTGCCAAACTGGGAGCCAAAGTTGGGAGAGATGACTCTGTGTGTGTTTACAAAGTAATGCAATCATGTAGAGGATTTTTTGTAAATAAAGTTACATTTTGCTAAAAACTCTTAATTTCCCCGTGTATGGAGACTTTTGGGACATCCTGTAACATGGGATTTGAAGAAGATGAAAAGCAGCCTATAGTTGTTTGTTGTTGTGGTTAAAAAAAAAAGAAAGAAAACAGCATTATGGATGTGACATGTCTCCAACACTCTTTGGATTATAGAGACTACAGGGTTAACTGTTGTATGAAATATTCATTAAGAATAAACTGAGAATGAAATAGTAAAAATACCCTGAAGCCTGACTACAACCTTAGTCTTATTGACAGTATAGAGTATGTGGGTGCAAGAAACATGTTGCCCCTTATATCTGACGGATATATGGTCAAATATGATAAAAGGTTTAATCAGAGCATTTAAATACACAGCCAAGTAAGCAATTTTCAAATGTGCTCATTTAATTTTTGCATGCACACTGACATTTGCAATGTGCACATTTTTGGAAGTGTCCAACAGAATTATCCTAGATAAAGATATTGGGGACTTAAGCACTCTAAAGGGTTTTGTCCCTCTGGGGAACTCTGCGTCTTTGAGAAAAAGTAGAACCCATTTAGAAAGCTTAAGTCTGAGAGTGTGTTCAGTAACATCGAAAACATGAATGAGTGGCTCAGACTCACCAAGCGTGACCAGCAGCAGTGTTACAGTCATGTCCATTCTCCTGCAGCCTGAGACACAGCTCCTCATTGTGTCTTCATGCACTTCCACTTTGGTGCTGCCCAAATAAAGCGCAAATCAAAGCGCGCAAAAACGCATCCAGACCTCTAAGAACTCGCTGGAGACTCTGCGGGGTCAGAGTGAGCCTCCGGAGCCCCGGATAGCCCGATGAACCTCGGCTGATGAAGTGTCGGCTCTTCGCCCAGCGCTGAAGCGCCGATGAGCCGAAGAACCGCGTCGGTGTTTGGGGTGTGTGGAGTCGTTAGACCGGGGAGGAGAGCGAGCGCATTGCACCGGGACCAGATGAGCTCAAAGACAACTTCCTTTAGAGAACTTTCATCTCCAAGTTCGCCATCGCCACTGGAGGCTGATCTCTAAACTCAGAGCCTTTTACTAGTGACAAGCGTTCCGATTCACTTTACTGATCCGACTCTTTTTAACATACTACAGTATTAGGCTATGAGTGAATCGAATCTTGTGAGAATTGATTCGTTTGATTCACCACTCAGAGACAGACAGAGATCCAAAATAGTCTACGATTCTAAGTACAGTACTAGTGTGTGTGTGTGTGTGTGTGTGTGTGTGTGTGAGTGTGTATATATATATATATATATATATATATATATATATATATATATATATATATATATATATATGTATATATATATATATATAAAAGGAATAGAAACCAAACCCATATATATGAAACCCATTCCGTAACGTATTTTTTTCTTCATGTTGCAAACTAAGAATAATGTTAATATTGTTACATTTAATACACATACTGTATATAATATGGACAATCAGAATGATCTGTGAACAGTGAGCTGCTGTGTTTCCAATAGTTTCACCTGTGACTGTTTATATCACATGTAAGAATATTATAAATGTGGCACTCGTTACAATTTTTATTAAAAGATCAAAAACAACCCCTTTAAAAATTACATTTACCAAATAAGGTAAACGTAGCCTATTTGTATTATAACAGGTTTTACTTAATTCCTTTTATAGAGCTCTGATGCAGAGCTTCACATACTTCAATCAAAATGATCTGGTCATGTGAACAATGTGCAATGCATACTTTAGTGTTTTTTTTGCTCTAACACACCTAATTCAACTCATCAGCTCATTAATAACTCTTTTGTGAATTAAAAAACCGGTATGTAAAAGTAGAAAAAATCCAAAATATGGAGGTACTACATGAGCAGGATTGGAAACAGTGGACTATTCTAAAATTATATTATACCACAATTATATTCATTATGTATGCTGATTTAATATAACACAGTCAAGACTAATTTGCATGATATTAAACATGAAAGCCTTTCTAAAAAATGTTTCGCTTAAAACTTTCATTTCATATTTTAGTTTTAAACTTTGGTAATATCCCTATGGCATTAGCAGTATAGTCACAAAAGATTTCTAAACACAGCAGTGCCTCAGGGAAGAGATGCGTAATTTCCTGCAACTGTGATAACTGTGTGACCATATGGAAAAGGAAAAAGCACAACTGTCCAAAATTTGGGTTTGGTTTCTATGTGTTCAAAAGACTTTAATCTCTCAGTTTGGCCACAATCGGACATGGTTCTTTTTCTCCTTCCCTCTCTTTCACTTTTTGTCTCTATGCCTCTTGCCCTCTCGAGAGACCCTGCAGATGTAAAAGTGAGAAAATAGAGAGGCTGGAATGGTGTCTATAAAGTGGTGACTTCATGCATATCTGTTTCTGTCAAACTTGGTTTTTCTCCCTCACCCTCTCCATTGTTCTAACTAAATGTTTTCAGCTTAGGAAAACCACAGGTATTAGAAAAAATGGTATCCACACCCCTCTCTCTCTCTCCCTCTCACACACACAAACACACTTCTCTGCAGTGTTCTCTAGTGAATAGCTGTCTGAGATCACAAGTAAAGACAAGCTGAGATAAAAAAAAAAAAAAATCCCACTTGGCAGGGATGAAAAAGCCTACAGAGCCTATTATCTGTGGATTTCCAGTGACCTCACCCCCGATATGAGCTAACTTCAGTGTGGAGAGTTCTCCTCAGTAAAAGCAGCATTAATATGGACCTTTAACAATAAATCAGTGCATATTTTATCCCTTTAATAAATTAAAATAACTCTCAAGGAGACATTCTTGCATTTTCTTCTTGAAAATATAGTGCTTTTTTATAGCCATAATTATTTCAGCCAAGACTCTGTGTGTGTCTGTGTGTGTGTGTGTGTGTGTGTATTTAGGGTTGGGAGGAGTGTATGTGTCTAAGGTGTGGTGTATGTTCTAATTTATCAGTTTTATTAGTCTTCTGTTACACCTCCATGTTGAAGAACCATACAAGAACCACAAAACACATG
The DNA here is from genome assembly GCF_027358585.1 of Pangasianodon hypophthalmus. Classification (NCBI taxonomy): domain Eukaryota; kingdom Metazoa; phylum Chordata; class Actinopteri; order Siluriformes; family Pangasiidae; genus Pangasianodon; species Pangasianodon hypophthalmus. Next base: position 15,387,273 of record NC_069730.1, on the reverse strand, counting down.
AACACACCACACCAGACACTTTTATTTATCCTGACTTTTGACCCCTGATCTCTGTTTTTTTGTGTCTGTGTGACCTGTAGCACTGATCCTTGAATAGCTTTTACACACCTTCTCTGATGTTTTTAACCCATATGTGTGTTTTGAGATCCAAAACAAACACCAGCCTCCTGCCCCAGGCACTAGAGAGACCTCTGGGATGTGTTCCTGCCTTACTCAGCATTAACACAACCCGCTGATCTGCAGCTCACAGGCTTAACGCCATGGCTGGCTCTGTATGCTGGACATAAGACATATTTTATGTTGTGTTTACATAGCGACATGTAGCCATGTACACATTGCCGTGGTGTTTTTTTAGTTTGCCCAATATGGATGCTGGTCAAAGGAAAGTCACAATAATGCTAGCTACGTATATTACTGTAGTTCTATGAACATTGTACAACTCCTGAACAAACCCTGGCAGATATACAGGGTTCAAAGAACCGTAGGTATTAGGGATTTTACCAAACATGAATACTAATACAGAATGAACAGATAATGCATTCTAAACAGATACAAATAAAGATATGAATAAGGAGAACACTATTGTGTGTTTTTTTTAGAAAGTTTGCCAGAAAAGTTCACAGGGCATCTAGTTGAGAATAGAGGTGTGAGCATCAGGACTGGTACTAGGAAACCCATGTCAGGTTTAAATCCGGGGTATAACACGTGGATTACATCTGCCAGCAATGTCACAAGGAACAGGCCTGACCCTAGGAATGCCTTGAAAGGTGCTCGTAGATGACCGTCACACAATCACTACCGGGAGGAGCGATGTTATCCTTGTAACATTGTAAAGGAGTGGTACACCTCTAAATAAGGCCCATGAGCAGGAAATCCTCAGATAGTGGTGTCTAGCCCATCTATGAGCTAAGATGATGGTCTGAGTGGATTAGAACAGTCTGATAACTGGCAAGAAGGACTTCAGAGCCCTCAACTCTAACTAGTTTATCTTTTCATCATAGTGTAAAAAAATTGTTGGTAACTTTTTGTTTTCCTAAAGCTTACTTACATTTAGAAGTCAATTATTTGACCATAAACATGATCTCTAATCGCTAATCGCTAATCATTATGTACACTTTTAAAACAGGAAAAAAGGTGAGATACCAAAGATAACAAAATAGATCAGCCTAGCTTACTAGCTAACATTAGCATCATATTTGAATGCACAGACTTCAGAATTATAACTTTGTGGGAAACAGGACATCTGGTGAACATGTAAGTAAACATAAGTGATTTTGGTTCCTTCTTCTTTGCTGACATTGTATGTTTTTTTTCTGAAACATATCTGTCTGTCTGTCTGTCTGTCAGCCAGTCTCTATCGTTCTCTCTTTCTCATAAAATCATGATTAAGTGATTTTGGCCCACATCCAGAGTCTCTAATTAAATGTATTGTTTGGGGGATTTCTCCTCCTGTTGCGTTACCATGGAGCTTGTCATGGTATCACCCTCCCTTATTCACTCTCCGCTCTGCTCCACACATCCCCTCATCCCCTCTCTCCTTCACTCTCCTTCTTTTTCCCAGATTATGGATAGGCAGAGGCCAGGATCCGGAACAATGCTCACAGAGAGAGGAGGGATTTAGCAGCCTGGCTTAGAAATGAGAGAACAGGGAGAGAGAGAGGAAGGGAGCAAAGGAGACGGAGTAGTCACGGTGTGTTAACCATGTCTGTGTTCAGTAATCAAAGCCTCTGCGGTTCCTCTTTCAGAATCAGGATATGCCTAAAGAAGTTATATGTCAAAGTTTCTATAGCAACAATAATTAAGTATGCTTATGCTTTAAGATGTGATACCTAAAATTAACCTTATACCTTATATAAATATAATATAATATATTCTACCGCAAAGCTATTGAATTCCTGAATTTGACTGGTCACAAGTCTGTGATTAATTTTCTAGAATAGCAGCGCTGACAGTAGCTCCATCTGCAAGGCAAATCACAGGTTAGATATTAATATGCACGCTCTAATTCATTATTGTTTTCATAGCAACAGCTAATTCACAGGAACTTCTCTGGAGTACGATCTACATAATCTAAGGCAACAATGAACAGATTAAACAGGCTAATATGAGATTAAAAAAAAATGTTTAATCATTAATATGGCAAATTTTCTGTAAGGAGATGTTTATTTACCATTTTATGGAAGGGGTCTCTAGTGTCAGTGCTTTGTAATGGTCAGAAGGTTTTCCACCACAGAAGATTTTTCAAGACAGAAAGTGTATCCTTTATTAATAAATAAAAATTTAATCCTTGGCAAGTTGTTGTGGTATAAGAGAAAGAAAAACACTATGGGACTTGCTGATATTGGAAAGGAATCAACTTTGGGATGTTAAAAGTAACTCCAATTTGTGTCAGGCTGCATCACACCACCCTGTCATTGATTATTTTCCTATAACAGTATGCCATGTTGTGCTTTGCTCCTTACACATACACATTTTGCTTGAATCACCGCTTTGAATCAGAAGCTTGACTCTATATATACCAACCTAAATGAAATGTTTGAAATGTGTATGTAGGTATATAATGAAATGAAATATATATAATGAAATATGAAGAAATATTTTCTGTTCCATCTTATATAATTGATTACACTTTCAAAATGTGTGGTGACTGTTGATGGACTGCCCCTTTTAAGTCATTTTCAATGAGATTGAGGTTGAATATTCACCCTTCTGGCCGTCAGCTGCTGTACTATTGCTTGGGTATTGAACCTGTCACAATGAAATATTTGCTTTTCAGTAAATTCGGACATTCACCTTTCTGTCCTGCAGCTACTGTACGGTTGCTTTGTTGCTGAACTTGTCACACTGAAAGGTGATCTTCTCGTTCTCACTTCCTAGCTGAGGGCTGCAGGCTTTCTTCAAAACTTTGCCTGTATTTTGTGTCATCCATCTTCCCTTAAATCCTGACAAGTACCTCACTCCCAGCTAAAGAGAAACACCTGCACAACAGGATCCTCTCACCACCATGTTTTACTGCAGAAATGATGGTTAAATATACTGGCTTTTCTCCAGACATACTATTTTGGATGCCATCCAAAAAAATTTTTTTTAGCTTCATATGACCACAGCACTTAGCTAGAGAATATTTAAGGTGCTTTTAAATAAAATCTAACTGAGACTTAATGTGACCTTTTAAAGTCAGGGATCCCTTTCATACAGGAAGAATTGTGGAGAGAATGTAATATTGTTGTCACCTGGACACACTGACCAACATTTGCCATAAAAAGCTGTAACTGCATCTGCATTTTTTCATTTGGCTGATGCTTTTATTCAGTGTGACTTACTGAAGTGAGACAGGATACAATCCAAGCACAAAGATTGAAAGTTGAAAAGTTAAGACCCTAACTCTCTGCTAGTCCTGGGATTTGAACTCATAAACCTTTGAGAGACTAGCAAAGAACTGCTGAGCTTGTACTGCTAATGCACAAGTAAACTTAGCCTTTTTTCCCCCAGTATGGCTCATATTCAGAATTGGCAACTTGAGTCCAAATGTGACATGAAAATAGATATACACTGGGAAAGTAACTCGTATTCAGATTCAGGTTATGTACATGCTCACAGTGTATAGTTCAAGTCTCTGTAGTTGCTCGATGTTTCTTGAGTAGAAGTGTCTGAGAAGGATTTTCAGAAGCATCCAGACCACTGCATTTCACAAGCACTTGCCTTTGAGCCTGTAAAAAAAAAAAAATCAGGGGATAGAAAATGCGGACTGAAGAAGCAGGTCGCATTTTTTTCCTTTGCTGTCAAATGTAATGTTCCGTAGGTTAACCAAAACATAAATTTCAGTTTGACAAATTGTGGTTACATCAACCTAACGGATAGTGACACTGGACTTAACACCGCTTTTCGCTTGAGCTGTAATCACGCAAGAAAAATATGCTTAAGTCCAAGGACAGAATTGTGAATAACTGAGGCACACATCTGTTTTTGGTAAACTCCACCCCATGTGCGTAATTTTTGCATAACTGTCCAAGTAGCACTTGTCTGTAGTAATATCTTAGTACTGATGTGGACACTTTTGGTATTAAATCCTACATTACAGTCAATGTACATCCAATACACATGCTTAACTCAACTCTGAATATATATCTATATATTTGTCAACAAATTATATACAGTAATATAAATATTAAATATTTTGTTTCTTATATTTAAAAACATAAGATATTAAGAAATTAATCTATTAATTAATTAGCTAAATAAAATATTTAAAAATGAAAGCATTGTTTTTGTGTACATTTTTTTTGTCATTGGGAATAGTGTCATTAAAATGAGCACATTTGTATCAGTTTGAAGGCATGGTATCAATTTGTGTATTTGGTGACCCTTGAAAACAATGAAACATGGACATGTGTTTAGCCAAAAGTGATGTTTAACTCAATGACACACAGATAGATAGTTAAACTCATATGCAAAGATTATGATGTTGCTTATCATGGTGTCTTGCTTTCCATTGTTTTTATCATAATGATGTTCTAGATGAGCTGTAAAGAGTGTAGCTGTATTTATTAGTCTTTTATACTTTACCTTATTTAGACATACTGCATTTCCATTAACAGTATGCATACAGAACATGCCTTTTCAAAACAATTTTTCTGACTTTGACAAAGAAAGATACCACATACTGTAAGTATGCTGTAATAATCAGTATATACAATAAAATAATAATTGGTAATATTGAAAGACAGGAGGCTTTGAACTTTCTGGAGAAGCTGATAGCTGAACAATAAGCCCTTAAAGCTCAGAAAGTAAGGAGGAAGAAGAGGAGGAGGAGAAAGAGGGTATGAGATCAACACTGTTTGGCAATCATCAAGCCAGAGCAGAGCTTCAATATGGCCAGCATCTGCTCAGAGCATGGCTGAGACTTGTTTAAACAAATCCAGATTTAGAGTGAGAACTCAACAAGAGAGAGAAGGTTCTGGTGATGTGGGCCTATACAGTCTTACCCAGGTTCACAAACATTATAGCAAATAAAAATATCTCAGAGAGAGAGAGACATCTAAAGTTCCATCTTCCTCACAAAGCAGCCCACACCCTTTCAAACATCCCACTGAGAGAGAGAAAGAGAGAGAGAGAGAGAGAGAGAGAGAGAGAGCAAGAGAGACAGTGAGCTGACCTCTCTTTCGCTCTCTTTTGCTCTCTGCCAGCCACTGCCAGATCCCTGCTCCAGAAATGGAATCTCTCTGTAGTGTGGCCACAATCCCACAATGCCCCACCACGGCCGCCCTGCACAGTTCAGACCTCCGTGGGTGAGCTTTGTCAAAGCGTCTCTCTTTCTCTCCTGTTTGATGTGGTTAGATGGGATGATTTGCCCAAGCACTGGATCTGCATCTGAGCCTTCGCCTGTTCTCTATTTAACAGGTGATGCCATTCTTATAAAACTTGGAGTGCTCGCTTTGATGCTGATGTTTACAGTAATTGTCTGATTGCTCCATGTTTACCTGAAATAGGAAAACTGTAAAAGGCTAATTTTCTTAGCTAGCTGACTAAAGAAATACAGAATTCCAAGATTTAATCCACAGCAGAAGTGGAAAATAACAAAGTGCAATTACTTTATTTAGTTACTGTACTTAGGTACATTTTAACAGATTTTTTCCTTAACTTTTGCTTTTTAAAGGAAAAAAATACTTTCTACTCCCTACATTTTTTTGGACACCATAATGTGACTTTTTTTTTTTTGCATCAGGCAGCTTTAAGCAATTGATTAAAATTCCAAACAAATGTAATCTCTAACAGATGTAACAAAAAGAACATGAGGGCAAATGATCTCTTGATGTATTTATTAATAAATTTCTACATTTTACATTCAGTAGGATGTCATGTACCTATCAGTTACCTATTAGCATACAAACTAGTTTTTATCATGCTAGCTTTAAATGATCCTTAGTTCCTTTTCAAGTTTCACTAATTCATCAACAATAAAGAAAGTCAGTGTGTGATCTGAAGCATAGCATCTTTTGCATTTGTGATTCTTGTGCTATTATTTCCATACTTTAAGCAGATTTAGGCATTTGTGTACTTCTTCTACCTCTGATCTACCAAATGCTATAGTCGAGTTAGACAGAATGCTTGAATTTAACCTTGTATCCAAAACAAATGGCAGCTGTCTTCCTGCGTGTGATGTGTCATCAGTCAGCTTCTTAGAAGGCAGGATTTCAATAGCTGTATATTAGACATGCTTTGAAGGCCACATTTGCTATGTTACCAGGATACCCATATACTCTTACCCAAAAGTCCGTGAAAAGTGAAATGATAAGTCCTGAAATAAAAATAAACAAAGTATCAGTGGGGAGAACAATGGATATTCTGTGATTACACCAGCTACTTCTCATCAGGAAAATTTTTCTTACATAAACAGCAATTACAAATCTACGAGCTATGTAAGATAACAAGGGATCCATGTATGGTATGCTGCCTTTAATAATCCGCCAGCAGACAGCATTCTGTGCAAACACTTGATTCGGACATGTCTAAGTAAGCACCCTTTGTAGGGAATGGGTAGTAGGACATGATTATGGAGGAGGCTAACCTACTGCAGTGCATTCTTGGATTTCATGAAGGCACTGAATTTTCACATCTGTGTCTTCGGACATGACTACAAAAGGACAACCACCCCCCTGCCCCCCAAATTGTACTACATGGTGAATATTGTGCAGTTTCTGACCCTTTCTTTTCTATTTGTCCCATAATTATCCTTATTACTAACTGAAATATGTACTTATTCAATCCATTTACTAATATGGTAAGTCTTAGTCAGTTTCATTTATTTAAACCAGGCATCCAATGAGTGCAAAGTAAAGCTGAGTTTTTCCAAAATCACAGAATCACTGTGACCCTTTCACATTGCATGACTTGAATCATCTGTGATCAATCTGTGCTTATGTTTTCTCCTCGTCTTCCCACACAGGGAGGATTCAGGGATCTGTGGTGTATGAGAGTAGATTCGCAGAGTCTTTGGGAAATCAGGGCTAAAATTGTGTCAGGCCAACTTCATAGAGACTTCATAATCTATCCAGTGGTAAATATAGCTAACTCCAGTATACTAACTAATTAGCATTTGCACATAACTGCCACTCATTTATTTTAAGCCACTATTAGTAACACTGACCCTTTTGGTGGAAGTAGGTCTTGTCCTTTAAATGTCATTGTTGAACACAGCAAAATCCCCAGTGTTGAATTATGACCATGAACACTGATTTAACTCTTTCAGAGTTCATTTGTGTCCAATTAGACATATATAAATACTATAGGTGTTAATTCAACACTGGGGATTTTGCTGTGACTTCACCCAGAAACGTCTGATAAACTCTTCCATGCTCATTAGCAGAAAAAACTAACAGTTCGTGTCAGGACTTTACACAGATCAAAAAGTGATGAGTCTCTTTGCAGATCAAAGGTTTGGTCATGCTGGGGGCAAAGAGGAAATGGTTCTCTCAAACAGTGCTGAAGTGTCTGCAACATTCAACTTACCCCTGTCTGGACAATGACTCAAATTTATTACCATCAAATTTAGACTATCATGTGGCGTCACTTGGTTTAAGAGCCTAAAAGATAAAGACACTGTCAATTTTAGTAAAGTGTGTGCGTGAGCATGCATATGTATTTTGATTTGTTACACTCCAAGCATGTCAGTACAATCTTAAACATTTCAGATGATGAAGACTTAAATGGAGACAGAAAGATGATGGAGGTCAAATATAACTGATCCTCCACATTCTCTCTCAGATATCTAATAACACGAAAACATCTTCCATATGAGACTACACTTTTCACAGATTCTGACCAGTATATACATGACAGTCGAGCAGGCAGGAACCTGCAGTCAGCTCTGTGTGTCTGTTTACAGTAGTGTGCCACTCTGTAAAGATACCTTCACAAGATGTTATCATTTGGGGGAATTCTGCAGTGCCGTAGAGTTTTAATGTGCACTGTAATTAAAAGGTAAATAATGATTAGTGTCACATTTTTCCTGGAGAGGCTTCAAGCATACAACATACACAGAGGTCTACATAGAATTTGATTTGTAAGCATATTAATCATGAAAAATTTAACAAACAAACAAACATACAGCTCTTTATGTTAGCTCTGATAGCGCTTTAACTGAATTGTTTTGGTAGAATTTAATAGCCAATATTTAGTATTTAGATAAAGTGTAGGATGTATTATTCTTTAACAAACAAAAGTTTTAATTGTTGTGAGCTGCAATCATGATCTGGTAGAAGATGAATAAAACACTTCAAGACAACATTATTGGAAAGCTGTCATCGTCATGGTTGCACCAACTTCTCTGTTGTTGATTATTTTCTTAAAACAGTAGGCCCCTATCATGTTTTATTCCTTATATAGCATCCAAATACTACAGTACAAATCTTGTTTTTAAGATAAGTTTACATTATGTATGTTACATCTATGTATGCACAAGAAATTACATATAAATACAACATATTTACCTATTATCCAACTAAATCTCTCTGTTTCGCTCAAAACTCAAAGCGATGTAACCTTAAAGCTGAATTAAGTTGGTAGTGGCCCTCAAAGCTGATCTGTGCATGTCAAGTGGCAGAGGCTCTGGAATCTATCGATTCACAGTGCGACTTAAATGATGTGCACCACAATTACTTCCATAAGTGCAGGCAGACTGCGGTTTGAGTGAACGACGATTTCTCCAAGACTCCTCTCTTCCTTCCTGTCCCCGTTTCTCTCTCTTTCTCTCTTTCATTCCTGTTCCCTCTTACTCTGTGTCTCCTCAGTCGTGGTCTGACCCACTGTCTGTGCAGCAGCAGATGCTCTGGAGCATGGCTAGAACCAGAGGACTCAAGCCTACATACATAAATAAAAAACAGCCTTTCATGCCATTGCAGTTTACTTTTATGTTCCCCGAAAACCTCCTAGTGTTTATGAGAGAGCAAATATATTCAAAACATTTTCTAGCCACAAAATTTGTTCTGCTCAAGCATACCCTTTCAGGACCCCAGTGCTGCCATGGAAACGAAATGTTTCTAATGTAAAACAAATATTAGCGCCCAACCTCATCCTCTCTTAAATCTGCTCTTCAGCTTGCTATTTTTTGATAATGCAATTTGTAGCACATAGGAGATCTCTCTTTTTGTTTTATCTTTTATTTGGTCTCTTTTTAATATGCGATGATGTGGCTTTGTATCTAAGAAAATAAAGAAACAACTGTAATTGACCTTTTATGGTGAAACATGTAAAAGAAAGAGTGAAGAAGAGGAGTAGAAAAAAAGAGAAAGAATGGGAGTTGCTCCTCAAAGTCTGAATCAAACTTTCTCTCTCTCTCTCTCTCTCTCTCTTGCTCTGGTTATTCACCAGGCCACTACCGCCATTATAAAATCTCATTACTGTATGATTCATGGTCCTTCACTGATACTTTAGTGTTTTGCTCCAGTCAGGAAGCCATATATCACTGTGCATGAACTGACCACATAAATGGCAAGACCAAGTTAGAAGAGCCTCACCATGGCAGAGAGAGAGAGAGAAAGAGAGGGAGAGAGAGAAAAGCATGTGTCTCAATGTACACTGTATATCAGTAGATCCTGGGAAAAATCCTCTTATCTTGGTTGGAGGAGGAGCATGTGACAGTGTAATATAGAATCTGATTAACACTTGCATCTCTCTATTTTGATTTTGTGGTATTTTAAGGAGTTTCCAGATATTTAGGGATGGTTCAAAAGTATACTATCTAAGATTAAATGCCATGAATCATAAATCACTAAACTAAACTAAACTAAACTAAACTTTATTTATATATTGGATTTAGTCCTTTGAAAGTATCTTAAGGCAATATTACATACTATAAAACATTAAATAAAAAAATACAAAATTAAAAAATTGTGTATACTGAAAAATAATGAAAAATGCATTCTGAGATGCTTTTCTTCTCACCACGATTATAAAGAGTAGTTGTTTGAGTTACTTTCTTAGTAAGTTAGTTATTTTCTTCTGACCTCTCTCATCAGAAAGGCATTCCTGCCACAGAAATAATGCTCACTGGATGTTTTTTGTTTTTTGCACCATTCTGTGTGTAAAATCTAGAGACTGTTGTGTGTGAAGATCCCAGGAGATTAAAGTGGCTGGTGAGTGTATATAACTGTATTTCAATTAAAATCTAGATTCAGACTTGTACTTCTGTTGTAGGGTTTTTTTTTACTCTTCTAACAAGACCTGCATATAATAAATGAGTAAAACTAATAAAGGTTAAAGTAGGTGCTAAGCTGTTTTATATATAATATCTGTATGTGTCTTAAAATGACAATTAATAGTGACACCAAAATATAAGTGATACCAAGGCGTTTAAAGGATTACACCACATTTTTTCAACATCATGATTACCAAAACAAGAAGTTTGACACACTTCCCTGTACATAGGAAGAACAGAGAACTGAGAAAAGAACAGATATCATCTTTATTCAAAAGTCATTTATTGTTGTTGAGGCATCAATAAATGCTTAATGTACAACTGTTATAGAATGAATCAGTGAATTCTTCAGAAGAAATTAGCTCCAAATTTGTATAGTTGGTCCTTTCAGATATGGGACTGATGGTTCATGGAAACCACAAAAGCTTGGTGAAAGCAAGAATTACCAGCATGGTCTTAAATTCTTAAAAAAAAAAAAAAAAAAAAAATCTTTTTTTCCCATTTTTTTGGGGTGTTATGCTCAGTGTTCGGCACAGAGGTAGTGTTTATACATTTTCTTATGACTTTTGTTGTATGAAACCGAATTAAATAAAACTCTCACTTTTGTAAATTCATAAGAATTTTCTCATGGGATTAGGTTGTAGTAACCAGAATTATTGCTCCAGTGTTGGAAACCCAGATAAAAGCTTTACATAAGATCAGCTTTGGTAACTTTCTCCTATGTCTGTTTCAGCCGGTTTAATGGTTGTAGTTTTGAATTTGTGTTGCATAGGCAAATATTTTAAACAGAACCCCTTAAACTTCTCTTATATTTTTTTTGTTCTTTTCTCAGTACAGAGAAATGAGTCCAAGTTTTTGTTCGTTTTGTTTGTAATCAACTATATACTAAAGAGAAGGTAGATGACTATTTTGAAAAAAAAAAAAGGCAAGCGTCAAGACTCAAGGTAAAATCTGATTTACTTTTAGTATTCATCGGGCCATAATTGTGCTCCCATTGAACAAACCCAAATGTTTCCGTCTAGCCATGATGGTGATTATATGAATATACCGAACATCTAATGACGCATCATACAAAATATGTAACAGACTTGAAAACCAAATGGTATTCATCATGTAATTAAATGCAATTCATGGACGTGGCACTCAATGCTGACTCCACAGACACTTTGTGGAAACAGCTGGATCCATGTCTTTCCCCTTGGGACCATGGGACAGTCATTTTCAAAAAAATCTTTCAAGTTTATTGAGAACAATATGTTTTCAGAGGCCCAGGCCTTGGTGGGGGAATGCAGAATCTGTTTTCTATTAAGACTGTGTTATAAACTTATCATGAGAAGAAAAAAAAAACAGCTTATTAAATCAATGTGCTATGCAGTGCATGAGGTTATGGATGAAGGCTACGTGTCTACAATCTATAGTGCTATTTGCTGTGACTTACATTTCTCATTAAAAATGCCAACATAAAAAATTAAAGCTGGTTTTAGATTGTGTGATTTCAGGAGTCTTGTAAGATTATGACTTGTCATTATTCCTGAGATGATCCCAATAAACTCTTGGCTGAGGTTCTATAACAGTTTATAACAGACGAAGTGCAATAACATACGTTCTACATGTTAGACTATACGATGAAGATCCTTGATAGACCAGAGATTAAAGAAAGTTATCATGTTCTGCTTAGGTCAAATCAACTTGATCTGGTATCAAATTTTTCTGTTCTTTAGCATGTTTTGTTTACATCTTGCCATTGCCATTACTGTATTTGTAGCTGTCACATGAGTTTTGCATTATCCTATGCTGTCCTCCTGTTGCTGGCTTTTAATCGAGCACTGCAGTGGTCATGCTCTGATATATTAATAAACATTTCTGACAACCATCTTTGGTCGCACGGGTAACATTATGTGTATGCAGATGGCCAATCTCAACTCATGACCTAAGAATTTGTGAATCTGTAGCAGCAAAAAAGCAAAACTGTACAGTGTAAAGCCAGCTTAAGACTAAATATAATATGTAGGTATGAAATTTTTCAGTTGTTGTACATTATACCATCACAAACATAGTTACTACAGATACTGGATCCAACCCTGTACGTTTGATCTTTTGTCTTAAGAAATTAGCCACTTCTTGTAATGACAATCTTGAAGGTCAGAATGAAGATATATGGTGTCCTTTAAACATCAGTCATTTCAGTTTAACACACTTGAGCCCGCATTGTCCAAATCTTGGGTCTTCACTCAAGCTCTTGGACTTTGCTTACTCATACTAGGAGTCATAATTCTATAGCTATGAGCAGGAATATGCAAAAGTACATTAAAATCCTGACACATACTATAAACACTTTCTAATAAAAAATGTAAATATAGCATTTTGAGACATTTCACTTGAGGTAATGTTATGGTAGAAGATAGCTAACAGCAGCACTAAGTATCCTTCACAAACCAGTGTGCATTAATAATGAAGGGTCATTCAATTATACTGTCATTTTCTGATGAATTGTTGTGCCACACGTTTACCTGTTGTTATTTCCCCCCCATTTGTTAGTGAGAACTTAGCATAGCTACAAGATTCTAGCAGCTTTGCCTGCTAGCTAGTGTCCAGCTTGACTAGCTAGTCAAAAGTATGAGAATAACAAAGGACATCTTGTATGCCATCTGTTAAAACATCCAGTAACACAAGTTATTATTTTATAGACTGTTTTAAATTTGGATAGAATTGAGACAGTAATCACATTACTACCTTTCCATTTCCTCAATGACGAATCAATCAGGAGTTTCTACAAAATACAAATTACAATATAGCATTCTGTATTTTCAGTATGTATTTCAAATACATACTGATTATCCCTAAATACCACAAACAGAATTCATAGTCTATGCAACTAAATTACAGAGAATTGTCTGGTATAGCAAGTGTAAATTTTTCTAGGATTTCAGTAGGCCGAGCTGCGCCAAGTGATCTTGGATGCCAAAAACAGTTAGCAACAATAGCGGTGTCCTTTACAAGACTTTAACACTGTCAGGCTCCTTCAAATAATCACCTCCTATACCCCACTTCATTCACACTCCAGGGACGGCCATATCTGTCAGGGCGCTGTGTAAACAGATGAGAGTATGTAGTGATATATAAAGTGTTATCTGTGAGACTGGTAAAGGTTTGGAGGGAAATGTGTGTGCATGTGTGTGGGTGTGTGAGTGAAGCACTGGATTACTGCAGTGTCGCTCTCTCCTCCTCAGGGCCTCTTCGACATGTCAAACAGTGTGTTACTGATGAGCTGCGGCCGGCCAGCCCGAGCATTCTCCTATATCCCTCCTGTCTTTTTCCCCCCACCTTCATCTTTTGGCAGTTTTATTCTCTCACACAGCACAGGTGGAGTGAGGTGTTTTTTTCTTAAACATGTCATGGACGAGGTGTAGTCATAAGATTTGCAGATTGCAGTCTAAAATAAAGATTATGAGACTTTCAGTATATGTAAATATTGACTGTGCCCTAAAATAATGATGGTATACATTTTCACATTCGCCTTGCAGGAGTTACCGAGTTGGGAAACTACTCTTGTGCAATTCTACCTAAATACTTTAAGAGGTGGGGGTTTAGGTGTTTTAACGACTGCTGTGGCTTTCAACAACTGCACAGAAATATCCAGCAACAAAAACAATTCAACATGATTTTTAAGAAATTTCAGTCAGCCGGTGAACTTAAAGCCTCAAATGTTAAAAAAAATCTGAAGATCATTTATCAGTAGAAGATTGAAGAAATATATATCACTAACTACAATTTACTCATTCCTTCAACTTCAGTAACCACTTTATCCTTGTTAGGATTGCTGTGGATCCAGAGTCTGACCTGGGAACACTGGGAATGCACCCTGGATGGGACATCACAGGTCACCATGCACCCAGGGGCACTTTAGTATCTAGTATGGCCAATGCACCTATCTGCATGGTTTTGGAAGCTGGGAGGAGACCCGAGAACACAGAGGAAACCCATGTGGAAACAATAGAACATGCAAAAATGAGCCGCACCACCATCCTACCTAACTTCAATTTCAATCAAACTGCAAGAAATCCTATTTTCTGCCTGTGTGGGCGTGTCACATCTCATAGTGATTGACAGTAGCAGCTCGCCAACAACTTTGGGAACAGTGCTAGTGCTAGTGCAAGAACAGAAATTTTCACAAGTCATTGTAGAGTATATTAAATTATGTAAAATTTTGTACTTATTTCCATCAGCACAGTGCTCCCAGAAAGTGGCAAAATAAGATAACACTGCTGGCCAGCGTGTAAGGGGGTGATCATGGTAATTATACCTCTTAAAGTGGGGCTTTTTTTCCTGTTTGGAATGTCCTGCATTGCCAGTGATCCAATGCTTGGACTCCTTTCACTGAGACAAGGACACATTTCAGTCCGTGGTGTTTTAGGTTCCAGCTGCAGGCTGATAACTTACTTCTGGAATGTCCACAGCTCCAACAGGCCTAGAGGGATCACTGATGAGGCTGCTGTCATCAGACTAACATCCTCAACAGAAGCCTGGCTGACTCTGATTGGCAAGCATAATAATATCCCTCACACATTTTAGTGTTAGGAAGCTCTTCTGTGTGTTCACAGTGAGACCCAGAGCTGTAATGTTGGTAAGGAGGGTGGATGTGCCCTGGATGGCCTGCTCTTTTGTTGGGGCACATGGTAGTCCAAGTATGGGAATTAAGGAATATACGGCTACTTGGATACAACTTGAAAGCACCTATAGTGCTAGGGATAAGGCCAACAATGTTCTGAGAAAGACATGAATGATAGATATGAGAATGCATTTAGTATGTTCACCAAACAGCAGAACCTGTCCAGAAGTCTGCAATCTGAGAGAAAGAGAGAAAGAGAGAGTTGGGCCCATACTATATGTAAATCTAAATGTTCTCTTCAAAGGTCTTTTATAGAGAAAAACCAAAGTAAGACAAGATTTTATCAGGACAGACAGGATAAAACTGCTTGTTGAATAAAACTACTTGTCAAAAGAGACACAAATGAAATATGAATTCGTTTGGATCCATCCATGGATACTTACTTACTGTATGGTTTGGCTTTGCTGACTGACTTTTGACTGCAAAGTCTCTGTGACTCATTTACTAAATATATTTTTAGTTAAAAAAAAATCCAACTTATTACACTTCAAGGTGTGAGTCTCACCTCATCCACAAACAACATGCAAGTCAATATTTGTCTTTTATAAAATATTCCCTGTGTATCCTGATGATGAAGTGCGCTTTGTGCGTCGTATCTCTAAATATCCTCGACGCGTGGCGCTGGAGTATGAAGCTCTGTTTGGGCTGCCTGCGGCTCTGGTGCTGACAGCAAGGGTTGATATCATCTCAGGGAGCTGAAGAGAAGCTCTGTGCCCGTCATGCTTTATACAAGCGCAGCCTTGTCTATGTGCTGGGATCAAGCCTCCATCAGAGACACTGAATACAATGCAGGCCTGGATTAAACATGTCATATTTCAGGCCTGTTTGTCATCAGGCCCGGATGGCACCTCTTGCTGTGGGATGCAGCAGGGAAGTGATGGCATTAACATGCTAACCCTTTTAAGCCTGCAATAGCTAGCCTAAACATTGTAGGAGAAATTGCAGAACTGGTTTCAGACCAGTGAAAAGCAAACTTTTGTCATATTGTATTCAATGAACTATTTCTGTCTGGTGATTTGATTCTGTATGTTTACGCATTTCCTTTTGAAACAAGAAGTCAGAGTGACAGAATGTTGAAGTGTTTGACTTATTTACAAAAGTAGCTTCCAAGATACACCACACCCCTACTAAATCTAAACAAAGTACTTCAGCAGTTTTCAGTCTTATCTGCAGCAAATGCGTATTAACCAAAATCTAGAAATTTTTGTTTACCTATAATGAGAAAATAATGTAAAATCTATTGAAAAGTGATGTGAATTCAAAGCTACATCTATTACACTCTAACAGTAAAGGTCTTAGGATGAGACTGACATGAAAGAATGTCTTACAAAAGCAGTTTTTGTGTAATTTTACCAGACATATCTGTGTTTTCCCTAAGGTTTGTGGTATTGATGCAAGATCAGGCAAAGTGGAGGCACTTCTGCATTTACATATGTAACACATAACTGCAAACATTTCTCTCTAAAAAAAAAATCCTGCTCAGAAAGAACATTAAAAAATAAATGTTTATTGTTTGTAGTAATTTCCCATGTGCTATAGATAGATGTGATAATGAGATCAGGAAAAAACCACTCTTGATTATTCCTTTAATGCACACACAAATACACTATTGTTTGTCTGTATGTGAGGAGGTGCACCCTGACTCAAAGGACACACTACTCTTTATTTATGCTTCCATTCTAGTCTGTGTCTGTGTGAGATGCTGTAGATTCCTTTACACGACTGTGAACAATCAAGATCTAATCAGCAATAAATGCGCACTTCAAAGAGAACAGAGGAACCAAGACCTGTATCATTCTGTAGCACTGAATCTCTGTGTACGCAGATCCAAACGTAGGTATGACTGATGGAAAAGAACTGGCAGTCATTAGTGTCATCTTTCTTGTGTTTAGGTTAATGAGATGCAGATACAAGAAAAGTGCCTTTGCATGCACATGGAAAATAAACCCTTTGATAAATCAATCAATGTTAAGGGTTTGTTGTTTTTGTTGTTTTTGTTGTTTTTAGTTTCCTGGTTTCTTGGTTCTGGTTTTGCCCTGTTAACTCTGCTGATCGCCTGACCTTCTGCCAGTTTCTTGTTGATGTTTTTCGGCTGACAATTTGGATCTGTTTGCCTGTCTGTTTTTTTTTTCTTTTTCCAATAAAAGCATTACTTGCAACTGCAGAGTGACACTGACCCTCAATCAGGAACAGTATCAGACCCTGAGGTTCTCAGTAGAAAACAACACTGGTACTTCGAGTGATTCCCGTCCTCAATAGAATTCAGACATAAGAGTGAGTCTTTCCCTAAACTAAGATCATTACCAGTGCTTGAGTGATTCTCATCTTCAGTAGGTGGCAGTAACAGTACCTTGAATAATTCTCATCCTCAATAGAGAATAGTATTGTGTGATTTTTCATTATCAATAATACAGTATGGTACAAAAAAATTGAGTGATTCTCATCCTCAGTAGAATACAGAACGAACAGACTGAGTGATTCTCATCCTCAATAGAGTATATTACTAATAGACTGAGTGATTCTAGAGAACATTACTAATAGACTGAGTGATTCTCATCCTCAATAGTGTACAGTACTAATAGACTGAGTGATTCTCATCATCTGTTAGAGCACTATCAGTACTTGACTGACTCTTATCTTAAATAGAAACACTATCAGTATATGAGTGATTCCTATTCTCAAATAAGATCAGTATCAGCACTTTAAATTAAATCCTGAAAAATGGTAGTTGCATATGTTGAAATATAAAAAGGATCCCTCTACAAGTCCCGTTTTATTATTTTTTTAAATCCTAGAAATCCTCTGACTCAAAAATAATGTTAAAATTACATTAAAATTATATGACAGAAGTGCCACGTGCAATAAATTAAAATAAGGTTTCAAGTTTTATAACACACATTAAAACACACCCAGAAATCTTGGTTAGTTTGGACAGCAAGTGTATTATTTGTCTAGCGTGATATCTAAAAAAATGTTTGTTTTTGTACATGTGTATATAGTGTGTATAGTTTTTAACATTAAACAGGGGTATATAATGTGCACCGCAGTGCTTTTCCTAGAAATAATAAAGCAGTGTTTTACTTATGTGCAATAAAATGCCTACAGCTAGCAGTTTGAGTGTTAACTAAAGATTTCAGCCTTGCAAAAAAATGACTTGTAAACATCAGACTGACTGTGAATGTTTTTATCTGTAAATGGATGGGTCAGATTACTTCGGGGCTATGAGAAGTGGTATTTAATACAACAGAAAAACTATCCACCCTCTCTTAAGGGTCTTTAGGATTACTAACAAGTCCAGGCTTGCACAGGAAATACATTTCAGCTTCACACAGTACCTGTCACTATTTGTGTCTAATATCTCTTTGTGAGATAATTACCATTTGTCTTTGTTGCTTGTTAAAACAAAATTAAAAGTTGAAAAGGAACAAAAGCTTGACTTAATCTTGTTCGTTTGAAGCCTCGGCCTATGGTACTTTTATCTGATTAAAGGAAGACGTGGAATACTTTTCTTGGCTTCATCCTGTGCAAAGCAAAAACCACAGAAGAAAAAAATCATGCCGCTCTTCTCTCGTATAAACATTCATCTCTGTGTGTGTGTGTGTGTGTGTGTGTGTCTTTCCATGTCAGTTTGCATACTCAGAATGATTCTGAATGAACAGTCATTATGCTGACACACCAAACTTCCTATGATGGCATAATCATATTCAAACACAGGAAGAACTCCCAGGCCTTAATTAAGCCAATATGTCCACATCGTTATTCAAGGTCACATTCAACCATAAGAGCATGACAAGTGTACAGATGGTTAAAGGTGCAGTCTGTAGTGTTTAGAGTTCTCCTTATTCCAATAAAAGACATATAATTTCAAACATACATAAGAAAATTTGTAATTCATATTTCTATGCAATGGATATGTGTAGTTTCAGCATTTAGTTTACATTTTTCCTGCCCAGAAATTAGCTCTGCTCCTTCTCTGAACAGAGCTCTGCATGTTTTTCTTTAAAACTCAACTCATGAGGTGTATGTAGCTTCAGGGGGGTCAGTTTGGACAGGTCAGAGCTGGTCAGTGTTTTAAATACAGTTTAATTTGCCTTGCAGGCTTTTTAAAGGGCTGTAAAATTACAACTGGCTCCTTTAATGTAATTTGGGATTATAAGTATACTTCACAGAGTCATGATTTTCTTTTTAGCAATTTTTGTGTTTTCTAAGAAAACCCAGTTTTGTCATTTTAACACACTTTAAATCATTTACAAACTTTTTTTTTTACACCCCTAAATCAGGGGTTCTTAACTCCAGTCCTCAGACCTGGTGCCCTGCACAGGTCTGTTAAGGCTAGGGGAAACGGAAAACTTCAAGCTGTACAGGGCAGTGGGTCTCCAGGACTGAATTGGAGATCCCTTTCTACAGATAGAACATTTATCTATGTAGAAGAGGAAAAGTAGAATTGTATAAGTTTACTGAAAACTTTGCCTGGCTTGTTCGAACACTGGCTCTGTTTCGGCTCTGTAGTGCAAACAGCCAGGATCCCGTTCAGCAGACCAGACCACCCAGAATGACCAGTGAACCCCCTCCACCTCCTTTCTCCATCCCTCTCTCCTTCCCCCACGCCCTCTTTCTGCTTTCTGCTCTCGGATTACACAGCTTTAGTGGGCGAGAAAAGGAAAATGTCACCAAAAAAAAAAAGGAACTTGAACTTCAAACGGGGGCTAATCTGACGGAGCCCCAGCTAATCGCCTGCATCTGTTCCTCAGAGAAAGAGAGAGAGAGTGAGAAAAAGTGAGAGAGGGAGACCTACTGACCACTGCATCCACAAAAACTTTACCAGCATTGTGTAGAATAGTTGGATATGTTATTTACAGTCTGTTTGGGTGATTCTTAGTATTAAAGGAATACTCTAATCAAATTTCTATTCACTGCAACTGCTACATATATGTGATTACCACAGACCAGAATATTGACATGTTTACCTGTACTGAGAAACAAACAAGTTTTCTTGCTTACCAGAAACTTATTTATAATGGATGTCAAAGGGCAGTTGTTGAACTCCATCAAGAAATTCTTACCAAAGTAGTTTTATCCATATTTCCAAGCCTGTATGAATACAGTAAAGAAAATTTGGTTGCTTACAATTTTCTAAAAGAAAAAAAAATCTGTCTCTGAAAGGACAAAATATACTCATTCAGAGTTTAATTAAAACACAATTATTTGAAGAATTAATTAAAACAATGTACAATAATATGCTTAAATTTTTATTGATGGAATTCAACAACTGACCTTAGATATCACTCATAAGTAAGTTGTGAATAAATGGGATTTTCAATGTTTTTTGGTGGTGTTGTTTTTCCCTCAGTATGGTAAAACATGAAAAAAATTTCTGTAGTAATTGTACATACACTTAAGACATGATAAATAAAGATTAAGTCGAATATTCCTTCAAGACGTATTTATTGGTTTATGTTTACTAGTAAAAGAATAAATAAAAAACCCATAAAAGTGACATGTCTATGTTTCTAATTGCTGGGAAAAATCTTTTTAAACTCTCTCTTTCAAAGACACACTGGATAGTGCCAGATGGTTTTAGTATGTATACATATGTATATGAATCTATAAGTGCAAAATAAATGTTTGATCCTGCTGGTCCCTGGTAAAGCACAGGCAGATGTGGGAGGACTATGTGTGGGAGTCTGTCTCTATTTCTCCTTTTAAATGATTTGACATTTTTAAAAATCTAAAGGACCCTATATTTGGCTTGTCAGTTTCCAACCAAAAGGTCAGTTTAGGGTGAAACTCTTTTTCTCGACACCCACGTTCCATTTTTTATCTGCTCACCATCCTTCGCTCCCTTTTTTTCTCCTCGGTAGTGTCTGCATTCTTTCTCTTGACAGGAAAACAGAGACTGCTGGGTTTCGTCTCCAGCAGAGACTCGGCCATGTGATAGCAGCTGAAAGAAATGTGGCCAATGCCCTTGAAGGCAGCTCAGAAACACGTGTGTCAACTACAAACACACACACATACACACACGCACACACACACACACCCACCCTCAGGGTCACCCTTGCATGGCTGTTGGGAGATGATTAGGGAGATGCCAGAATCAAAGGAACCAATTGACTAAATTATAGGACTGCCTAAGACGTTGATCTCTCTAGCGTCCCTCCCTCTGTTCCGTATGTTAGGATGAAGAATGCATTTCGTTCAAGGAGCCCTCTTTAATTTGGCTCTTCTCCTTGGCAGATGGGGGGAAGCGTCAGGGAAGCTGATTTCAGTTGTCCCCCTCGTCAATAGGGGAAGTGGGTGATAATGTTTACATAGAGCGATATTCATGCACTGGTGTGATTTTATCACTCTTACTAATGTTAATTTTCCCTCCTTGATTTTTACGTTTTCCCGCCATGCTTTATCTGCTTTTCAGTAAATAAGTATCATATCATTTCAGATGTTTTTTCTTTTTAAAATTAGCTTTCATTTTTTATATTACTTTTGGTTTGCATTGAAAATTCAGTTGTGTTTTTATTTGTTTATGTTTTAGTTTCAGTTTAGCAATGAAAATTAATTTGAATTTTAATTCAGAGAAGAGACTGAAAGTTGTGAAGCTTTTATATGTATATAATCTTGAATGCATAAAGACACTGGGATGGGTAAAAGACATTTAAGGTGTTATTGATGGTTTACAAGTGAAAAGTCAGTACTTTGTCTGCACAAGTGAAAAGGTGCATTTAGCTGGGATATATAGATTTTTTAGGTTTGTTTGGAATATTTTTTCCCAGTTTTTCTAGTTAGGGTTTTTACATAACCACCTAAAACTCTCAGTTTATTTATCACAATTCATCTTAAAGCATATTATTCAATGACCACAGTGAAGAAAGACAGTTTGGACCTAGTCTCACAAGCCAGAGCTGTAGTGTCTCTACCAAATCTGGTACATTTTGTCAGTAACTGCATCCAAGTACAGCCTACTTTCACAGAAAGACACAATAAGATATAAGAGATGTCCAACAACATACCTTTTCCCAGAGTTCATCTGTAAAGATGCTAAATTATCTTGTTTATTCAACATTTACTGCTTCAAACAAAACTCTTTAATATGCTTTTAAGTTACTTTAAAAACAGGATTCTGTGATTTTTTTTTTTTTTTTTTTTGAGCTCAATGACTACATCTAGCTCCAAGATTCTCTTTGTGTTCAAAATTTTGTCACTGACGTGTGTATACATAGCAGTGTGATGAGCCAGTCAGATTGCAGCCCTGAATGTTCTGATGGTACAAAATATATCCCTTGAGCAAGGCATTTGAGACAAAGACTAGTCTGAACCCAACAACTGGTTCAGGAAGTATAAAGACTGATTTTTTAAATATATATTATTTTATTTCAGTTTGCAGAAATGGTCTTAGTTTTATTCTTGATAATAATGACTGTAATAACTCTAAGTGAATTTAGTTATATGCTAAACATACAGATGAATACAGATGTACAAGATAGCAAAACACTTTTAGTCACTCTTAGATCCAGATTAATGTTCAATACACAACAGTGCTATTACACAACCAGAGCAGATGTATAACAAGAAGCACAAACAACATTCAACACACCATGAATTGGATAAATGGTTGTAAACACTGAATAAATGTCTCCAGTTTCCTCACACCTCTCAAAAAAGGCCCATAAGTGGACTGGCTCTTCTAAATTACCCTAGGTGTGAGTGAATGAATGAGTGTGTGTGATACTTTGTAATGGATTGACGTCCTGTTCTTTGTGTTCTCCTCCTTTTGAACTTCCTGTTTTTGTTACACAAGTTATACGGACAGGAATTAACATTTAACCAGCCAGCTGGAAACTCGATCATATAACATCTAGACTTTTTAAAATTTTTTTGGTGTGTTATAGGCTTACCAATACAGTAACTATGCTAGCCAGCTACCTAACTAACATTAAAATATCTTCTTCAGCAGATGTTAAGTATCTAAATCCATGAGTAAGCTAGATTACATTAAACAAAATTTTATTGTGTAATAAAACTAGCAGCCAAGCTGACTAGCAAATTTTCATTGCAATTATTATCTAGTTCTAGCTTGCTAGATTACACTGATCAACAGACAAAGTTAATTTTAACACGTCAGATGGCTTTTGGTCAGACTGAATTTATGAGTATATAGCCTATAAACACACATCATCTCAGAAGTCTATTAAATATAATTACATACTTATTTAATTAAATGGTGTGGACTCCATAATATCAATAATAAACAGGCAGGTGGTTTTACTGTGTATTTGTAAGCAAACATTGTTAGCAAACATTAATGAAAACGCAATAGCAAATTAGAAAGTGCAACAGTGAATCAGACAATGCAACAGCAAAAGCAGAAACGCAACAGCTAAATCAAAAAAAAAAAAAAAAAAAAAAACCAGCAAATCAGAAACACAACAGTAAATTTGGAAACACAACAGCATTAATTCAAAACAGAAAGGGTTGGTCCTTATTAAACATCACTGCTGATTGGCTACAGTCTGAGACACTGCAGAAAACAGAGAGCTGGAGGATGTTTACAGTAAGAGAAAATATGAACCTAAACGAGTCTACTGATCCTTTTATTTGTACATTTTTTTTAATCAGGGGCATTCATATGATGTTATTTTAGACATCCTTTCAACATTGCATGGCATTAAAATGAATACAAGAAGGCTGAAACCATGACTAAAGGAGTTATTCAAGACATTGAATCACTTCTCACTATAATAACTTGCATTCAATTGTAGTTAGAGACTGGAAGACACAAGACTGAAAAAGCACAATACTTTTCCTTGTGATAGTCATACGCCATGTACAATCAGTAATGAGCTTGAGACCTACACTTCAATGAGGACCTTTTAGTTTTGAATTTGCTGTTGCCTTTTTTTTTTTTTTGCACTTATGGGCCATTGTAACATTGGACTGCATGGGCTAGGGAATAATGGACCAGGAAAAAAAAAAAAAAAAAAAAGGACAGGAAAAAAAAAAGTCACAAGAAGTCAGCCATTTTACATTAGCAAGGCTTCATGTCTAGACTCAAACTAAGAAGTTCCTGTTTTTTTTTCCAAAATTACACATGATCATACTGACAGGGATCAACATTTAACCAACCAGCCACAAACTCGAATATATATTTCCCCTTTATTTACATTTTTGGCTTGACATAGTGTTTATCAGTATAGCAGTTACCAGCAGAAGCTATGCTAGCCAGCTACTTAAAGACAGCGCCGCGCTAACATATGTCAGGTAACTATATAACTTAGCTAATGTTAAAATAGCTTCTTCATCAGGTGTTATTAAGTATCAAAAATCACTAGCAAGCTAGCTAATTTATGTTAAATAAAATTTTTATTTGATTATTTAAATAAAACTAGCAGTCACTGTTATTAGCTAGCTTTGCTGGCTTGCTAGACTACTGTTCATCAGACAAAGTTGAATTAAGTAAGTTAGGTTACATTTGGTAAAACACAACAAGGAAAAATGATTGATTACTGTCACCCATTTTTACATTAAGGCCTCATGTCTAGATTCACACTAGATTCACAAGAATATCATAATTGCACATTCTGAAAGTGAATAAAGTCAGAAGAGTGCGTTATTGAACCTGAAAGATTAAATCTAGTCACGCAAAAAAAAGAAGCTGTTACTGGCAGGATTGCACTGTGATTTTCATGAATGAGCATGATAGATGGGGAAAGAGTAAGACTGATTAATACAAAGCTATGAATGCCAGAAAAAGAAATGCCGGATTCCTGAGAAGAAAAAAACAGAAGTGTTTCATTAAAAGGTGTTTTGCCAGGATATACGCCCAATCAGATATATAACTTTTGCCCCATACAAGTGTCACACACTCTCAAAGCCTTTTTGAGAATTGAAATCCTTTTACATGGTATGCTTGGCTTAGCAAAGTGGCAAAGTTAAGCAGATTTAGCACGTATTCATTGTTTCAAGTATTAGAGAGCAAAGAGAGCGCGCCAAAGGTTGCTGATAGATGAGCGAAAACAGTGGAGGGGAAATATTAGCTTTGGCCCAAGAGCTGAGAACTGTGCTGTGTGCTCAGTACTCATGCTGTGGCGTATAATCTTTCGTTGGGTCTCCCACAGTGCTTTTATCGAACACGCAGTCTTTGTAGGCGCACACGCTGAAGTACACTCCCATCCACATGTTCAGGTATGTGACCCTGTGCGTTTGATGTGAAGTGTTTCCTGCCTGTCTGTCAGCACAGCAAACTGTGATTTATTGCTGGCCCATACTTCACTTCTCTCTACACATACACACATACACACACATGCTCTCCTTTCCTAAGACATACACCGACACATGATCTGTCTCTTCGCTCAAATGAGGTTCCTCACAGATGCTTTCTCTCTCTCACACTCATATACCAATTTCAGTGAAATACGCATAACCTACAGGCTATATGAAGTAAATACAACGAATTAAATCACTTATCTTTTTACTCAGAGCCTGTTCTAGGCTCTATAACTTTTAGTTTTTGACCTTAGAAAGATGATCAAAGTAGAATGTGATATATTAGCTGCTCTGTCAGTTTCTGGACTTAAAGAAGTACTCTAGTGTTATTATTTATTTTTTTTTGTGGTGTTTTTTCAACCTAATCTCATTCCACTGCATCTGTAAACCATATACGATTTCCACAGACAAATTTTGACGGACATTGAAATTCTAACGGACACTGAAAAATGCATTTCTGTAGAATGCATTCCTTAATACATTTGTAAATGAGGCTCTAAAGTGATATAATACGTCTTTTCTTTTTTAGATGGATCAGTTTATAGTTGTATTGCTGGTGTAGGTGTGTGCACACATTGACACCACAAAACCTAACCATAATTACTATAATTACTTACTACAACTACAACTTTCGCTCATACCTGTTTCATCTCAAAACCTTTATATTTAGAGTCTTGAATTTGTATTATACAATCACCAGTTTAAATGTTTATAATAATGTTTATAATTTATAATTACATTTTCATCATGGGTGAGTTTCAAGGCAACATGTTTTGTTTTCTTGTTTTCTTTGTAATAGCACATACACCCACAAACCACTTTATTAGGAACATCTGTACACCTGCTCATTCATGCGATTATCCAATCAGCCAATCATGTGGCAGCAGTGCAATGCATAAAATAATGCAGATACAGGTCAAGAGCTTCAGTTAATGTTCACATCAGACATCAGGATGAGGAAAAAATGTGATCTCTGTGACTTTGACTGTGGTATGGTTGTTAATGCCAGATGGGCTGGTTCAAGTATTTCAGAAACGGCTGATCTGAAGGCTACTTTTACTCAAAATAAAAACCCTTTACAACCATGGTGAGCAGAAAAGCATCTCAGGACGCACGTCACACATTGAGGCGGAAGGGCTCAACAGAAACAGTAGAAAAGCACACTTAACTCACTCTGGTCAGCCAAGAGCAGGAATCCGAGTCTACAGTGGGCAATGAAACTGGGTCTCCGGGTCTTTTTCCAATCTTGAACTGCCCAGTTTGGGTGAATGTGCAGATGTAAAGGTGGTAGGTAGTGATTCAGTTGAAAAACACTGGATTATTCCTTTAATTGTAGTCTCATAACCTATGAATATGGATATGACAAAGTTGCAGACAAAGGTTCTATTGTACTGTTTGATACCCATTGTACATTTATTTAACAATACATTTCTAATATAACTGTATAAAGCATACATGACACAGTTTAACTATAAAAATATATTTATCTTCCTGGAATTTGCGTTACAGCAAATGAAATGCTTTGTACTTAACCGCTATGTTGTCTCATTCCAGATTTTGAGGTTTAAAGGCTGGTTTAAAGCTTTCATCACATTATCCAGCAAAGACTGTGTAATATCTGTGACTATTTAGTCGGTCATCTCCTTTTCTTTGTCTTGATCGAACTCTGCACAAAAACAGCAAGCTATCTGGAGCCCTTGTCTGATGTAATGTATGGCAGGGATGCTGGCACACACACACACACAATGAAATGACTTTTATTTAATTATGTATGAAACTAAGATCACAATGATGCATTTAAAATCTTCTTGCACAGACATAATTGAGAAAATCTGAAATGACAAAAGGGTAAATTCAATATATAGCGCAACCCAAAATACATTAAAAAAATCTCTTTGCCATTGGTGTTATTTATACAGGCCTACCAGACTAAGTATATGTCTTATACTAGACCTATAACAATATGATTTAAATGATTTAATGCTTGAAGAAGCTCAGCCTGTAAGATTTCTTCAAACAATGTGTGTTGATACAGATGGTTTCAGGATAAAGAGCAAAGGAGCGAGGTGGGATGTTGTGATTTCATGCAGGTTAAAGAGGTCACACTATTATTTCTTCATTCCAACAAAACAAAAATGGCAGCAGGGTAAAGACAGAGACAGAACATCCCTTTAATTATTTATTTACTCTCAGTAGGGGGTAAGTGGTTCATATGAACCAGACAAAAAATACAAGAGAAAAGAAAAATACAATGAAACAATGGATGTTAATTGTTATGTTATGTTATCTGGTGCAAGCAAGAAATCCTCATCAGAGCTCCTATTATTTCTAACAATAACTCCGACATGGATTTAATATTTAATTACCATTTTGAATTGCTCTTTGGCACCTATTTCTCTTTTGCAGAGAGCCTTTTGTTGATCTTGAATTCGCCTCAGTGGACTTTCAAGATCTTTTTACAGGGTTTGCAGGCCAACATGAGCTGAGATTTGGAGTGTAGAATCATATCCTAAACACTTGAAATGTCTGATCCACATGTAATGTTCTAATTAGGTTCATTTCCACCAAATCAGTCTAGTTGGAAGCTACCACTGGAACTTTTTCAGGAACGTGAGTTGTTTTTCCATCAGAGAAAGAGTCCGTGATTTTAGTTTCTGAGCTGCAGTTCCAGGAACTTTTTTTTAGTTCCTGCCAAGGGAGTATTTCATAGATGAGTATCATGATAGACTCAAAGTATGAGCAGACACCATAATTTTAACTCCATGTTTTCTGTGCTTTTACTGTGAGCTGAAATGTCATAGACAGACAGACAGAAACTTTACTGATCCCAACGGAAATCGCTGATCATAATCAGACCAGTCTGTGGAGTGGATGCAGTAAGCTCATCCTCCTACTCTAACAATCTGGTTGTAAAGTGGATAGTTTTGGTTCTAAAATCTAATTGTACAATCTGATTGATGTTAAAGTCCTCGATATACACACAGCTGTGACCACATCACAATAAGTAAATTCTGTATTAACAGGTTTTAAACCAATAAAACCAAATCACTGTCCATAGAATACCCTAATGTTTGTCCATTATGCTTCTTAGCTACCAAAGCTGACTGTTAACATACTATATCATTGTTTACTGCAAATATAATTTACTGAACACTGGATTTTATCATATCGTTTTTGTCACTGAGAACTCTGCATCATGTCGTGCCTAAGAACACCTTACCTGTAATAAAATCACCATGACATGACACACCCTCTTTGTGCCTTATTGCTTTATTAATATGAATGTATCAGATATTAAACTGATAAACAACAGATACTACACTTGATTCCAACCAAAAGGCTGAGAAGCAAAAAACTGTCAGTTTACATAACTTACAAAGTCCCTGTCTGTGCAGTGTGGTAAAATCACAAACCTGTGGAGCTGTCATTCTTGTTCAGCTCCTCAGAATGTTCTGGAATAAGCCAGTGCTGTTAGGTTAGTACCTTGTCAATATCGTTCTCTGTGTAGAAAAATGTAGAAATCATGATAATTACAGAATACAGCTTTAGTCTATTACTACAGAATTGGTGAGATTTCAGTCCAAATCTGTCATAGTACAAACTGTAATAATAACTTCAGCGATTTTATTTATCACAAGCAAATTGATAAATTGTAAAGATTCCTTCATATTCTGTAGTATTTATGTACAGAGACACTGCAACTAGTCTATCATCTGCTACACAAACCAAGCTGAAACCAAGTCAGGATAAATATAGATAGTATAGAAGTTCATAAGTATTTGTCAGAGAAGCAGCACTACAGAGTTTCTAGCATTTATGCTGATTATGAAGCCAAGCTCATGTGAACAATGTTATACTTTTTGGTGTGACAAAGCATACATCATGTAGACACTCATCTCCATTATTTATACAGAGATCCTTTATCTCACGCAAATCAGTCATAATCATTAATGTTACCCGATTGATGTCTGCCCTTGACAGACATGTGTTTGGATAACTTATTCCATCTGAATAGTATGTACGAGGATGAGAGAAGATCAGAGAAGAAATTGGACCCTATGGATGAAGAGAAGTAGTTAAAGACCATGAAGAAATAGGAGAGGAGATCTAAAGAGTGGTGGAGGCTCAGTGCGCTGATTCCGGGTCATATCTGGAGCTGATTAGTGCAGAATGAGGGTTGGAGATGAGAGGAACTCTTCCCAGAAGTGCTTCAAATGACATTAGAGTCATTCAGCGTGTTCAAAAGCATTAAATCAAGTTTGTCTTCAGAGGGCATTTAAGTCCTCAAACTCATACCAAGAAGGCCTTGTTTCAGTTAGCGCTGCATAGTGAAGAGTCTGTGAACCGTGGCAGGGACACAGAGGCATGCGGGACTTACAATATATAACAAGATAAAAGTAAGAAGAAATAATTAGATTATACTAAGGCCATTGTTATAGTATAACATGAAACAGATGGAGTATTGAATGTGATAGTTATGATAATGCTAATGAGTCATCACACTAAGATGGACTGGCACTTCATCCAGAGTATATTCCCATCTCACACCCAGTGATCCCGGGATAGGCTCCGCATACACCACCACCCTGACCAGGATGAAGTGTGTACTGAAGATGAATGAGTGAATAATGAATCATCACAGGCTCTCAGTTTCTCTCTCTCTCTCTCTCACACACACACACACACACACACACACACATTCTCAGAGTGATTTAAAGATAGGGAAAGAGAAGCTGAGGAATTTAATTAGACAGAGTTATGCACCATAGATCACACACACATGGTCTCACACTGAGATAGCTGTGTGTGTGTGTGTGTGTGTGTGTGTGTGTGTGTGTGTGTGTGTGTGTTACTCCAGACACATGTGGCTTTGTGACCTCTTGAGAACAAAGCTAGTCTCAGACCTGGTTAACTCTATAATGCTTCTCCATGCGGCTTATAGCTGTTTTGACCATTTATAGTCATTGCTAAATAATACGAGATGATTTTAAAAAAAGGAAAGAAAGCAAAGAAAAATCTTTTCAGAGCTCATTTCTCTTGGGACAGAAGAATAATGGGATAAAACAAGTGCACCCCATAGACACATGAGCCACATGTGTATCATTGAGCTCTTTACAAGTGGTCTGTTGCTGTTGTAGCTTATTAGAGCTCTGAGGTTGTGTTTAATGGTAAAGATTATTCCAGATAATAAGATGGTTATGAATGACATGGAACAGCTGTGTGGAGTGCAAGAGTGAGGGAGGAAAAGTCAGGAATAGAGAAAGAGAGAGAAACTTCCAACTTATTAGGTGTTCCACTTGGATTCCTTTAAGGCTCTCAGGGTCAGGAGCGATGACCTGATAACACATCTGTGTGCATGCTGGCGTGGTGTAAGAGTACAGAGGTTTAAAGGAATACTCCAGCATTGCCAAACTAATCTTGATCCACCACATCTGTAACATGTAAATGACTACCACAGACAATAATTCAACACGCTTCCACGTGCTGAGAAAACAACAGAAGATCTGTTCATCCGAAACACGCTTATAATGGAAAATGTTGTATTTTATCATGTATCAATACATGTTTAAAATACAGGACTATCACACTTTACCTATAGCTGGTCCAAAAGGCTGATTCTGCTACCTGCTTTTATTTTCAGATATAAAAACCAACAGCATTTACACACCATGTAAATTTTTGTTTAGTGAAAACAGTAGCAATGATAAATTATAGATTGCTGTACTAATTGAGTGAACATCAGATAGTCATTAAGTAATGGGAACAGTGTTACCTTTTGAGTATATGACATCATACTAGTCTTGAAAGATGAAGCAAATGGTGTATATATTCACATATATTCCAGTTTCATACAAGGATTTATCTCATTTAAAAAAAAATAGCATCAGTTATGCAAAATTCAGAATAGGTGTTCATAACAGCTCTTAGTAATAGACACAAGCGGTGTCCCAAATCACAAATTATCTTCTAGATTTGCATTACTGTCTAGTGTGGTCACTGAGAAATTTGATCAAATGCAGTAGAGTATATTGAACAGGTTGGTGAGCTAACACACAGCTGTAAAGACAGAGTATAGTTAAAAAAAAATGGTTATAGTTTTAAATATCAGTACCGCATGTATAAAATTTGAAGAGTAAGCCATGTTAAATAACAGAATTCTTCAAACTGTATGATGTTTTTATTGTAGCTTAGACATGCTTTATAGATGACCGGAGATATCTTTCTAAATGTTGATAGAGCACCCAAGCTGCGTTGCATTTATAGGTAATTGATGTAATCATGTCTATAAGATTACAACCTACAAAAGAATAGTGTTTCGCCACAAAATCAAAATAGTACCCCCCCTTGCACCTGTACATATCTTATGTTCGTCCAACTAAATACTCTGAGGAATGTAAATGTCACACGTATAGAGGTGGATCACATGTATAGAGGCGGGTCTCGCTCTACAGCAGCAGCTTGTTTGCAGCAAACATGATTCATTTTTGGCTAGGTCTTCCCGCATACAATTCCAACCATCCTGTGGTTGAGGAAAAAAATGGGTGGAGTTTATTCATTTCAAAGAGGTTGGAATTTCTTGCTACCTAATGCGATTCTGTCTTCATACACTGATGGGGCTTCTCCATCAGTAAAATTAATAGTTAATCCATCAAGAAGCACAATACTTAAAAATAATTATAAGCCTATCATTCAGAGGTGACAGATGCTACTTGGTGACAACCCTGTAGCTCTTCATTTAAAGCATGAGACTTAGTGAGGCTTCAAATCATCATTAATGATGAAAACAACACAAGCACTGATACACAGCTTCACCTGATAGTAAAACTTCTTTTCAAACTTCTCAACACGGTTCAAAAATCCAGTACTCAGCATAACATCACTGAATAGTAATAATAGTGAATTGTTATGGCGAGTGTAGGGCTACACAGTGCTTCTCTGCTGATGGAGGAGGAGGTGGGGTGAGGCTTGTGGTCTGGCCCAGTAAGAACCACTGCCTGCTAATGCAAACCGGCTGACCCACACACACACATACACACACACACACACACACACACACACACACACACACACAGCGATCAAAACACAGGTAGCCTCTTTCATGCTACGTTGCATTGTCCTTTGCTGGTGCAGATGCTGCATGATAAGATGAAGCATGTTAAGTTGATGATGATGATGATGATCATCATCATCATCATCATCACCACCACCTATTTGAGCCAGGAATGTGCTTATGTTTCTGAATGAGCATGCCCATACAGTACACACTCACATGTCAAACCCAGAATATGCCCCTCATTACTATAAACATCCTGTGAGTATTTTGGATTAGAAATACAAAAAGCAGACTTGTGGTATACTGTAAAGCAAAGCCACAGCATGTGTGTGTGTGTGTGTGTGTGTGTGTGTGTGTGTGTGTGTGTGTAATTCAGAAAGCAGATCTGTGGTAGAATGCAACACCATCAACTCTGCTTAAATAAACCCCTCCATTGCACTCAGAGCCTGACGTCACTTTTCCACACAGAACTCTTTACTTACACATCAGACCCCGAACCCAACCCTGTCTCTCTCTGCTCCAAGTTAATAAGACATCATTTTAGAGTGGGATCCACCGCATCGAAATGCTGCTGCCAGTGAGTCAGCTTTCTTGTTCATGGCTATGCATTTAAAAGCTCTGTAACACAGAATATGGAGCCAAAATCCTCATGCCTGCATGTTCATACAGACAATCGGTTAAATCATTGTGGACACCTCATGGTAAGGTACTTCATATACATGATGGCTCTCACTCAAGACAAGCCTAAAGGCAACTGAAGTGTGAAGCGGTGTTAGGAATTTATGAGACGCCATCTTGTGGTGAACAGTCAAAGCAGCATGCAACCTATAAGTCTATTTTAGTCAGGAAGTTGAGGAATTAAGCATCTGCTGGATTGTGTCATTTACTAAAGTCACCCATGATGACAGCCCTAAGGAAGTTTTTATTTCAAGTAAAAGAAACATGAGGTAGATGAAAAGCACACTGAAATAACTGGGGTAATATTGAACAGGCAAATGATATTGACTCTTATACCACAGTGCTCTTGAATTCTCAATTCTGATTGGTCAGAAGGGGTTGGTTAACTTTCCATAATAACGGCTGTGACAACAGTGCTGACTGTAGTTCAAATAACATGATTATATTAATGTGCTCCTTCTAATGTGTTATCATTTATATAGTATATAGTAACTGCCAACATGGGGACTTGTATGGTGGATGCACCACGTAAGCTAAGACTAACAAATAACAAAACAGAATAAAACATGGTATTATTTAACAAAGACAAACATATGGTGAAGCTTTAAGAAGTTGTAAAAACTTTAGTTAACACTTGTGGAAGGAGTCTCCATTGTCAGCGCTTTGCAATGGTCAGTAAGTTCCCCATAAATCTTCAAGATAGGAACAAGCTAGTTTTGCAAACATTCAACAATATTAAATGTAGCTACAAACAAATAAAAGCAGGATGTGTTTATTAATTAATGAATTATTATTGTTGGCAAATTGCTGTGGTATAAGAGGAATAAAAACACCCTGTCACTGATTATTTTCACAGCATGCCCTGTTGTGCATATTCATACATAATTTACAAGAACCTTAGGGAACCAATATGCAAACGCAGGGTACGTAGGGCCGTTACCAGGGAAACAAATCTTTCTGTTTTGTCTGTTCACATAATCAAGAGTCCTTAGTGAGGCTAAAAGTGTAGGCATATTTCTGCGCCAAACAGTTTTGTCCAATATTTTTGGGAACCACCATTTTATAAAACCGCCAATTTTAATAAAAAAAAAAAAACATTTTAAATGTTGGTCTTTTCATTTTGGGTGACTTTTATAACAAAATCCTAATGTGGCTAAATAAATGGAATGGAAACAGTTCATTTCAATAATATTTAATTAAAAAATTAAACCAAAATAAATCACATCCAAATGCATTTTTGTGCAGTATGTCTGTATAATCTATGTTGTGTGTTTAGAAGGAAGAAAAGGCCAAGAGGATTCTGGGTAATTCAGGTTCTATCACGTCACCGAAGGAAGATGGAATACACAAACTGTTCGGATCAAAGTTTCAAAAAAAGTCTCAGGAAGACCACCCCCCATTTATAACTCCCCAGTTTAAAATTTGCGGACGTAGAATTCTGTAACCTCCTCAAAGCAACAGTGAAATAAAAAGTGAAAGATCAGATTTAGTGCGTTTCCAAGTAAACCAAGAGCAGCCCTTTTAATAGTGGCATAGTTTTTAGGACTTGTAATGCTAAACCCATTTCATGAACAAACATTGCAATACAGAGAATTAATGTTATTGTAGATACTAAGTTTATATAATGTATATACAAGACTTAAACACTTTAACTCAATACCTTTAACTCCTGGCCTGTGGGCTGGTTTTCTCCATGCACAGATTACTCCAAGTCTTCATGTTAATCTGATCTGCCTGTCAGAATTCAGTGAAAACATTTTAGACACTTGGACGAAATTTATTCTATGTCAGCAAACCTGGCTCTAATTCAATATCTCCCTGGAACACTGGCGTATGGATTTATAGCTTTGTCGTTGGCACGGTGATTAAGTGTCTGCTATAAATAAAATGAAGGTGCATAAATTAAACACTTCATGATTACAAAAAAAAAAAAAAAATTTTTTTTTTTAAGGCAGTTGCACAGATGGTTTTTTTGAGAGTATTCTCCCACATTTTGGAGCTTTCATGTGTCCATGGCGTCCTCAGATTATTGCTCAGATTATTGTTAACAGTAAAATGATCATTGCAATAAAAAGCTGAGCTTTTGGTAATGTCGGAGTGCAGGGCTAATTTGAGCGGGTATGTGTCTTGTATGAATCATCGCTTCTCCACTGTCCCAGCACATCCACTGAGCTGTCTGGATCTGAGATCAAAGGTCACAAAAGCCAAATGTCCATGGGGCCATGGAGTGGAGAAAATGGCACTGTCCTCTGTCAGACTGGTGTTTACTCCTAAACACAGAAGAGAGAGACAGAGCAGTCAGTGTGTGTAAATATGAGTATTACAATCCAGCGATGTACTGTAGCTACACACTACGGTGCTAATGATTGTAGTATGAACTGAAAATGTAACACAAATGAATCGGAGAATCGCATTTATGCTGGTTCTGTCATGACACACTCCAGGACAAAGGCTGTAAGTGCTTCAAGACCAATACCAGAACTCTTTACACAAGAGCCAGGACCAAACCAGCAGCAAATGACTTCAATGTGCACTGAGAGGCATCAAAGCTTTCTGTACAGCGCATGCCAGACACGGAGAAGAGGACAAAGCTAATCTTCTGTTCTCAGATCAGTCATAAACAGAAGTCTCAGAGTCACAAGATGATAGAAATGCATGGATTTCACTCTAAAGCTAGTGAATGAACACAAAGACACAAACCCCATTCTGATACAGCATAACAAAACAAGGATCAACAAGATGCAGCAGCAGAAGCAAACCTCCACATCATGAGACAATGCCTTGTCACAAATTCTTTAAGGGAGAGCTCTAATGTGCTGCCCAGAATCCTACCTGATTAGACTAAAAAGTGGCAGCTTATGTAATATAATATCGTATGGCTAGCTAGTTAGCTAGTTAATCCTATGAATGTGTGTATGATCATGTAGCACTCTGTAATTCTGCAAGTTGGCAAGTTTTTGTTTATAAGCCGTAATGATCTCTCCTTGCATCGCTTGCAAAAGGTAAAATTTGGGTCTGGCTAGCGTCTTTATTCTCTCCTGATATTTTTAACCATCAGATAAGTGCATGTACTGCAAGCGGAAGAGTTATAGAACAGCTTTGCGTCACACTTCTTCAGTATTTCCACATGCCTGCATCATCTGTGCACACTACAGATCGTGCTTCAGCTGATGTGCATAGTGCAGCGGGTGGTGGAGTTAGTTCGGAAAAGGATAAATGGTTGGGAAGCATTTTTTTAAGCTGTTATTTTTTATACTGTGCAGCCCAAATTAAAAATCGACTAATTAAAAAAAAAGCAACTTTTTAAACGAGTCCCACAATGGCAGCAGAGAAGTGAAAGCAGAAAGGAAATGAAATCAAAAGCACTATATACTAGCATCAAAAGCAAGTTCATGCTGCTGATACAGCCACACAAGCACACACAAAGCAAAACCATTACAAATACACAGCTAAACTAGCACAGATCAGAACAGAGCGTGCAGAGTCCAGTAGTGGAGGGCACTATAACAGTGGAAAGCACTACGGTTCTAATGGAGGCTCACCTACACTCCCTCCCTTACCTGCGTCACCTGCATCACTGGTCACCTTCGCTAGCCGAGATCTCCATCTCTTTATGAACCACTACTTTGGTGACCGACATGTCTGGGTGCTGCTCTTTGATCTCTTTTATGGCCTGAGCCAGAGCCTTGTTCAGAGAAATGCCACACAAGACCAGCAGGGGGCACGCACAGGACACAAAAGAATCACCACAATTAGATAAGAAAGAATCAGTCAGTGGATTAATGCCTGTTAATGTGATTCATTGGTTAAACATTTTGCTGTAAAATTACATATTTTCATTGCACAGAGATTTCAAGATCTGAAGTTTAAACAATGACTTAAAATTAATCAAAAAAAAAAAAAATTAAATCTGTAATTAGTAAAGATTAGATTTTTTAAAAATGTTTTGTGTGATTTATTTAGAACAGAAGCAAAGCCAAAACCCTAACTCTGCATTCAATTACTCACCAAAAAAACAAACAAACAAACAAAAAAAAAGACAGTCAACATTTGGACAAACTGAAATAAACATGAATCCACTTCCAATGAATTTGTAACACAGGGTTTGTATGTGTTTTAGTTTGGGTGAGAGCAGAAGAGTTGGCCAGCCTCAGTACCTGGTCGTGATCGATGTTGGCATCCCCAGAGATGACGATCCTCTTTTCGATCCGCGTCTCTGAGATACCTCCCTTCACCGTCTAACAGAGGATGTAAACAAGGTGTAAATATAAATGGATGTAAAAACGAGATGATGCCCTTCACTGAAGTAGATGTATTCTAATCTAAATGTAAAATAATCTGCTCAAGAGAAAAGCATAGTCAGTAATACAAAGAATGCAGAAGGCAAAGTTAAGATGTATTAATATATTGTTTCAAGGATCAACCAAGAGGTAATGGAGGCAAAACTGAAGTAGTGATATTTGCTGGATATACTGGGAAATGGCATCATAAACACTACGTGCTTTTTTTGTGCTGCTATAAAAAGAAGCTCAAATGGTGCACATATGCTTGTGTCACTCAGTTTGTTTCCTACTTTTAAAAGACATAAAAAAAAATTCTGTTGGCCTTGGGATTCTAAGACTATATGTAAAATAATACAAATGCAAAAAGGCTGGTGAGATTAGTCAAATAGTTGAAATATCTGGGGAAAATACACTACCACAAAATAAAGGGAAAGAATGTGCTTCTCTGATGAATTTTATTAAATGCTTCTCTTTGTTCTCCACTGATTGAGTGGTTAAGACCACTTTCCCTGGTTCACCTCACTGACCTTTGTTATTTGTGTGGTGGTTGTGGTGCTGTTGTTCTCAGAGGTGATGGTCTGAGCACTCATCAGTACTCCAGGGTCTGTGTCACCATTAGCATCAACCTTCACAGTTGTACACAAACAGAACAAGTCAAATCATCTAAAAATATTTAAGAAGTAATTTAGCAAGGTAATGTACATTATAAACTAGTGAGTGATGTGCAAATACAATTAGTAAGAGCTAGTAATATGAAGTAAACATGAAGATGTGTACCTCAGCAGACTCGTATGTGATGGTTTTGGTCTCAGTATGAACAACAGGCACCTCATTGGTCATCGGTTGCACTGGCTCCTCCGACTCCTTTGACTCCTCCGACTCCTTTGACTCCTCCGACTCCTTTGACTCCTCCGACTCCTTTGACTCCTCCGACTCCTTTGACTCCTCCGACTCCTCCGAATCCTTCGACTCCTCCGAATCCTGCACAGATTGGAGAGATCAGAGAGTGAGGAATACATGACTAGTCTAAAATACTACGCAACAGAGGTACCAACATCTACAGAGACACATGAAAACTATGCTTTTCTGCTTTCTCAGATAAAGCAGCAGTCAGACCAAAGATAAATAAAATTCATCTAGAGGAAAAGCCAATGCACTGAAGGGGAAAGGACACGGACCATGAAAAATGCATTTGTTTCTGGTAGCAGTTACTTTCATTTCATGCTGACTTTATCTAGGTGAACTATGACCTGTGAATTCATGAGCCTTGTTTTTTTTTGAGCCAACAGAACACAAGAAGGTGGGATTGCGGTCTGTTTGGTCGGTAAAAAAAAGGTCAGTTTGAAAAGAAAAAAAAAAAAAATCAATTAGCAGCCTCACTGCTTTCTTACTCTTGTTTGTTGCACATCTTAAAAAAAAAAAAAAAAACTTAGCTGTCTCTTCTAGTGCCATATGCGAGGGTTTTCTCTCTACCTAGCAATGTTGGCACCTCTGCAACACATTCTTAATTAACCCACTGGATTACACTTTATTAGACTGTTACATAAATAGACTTCTCAATTTGATTAAAGGGCTACTTCTCCCAAAAAGGCTAACGTAGTTGAAAAAGTCAAAGGTAATTCCCCCCTCCTCCACTCAATTAATACTATTAGCATTTTTGGTTGAAGTATTCCTTCACAGGGAGTACAGGCAGTGCTTCCTCCACATATCGAGTGGTCTTTATTTTTATTTATTTGTTTTTTTTATTAAAAAGCAAAATCACAGACAGAACGTGAAACCATGAAACATGCTACATGCACTGGGATACTGTGACTGACATTTCACACAGTGACAATGATGCAGATTCTTTTTTCAGTTCATGCTCGTGTACGTGGCATCACTCCAGTGGTCATGCAATGATTTACACACTGATCAAACACATCACTTCAGAAATAAGACAAAAGGAGTGGAGGATAGAAGTCCCTTTTGAATTAGTCAGAGTTCGTGATAGACGTGGAAAGACTGTGAGGTTAAATTATCCAAGTTACTTCTACAAGGCAGTGGCACTAACTGTGTTCTCTTCCTGCTTCGTCTTTGTTACTTCCTGTAGAACCTCTTCCACTTCAATCTCATCTTTCTGTCCATATCCAGAATCAAATTTTTCTTCCTCTTTGGTTTCACAGTGTAATGTCTCTGAAAGTATGGAGTTTTCATATCCTGCTGTGTTTTTCTCGTCCACTTCCTCTTGTAAAACTTGCTCAGCAATGTGACCTTCCTCACAGGGTGACACTAGCTGCACAGATGCAGTCAGTTTGCTTTCATCAGGTTTGGCTTTTCCCTGCATACTGATGGGTGAGCTAGCAGAAGAATAAAGGTTAATCCTCAAATTCTCTTTTGGCTCATGAGAAAAGTTTTCAACATCTTCACAGATTGACACAGATTTCTTGGTAGGGGTATGGCTCTCACAACTTGCGGACTTGTCCTTTTCATCACGACAAATATATTCCTCTTCAATTACAGGTGCCACAGACTCCTGACTGGCGCTCTGACTTTCTTCAAGTGCAAACTCTTTTTCTTCAGCATGCTCATTTATTTCTCGGTACACTTCCTCTTGAATCTTATCTTCTGAGAGCTGAGCAACAGCTTCATCTACCACCAAATCACCTTCTGCTTCCTTCGCTGGCAACTCTATATCTTCTACATCTTTGCTTTCATACCCAATAAAAATGTGGTTCTGAGCAGAAACTTCCCCAGCATATGTTTGAACAAGAAACTCTTCCTTCTCAACAGAAAATTCTTCTTCCTCAATACAAGTCTGTGCAGGACGTTTTGCCTCACCTAGACGGATTTGAGCAGAAAATCCATCATTCTCAGTATGGATTTGAGCAGATAGTTCTTTGTTCACAATACCAGTTTGAGCAGGAAGTTCTTCCTTCATTGCTGAGGTCAGAACCAGAAATTCTTCTGTCTCAGTAGGGGTCTGAGCAGAAAGTCCTTCCTTCTTATCTGGGATTTGAGCAAAACTCTCTTCTTCCTCGATATGGGTCTGAATACGGAATTCAGTCTTCTCATTTTGGATCTGAGCAGGAAGTTCTTGTTCCTCAGTACATCTCTGAGCAGTAGGTTCTTCATCCCCAGTACAAGTCTGTGCAGGTAGTTTTGCCTCCTCTAAATGGGTTTGAACAGGGAATTCATCCTTCTCTATATGGGCCTGATAAGAAAACTTTTCATTCTCAACATGAGTTTGAACAAGCAGTTCTTCCTTACCAGCTAGGGTCAAAACCAGAATTTCTTCTGGGTCAGTATGGATCTGATGTCCTTTCTTCTTACCAGGAGTCTGAGCAAGGTATTCTTCTTCCTCAATATGGGTCTTAATGGAAAATTCTTGATCCTCAGTAGGGGTCTGAGCAGGAAATTCTTCTATCTCAATGTGGATCAGAGCAGGAAGTTGTTCCATTTCAGAAGGTGTGTGAACAGGAAGTACTTTCTCCTCAATATGAGGCTGAACAAGAAGTTCTTCCTTCTCTGTATCTATCCCTGCAGAAAGCAATGGCACTGTGTCCAATGCAAGTGTACCTTGCTTAAGAGACAGTTCTACCATGAGCACCTGAACTTCACCAGTAGAGGACGCCATTGCAGTGTCATTACTATCACCCTGGTCTCCAGATACCTCAATCGTATCAAGCACTGACATTTCTTTTTCAGTATGTGATGAGTCTTCTGTGCTCTCCCTGACTGTTTTTGAATGAATGCCTCCAGATACTGAGGTCTTCTCCTCACACAAACACGGAGGACCTGGAGGACCAACCTCCGTAGGACTAACTTCTTCAATTACCACATTATCTGAAGCGTTAGGTGTAAGAATATTCACCATTACTTCTGCTTCATCTTCCTCTACTACTGCAGTGTCCTGTTGGTCACCTGAGCTCTGCAAGAGAGAAATGGCACTTCAGACCATCATCTATGGAATTCTATTACAGATAAAGCTGTGCTTGGCATGGATGTGTATATTAATACATAGGTACTGAAAAAAAAAAAATACAGAAATTTAGCACATTGAGTGTATCTAAGAGCTAACAGAAAGTACTTGAATCGGTTAATGGTATTTGACAGCTTTGCTGCCTTGCTCGGATAAAATCTATGCGCATTATCAAAATATTCTGGGATGTCTTTAGACTAGGTGTAGAATGGGAAAGATATGGATAAACAGAAAAAGTGAGGGCATGTAGGGGAGGGGTACTGCAAAAAAATCCTACCCAGACAGTAAGTCATATTCATTGCACTCTCAGTTAACTAAGAGTTATTGTCTTTCTCGCCTTTATATCTTCAATATAAAATGTCAAATAATTTGGCCTTAATGTAGGGACTCAAGTGGGTCACTTTATGAGGATGACAAATATATGAAGATTAATGTGGGAATGTAAGCACTACAGAACTCCCTAAACGGTCACCCTATTGAGACATGGACAAGCTGAGGGTAGGCTCTTGTATCTAACAACCAGAAACATCTTTTCCAAATAAACACCCATCATGTCAGGACAGAATATAATCTCCCAGAACTCTTTACTCTGTCCTTATGTAAATAAGTACAGGAAGCACCAAAGGTGATCAATTGCTTACATAACACTATGCAAATTATTGGTGCATTATATTAAAATTAATTAACATAAAAAAAGCAGACAAAGGATAAGGATAATGAACTGTGTGTGGAATGAGAAGAAGACAGCATTTTGGATTGATGTTGCCATCGGCTGCCAAGAAACATGTTTTTAGAGCACAGTAAACTCCATGTGACGGATCAATGATGGAACCAAATCAACTAAGCAAGGAATAGCTAATAGTTTTGGTCTTTTAGTTGTTGTTGTTTTTTTTTAACCAATACAAATGGTTTCAGAGTTGGTGAGTCATTGACTTCCTGGTCCACTTGGAGGGCCATTCCCATCACATGGGCTTCTGAATACAAATCTTCCATGTTCTTTTCAGTATTAAATATAGGAGTCCCATTTTATATTTGTCCTGGTCAGTCATTTTGAGTGCCTCGTCTTTGTTGTCATCACTCAAGGTGTGCTTTGATACGATTACAGTGTCGCTTTGGTCTGCTATCTCTTGGCAAGTTATAGCTGTAGCTGGTGCCATCTTGAGCTCATTGCCTAGCGCATTGCTGACGTTATCACATACCAC
This sequence comes from Pangasianodon hypophthalmus, assembly GCF_027358585.1. Lineage (NCBI taxonomy): Eukaryota > Metazoa > Chordata > Actinopteri > Siluriformes > Pangasiidae > Pangasianodon > Pangasianodon hypophthalmus. The sequence goes on along the minus strand of NC_069730.1, from coordinate 15,344,977 downwards.
ACTGCTCAATCTGCTTTCCTGAGGAGTGCATGAAGCTCTTTCCATTGGAATTATATCACATATGGTGTAATGATCTGGGCTTGTCAGGGTGTCAGTTTTATATGTCCTTTTATTGTTAGCCTCTATTTCTTTTCATCATAATGGATTTTGCATGTGATGTTTTCAAGGAGAGCATTTCTCCTTATCTCCCCAACACACCACTGCTGACACATCCCTCTTATTCTAAAACCCAGAGGGATAATTTTCCCACAAGCACTGACTAACTGTATATACAAAACAGGCAATGGGAGGAACCATGGGATTTGTTCAGAGCCGTTATAAGAATGATTTTTGAACCACTAACCAGTTCATGGATGGCTACAAACAAATACTCGATACAATAACATTAGCAACATATGCACGCAAAGGAACACTTTCCCTTGTAAGAGTTAGATTTTATATGCATGTTAAAAATAAAGACTTAAATAGAGCACAGCATTCTATGCTAATGTTTACCCTGAATTCAAAAATATCTTTAGGCAGACCACAATGTATTTGATGTTTTTTTTTCCTCAACCAACTTCATACATATTTATGACATCATGTTAAAGACATTCTGTGGTTTCACCAGTGGAACCCAGTGGATGGCGGGAAAGCAAGAACTGGCAATATTTTACTAGCTTCCCACAACCGCTATATCTGGACAACACTCCCTTTCCAGACATGGTCATTAAATACAAAGATCAAAACACAACCATCTAAAGAACTCAAGGCGACTGAAACAAGCACTGTTACAGACCATGCTAGGACAGTACAATAATAGAACAGTTGATTTTAGTGCTACCTCAGCAGAGTCAGCCTCTGCAGGCTCTGGTTTTTCTTCTGAAATGTCCTTAGGAGGCTCAGAGTTGGCATCATCTGCAGTCTACAAAGAGAAACAGACAAAAACATAATGAGGGTTGCTGTGTTTACAATATTGAAAACCCAAAGTATATAAAGATTGTGGGTGAGGGTGTGCATGTTTGGGATGTGGGGCAGATCATGCAGACCACAAGGGAAAAATGACTTGAGCAAATAGAGAAACCCAAAACAATGTCTTGAAATAAATGAAACTTTTTAAAAAGTTTAACAAAATCCCAATACTGTTAAACACATCTGCTCAAAGATTAACAACTGCAGGGAATTAATAAACACTCAGCCACAGCCATAAATTATTTCTGAATCAACAAATTCTGTGTATTCACCTGTATTAATGTAAATCGGAAATAGTAGCATGCCCTGATATTCCACAGCAAACCAAAGCTCTACAATCTTAAGCTCTAGAACGTATAAACAAGCCAATGCAAGCCACACTAAAACAGGCCACATCAATACTCTGTGGTAGAGTGTACACTCTTGGTTTGGGAAAACTTCTCACTCAAGCATGCTTGTGCAGAATTTCCTGAGCCTACTATCCATCTTACATCCTGCAAGGGTAAGTGCGGTTTGATCATGGCTGTATCATTCACTCGTGGACAGCGAGCAGGGGAAGAGGCCAGCCTCTTGTCCCATTCACTGCCTTCCGACGACTCGAGGCGCATCTCCAAAAATGACCTTTTCAGCTCGCTGAGGTTCGTCTGCCTCTTGAGTAACTCCTCTGTGGTATCAGTCTCCTGACACATCAATCATGACAGGGACGGCATGATCAGTTGAGGCATAAAGCATTGAGTTTAGACTGACTGAAATGACAATCATAATCCTAATGTGGTGTTTAAGTTACTCTATGTCTACCACACAGTGTGAGCTTAGGAGGTTAGGAATCTGAGCTACACTCACATTCATGAGTCACATTTGAGTCACATCTCAACAAAACAGATAAAATGTTATGCACCATGTAAGCAAATGCTTCTAGAGAACTCCCAACACCAGACTGTAGTTTTCAAACATTAGTTTTCAAACCATTATTATAGAATAGGTTATTTTCCAACAGGAAAAACCATTCATGTATGAGGGATTCAGATAAAGAATTAGTTTATCAGTCTAACACACTTGGTCTTTTCTCATGAACTTCCTTTTCATGCATTCCTTGAGTGCAACACCCACACAAACACTCCACACATGCTGCTTTACAAACCTCCAACATGAGATTACTGTGTTTGATAAACACATTGTCTCCCTTTATCTGCCTTATGATACTAGTCTAGGAGGAGAAAAGTAAAACCAGTTTATGAAAAATGTCCCTTAAGTAAGGAATAAAAGACATTTGGGGGCATGTTATAAAAAAAGAGTCAAAAATAAAACTACTGTCAAAGCTGCTGTTATAGAAAATAAACTGACATCTATTAACCAATCGAACTTGAGAATTTAAGAGTGCCGTGGTATATTTAACATAGCAGCGCATTTTCACCTACAGTACAAGAGGAATTGCCTTTTTGTAGCCAAGACTGGTGAGAGCCATGCAAAAACAACACACCGGTCAAACAAGTTTGCATGATTTTACCCACAAACTTTACTCACCAAAGACCATAATCATTGATGGTTTGATGGAAAAATGACTTTGCAAACAAGATGATATTGTGAGGGTATTCCTGATGTAACAGCATGGCAAAATCAGTGAGATCATGTTACATCACAGTGGAATTAAAGAAAACAAGTTTGCAGAGGATACTGCAATGGAATACCTGGGTCATCAGTTCTGATTCATCCTCTGGCTCAGACTAAAAGCCAAGGTCAACAACATCAAGAAGAAAAAGCAAAGGAACAATGATTATCTGACATCATCCCCAAACCCCAAAAGTCTCTATTAGTTTTGATTGATTTAACTGATTTTTAATTTAACTAAAGTACATATTCAACATTATTCTTTAGTTTGTAGCCTCAAACTTATAGAGAACAGCTGAAAATCTGAAACATTTTGTTTTGCTGCTAGTTAATATGATGGTCATAAACACAACCAAAGCTCCCAACAGATCAACCCACACACACCTCGGTCGCTGTTGTCTCGTCGGAAGGATCGCTGTCTGTCTGTCTCAGTTATGACAACAGACAAGACAGTTTCCATTGGAAAGCAGCAGTGGGGGAAAAAGTCCATCACATTAGACTGCTGATTCTCAGTATGAATCATGCTACAGGATACAGATGGAATGATGGAGACAGGATGGTATGAAGAAGTACTGAATCTGAATACAGAGTAGCATATGGAGAAAAGGCTTCCAAAATATTCAAAATAAACTTTCCTTAAAAAAAAAAAAAAAAAAAAAAAAAACTATGTTTATTGAGACCTATCAAAATGAAACAAATAAGATAGGCAGCCAATGTATAGTCCTGAAAAGGGACATTCACCAGATTTAGCTTTCCTTAAGTAGAAATTACGGGTACTTTTGAATGCAGGATGATTTATACCAGTAATTTTTCCATGTCTGTATGGTGGTCAGATATCGCTGTAGCAGAATTGTGGAAAAGAGCAAAAAAAAAAAAAATTTGCCTATAACATACTTTTACGTTTAAATAAATTCAGCACCGCAGTGGAGTCAGAATGGAATCTTAAATTGCAATTTTTGGTGGTAACCAAATTTTAAATAGCTAGAACTTTATTTGTGGTTGACACGTGTAAAAGATAAACATATTTCAGTTCAGGAAAGCCTGCAGTTTTTAGAAGTACACATAATTTCAGGTCACCAAACATTTAGTGTAAGGAAAAATATTTCAGAGATGTGTTTCTGACCACCTCACAAAGGGCCAACATTTTCAGAAATTATGGATTTCAAGATTATGGTCAGTAACTGACTCGGTGCTCTGTTCTGATGTTAACTATTGATGCACCTAGTGCCTTGTATATAAGCGTACACTGCTATATGGCCTGATCACAGGAGTTTAGCAATATAAATCAAGGCACGGTATTTTTTTCAGGCTCCAAGAATTAGGTGTTTACACTGTCTTGCTTTTCTTGTAGGTGTTTGTTGTCATGGACTGCCTTTAGTGGACTGCTCATAAATTGTGCTGAATTTATATAGAGACCCACGAAAAAAATCTGAAGGGATTTCAGAACATGTCTATTTTGAAAATGAAGACATAGCTTGATATTTCACAGTGGCCCAGCATGCAACTCGACTTTTTTCCCAGTCTCATGCATGCAGGTCCGGTACATGAAGAGTTATGTGAAATATGAAGATGACGACAGGTGACACAAAGATCAAAATGAAGAGATATGATGCTACACGATTCCAGCCTGAATGGCCACGTACATACACACACCTCTTCATCTGAACTGTCTTGAAAGCTGTTGGTAAACGAGGTGGTGAGTGATGCCGTCTTGGGCTCCAGATAGCAGAGGCACAGTGCCAGCGGGAAGGAAAGCGTAAGTGCGTAGGGTACAGAGAAAGAGGTAGACAGCAGAAAGAAGAAGATGAAAAGGAAGCAGGGCACGAGAGATGGTGACTTGATGGGCAGGAAGTGTTGAAAGCTCTCAGGCAGGAAGTTCATCTCAGACAGGTCAGGGAAGCTCAGGTAGCCATCTTCATCCAGGAGAGAAGACAGGTCTGGGAGGTGCAGGGAGAAGGAGAAGAGCGTTCCCCCTTTGGGCCGGTTCTGGTCTGAAATCTGCTTGCCCTTTGCCGGGCTTGCTGATGCTGCGTGCTCAGAGCTACTCCTTCTGCGTTTCCTCCTCCGCACTTTAGTGGAGGAGCGTGGGGAGGCAAGGAGGGTGTGTTCAGTGGCAAGAGGAGAACACTAACGATGTGGGAGTGAGAACAAAATTGAGGAGTGAAGGGCAGATGAGGCCAAAGGGCCCATGGAACAGTGTAAATGGTAGCGTATGAACAAGTGAATCAAACGTGCATGAACATGAGCGTAAGATGAAAGAAAAGGTAAAAAGAAGAAAGAGCTAATTAGTCAAAAGATTCAATGTTGTACAGTACAAATACCACAGGTATCAGACATGCCCATATTTCTAATATACGATTTATAATACACCAGCAACATATTGGAAAAACATGCTTTAGAAGCCTGACAATCATAGCATGTTCTTGCACAGAGCTTGGCTACTTAAACACCTCAATCCTTAAAAAGCAACTCCAGCAATTTTCATAAAACATTTTATTTCAAAACTTTATTTTGATAATTTCTGATTTTAATAAACAGTAATTTTCCATTACAAATGTATTTTACAAGCAAAAAAAAGTTGGAGATTGGCCTCGATGTGATGTGAGTCAAGTATCATGACGTTAACTCATCCTGAAGGCGGGGCTTATTCATTCCTACGCTCGTCTATTGGACACGAACATGCTCATCTACCTAACACTAGTGAGGAATCACCAAATATCAGGCCTTGTAAATGTATAATTTTAGAGCTCAGTTAGTGTTAGTTAGTTACCAGTTTAGGCTATAATTAAGAATCAGGAGAAAACAGTGAGAATTTCTATTGTGTTTTGATTGCAGCAATGATTTATTTTTCTTAATATAAATTCCTGCAAAGCCGATGTATACACGGCCAAGTTTCTTAAGGCTCCCTAAGGATGTTTTTCTTTTTTTGTAGTTTTCTATAAGTATGAGTTTGTGGGAATTAATTTACTTGCCCACTCGCCACAGTGTCTTTCTGTGGGTAACCCTCCAAACCAGTTAAGGTGTTTGAACATGGATATTTGATACAAAATTATCCAGTCAGATGAGGGAAGGAGGACACTGTCTGAAAGTGTGGTTACCTTGGTAACAGGAGTGGGAGGGGCCGGCTCAGATGGCTCTGTAGCAGGAATGCTTTCATCTTCGACTGCGTTTTCTTCCTCTGCCTTTTTCTCTGGTGTTACCGTGGTGATGAGGGTCCCTGTGGCAAAGGCTGGTTTAGAGTCCTTCATCAAGTTGTCACTGTTGGCCATGGCTGGTGCTGGAGTAAAGTGGTGTGAAAACAGTTAGATTGTAACCAAGACTTTATACACTGGTGAGTGTATCAAGCGTACAGCTTTGAGGAGTGACACAGGATTAAGCTGTAATAAACCTGGGATATTATAAGATGTCTGGTGACATCAGGAACAAATTCTAAACAGCATAATAGTAACAATGATCATTTTGCTAATATTGTCTACAGAAAAGATGCTTTAATCTGTAGCACACACACACACGAGACAGTCATTAAAACACGGCATGCTGCAGCTCACAAGATCAGAACACGCTCAGCAAACAGTAATAATTACAGCTTAGCTCACTTCATATCAGCGTGCTCACTTTCTATTACTTTCCTACATTAAAAGTCTATAACTGTAATACCTGTTTTTGAGCAAAAGATTCCTTTTGTAAAGCTTCAAAGCAGAGATGAACCATTGCCATTTCCAAACCAATATTCACATCAGTTACTGTTACCGAGATGCATTACCTGGATTAATCACAAAAACTGTAACATTACCTATATCTAGACTGCGAGTGGTGGTGAGCCGTTTGCTGGAGGAGCGTTGAAACTGCGGCGCAGGCCGAGAGATCTGGGAGCTGGCACGGCGTGTCTGCGTCTGCGTTCTCCCACTGTAGCGGAACTTAGAGCCCAGTGACAGAAACTTCTTGGCAGGAGGTTCAGGGGCCACCAATCTACAGAAGAGGTAGCAATGATCAGTAATCAACAATGATTCAAGCATTATAGGATCATACATTCAGAAAAGTGTGCAGAGCTATAGAGATTTTGTCCATAGAGTAACTAAATACCATAACTAATTTGTATAAATAGCCTTCAATACTTCTTAGTAACAGCAGTGGATTTCCTTCAAGTCCTATCCCCACAGCTTTCTTACTCTGACACAGATATGCTCGATCTGCTCTTTGCGTTTACCTGAAAAACGTGTGATGTTCCACGCACACTTTCCACAATCTCTTTGCTGCTTTGTGATTTGGAAGTTTGAAACCAATGGTGCTCTCAAACTGCTCAAACTAGAAAAACAAAAGAAGCATCTCTTGATTACACGAAATTCCTCACCAGATATAGTTTTGGTTAGATAAATATTTTCTAAATCAAATTTTTTGCAGAATCCAACATCAACTTAAAAATCTCATGGTCATTTCATAAAAATATCATGTGCCAAGTGTTTCACCTCTCCAGGACGTATCTTGATATAGAAGTTGTTCCGCTTGTAGGATATCTTGAGGATTTTGGGCCAGGCAAATCGATTTATGCGCAGTCGGTCTCTGTAGATGAGAAGGCCGCTGCCACACACACCTAACATAATCTCCACTCCCTCCGAATCCTGAATAGAGAAAAACACAGGGAGGGTGAGGAGAGTGCGGAAGGTAAAGGAATTAAATGACTAAAACAACTATGACAGACGGAAACAGAAAGCTAGCAAGGGACATAGGGACGATTGGGCATAAATCACTAAATGACCAACACCATCGCACACTGGAGGGAGAAAGCGAGCGATAGAGAAGCATAGAAAGTGACTGATGAGTTACTGCAGCACAAACATTTCAGCAATGATGGGGGTAGTGATCTGCTGAAAGATGAACCAGACTATATAGTAGGCTTCAAAAAACAAACAAGACTGAAAAAAGGGAATGTGATAAATGTGATGAACATACATTCATTAATTTTTATAAATACCACATAACTGCACAAATGATTACAAGACCGAGATGCTGCCAAAAAGATTTGATTTAAAGCCCTTATTAAAGGTGCCATTAACAAGTGTGAACTACATGCACAGTGTTCTCGCCACTTTCAACCCTGCTACGTAGGAATTATGAGGAGATGTTCAGGCATTTGCTGGCTGTTATGACTGGACCCAATGGTGCAGAGAACAGAAAGGTGAAGGAAAATCCCACACAGCACTGCAATGCAGCATGTGGTGAGTAAGTTCTCTCTCTATTCAATATCATGCTCATGCAGAGAACACACAGACACATAAAATGGTGCACACACATTTACTCACATCACTACACTGAACCAACAGACATGCACACAGAAGACATTCATAATGTCGATCACGTCACATGAGAATGCATCAAAATAAGATAATGCAATAACTATACATCACACACGTAGACGTATGTGAATACACACACAAGACACAGCACATCACCGCATCTTACCTCTTCCTTAGCAAGAGCTAAGCACTCAAAGAGCCTCCCTACCAACTACGTCATTGATGAGCAGAGAAGGGAGAGAGAGAGAGAGAGAGAGAGACGTGCAGAGCGAGCTGAGCCAATAGCAGCATAGAAAAGGGAGCTGCATTTACATTCAGGAGGGAACACTATAGAGCTAGAGGCATTGCATTCTTTCAGTTATTACACATTTTATTGCATTCCACTCAATTTTAGTCATTCTTGATTTCCAATATTCTCTCTGACCACAGGACAAAACATCATTATGCAGTGTGTTTACCATTTCCTAAAAATTATGTAAGTTATATAATATAATTATATAAAATAAATTATAAAAATTATTATAATTATTAAAAAAAAAAGAAAATGCAAGAATGAATGTCTCTAATATTTTCAGCTTGTGCATTTATTAATATGCAAACTTGATCTAACAAACTGATTAAATATGAGGTCCTTATATCTTTCTTTTCCATAAAGCCAGTGTTATTTGTGTCCGTATTAGTAAGATTTCATACAGAATGAAAGCTGAGATCAACGTGCAGCACTGAAGCAGCAGCAGACCAGCAGCGAGCAAGAGCAATGTCAGCACAGCGTCCACAGAGAGAGCACATTAATTTGCATTACACTTAGTCAACACTTTCTTCATACAATCAATTTGCATACTCCTATTTCAGTAGCACAGTCAGTCACTAAATCTGTTTTTGACAACAAACTGCAATGCTTAGATTAGGGTTACATAATCATATTTTCCCCCTCAAAACAATTCCCACTATCCACCATTCTGTAAAAAAAAAAAAAAAAAAAAAAAACACAATAGACAGTCATGTTAGTTAATTGGACTGCCATTAGATGGCGCTACAATACCAACAGCAGCCATAGACCGTTCATATTTGTGAGTTCAATATTTCAATTTCATTTTAAACAATAGAATTCTGGAAAAACAAGTTCTAAAAATAGTGCAATTCATTGAGAAGAAAGCAACAAGTCCTACAAAAGTCTACACTGAAGGAAAAGTTGGGCAAAATTCTTCTTCTTCTTATATAATAATAATTCTGCATTTGGTACGGATGTTTGAGTTTTTTGTTTTAGTGATAGTTGGACAGTTTTTATTTGAGTCTGAATTACTTCACAATTTTCCCCTCGGAATATAAAGAAAATATTTCTCCATTTTACGGACAGTCACTACAGATACAGATTTCAAGAACAGATAGCTGGGTTTAGGCGTGTACATATTTTCATGAAAATCTTTACAGGACGAGGAGAGTGTCTCTATTGTACCTGTTTTTCCAGTTAGCAGGTAACCAGTTTGATTTTAATTCTAAATTGATGTGTTAATCCAGTCATACTTCAGTGTGTGTTATCTTGACGCTCTCTTGATGCATGGTTTAAAACTGCTGGCTAACTTAAGTAGTTAGCTAGGAGTTAAAATAATGTTTAGTCTCCGAAACACTAGCCAAAAACGTGATGCACTCACACCAAACACATCTGTCTCCCCTACACCCCCTGGTTTCTGCCGTCTCCGATTTTTTCTCTTGCTTTTACCTTAGCATGATGTAGATCTACTCCATACATGGAGAGCTTCTTGGCATTCTCCAGAAACAGCATCTCCGCCTCAGCTGGAGTCATTCCTCTGTAATGAAAGGCAAAAAGAGAGAGAAAGTATAAGATTAAATTGCAGAATAATATCCTTCGCAAGCCTTATTTGGGGAAAAACATCCAGAGCTAAATACAGTAAAAGTTTCTAAAAGTAGGGACAGTGAGCTGTCTTTGTCTAGAGGTTGAGAGGTTAAGAAGATAAATCAGTAAAACAGCTCATTAAATTGATATAACAGCTAACAGTGAATCTACTGAACACACAGTACTCACTTGTGTGTGAGATTTTATAGCCTCAGAATAATGCAGTGATGTGTAGATGGAGATGAGAATACAATAAAAGCTTCAGTGTGACTCTGTGTAAACAGATATTCATCTGTATTTACGTATTCATGAATAAATAAAAGAAGGGCTTATTTTTCGAGTTAAAGAGGCACAAAGCTTACATGCTGCTGTGAAAAGATCTGCAGTTGAAACAATCAAAAAGGACTGGAATGGATCTAGTGCACTTAGTGTTACTGCTCTAAGGCTGAAAGCATTTTCCCTTGTGGTTATATTCTGGTTATATAATGGTAGGCATCTACAGGGGATAAATGTAATAGATGTAGTCAAGCATATTGGAATTCACACACAATACAAAGTTGTTTCTTGTATATACGCTGTACACATCTATTTTTCTCTATTTGAACACATTTACTGGTCTTGTCTACATCGTAGCTATAGGTCAAGTCGAGATGATTGTACTATGAAGAGTTCTGCTCACTTGTAGTTGCGATGCAGGTCTACGACCTTTTCCTCCAGCTCTTTGGTCTGGTTTGGAGCGAAGCGGAGGTCACTGATGTAATCGCTGCCCAGCTCTTCAGGGTCATAGTCTCCCAGCTCAGACTGGGCGATGTATGAACCCAGGAGAGAGTGAGTGGCGAAGGAGCATGGCAAACGACCCGACACGACATCGTCTCGCAGCTGAAGGCACAGGTAGTACCTGACCGAGAGAAAATTTTCATGATGCCTTGACAATTATATAGTCATGTTAATTTCTGGGTTGCCGATATGCAACAAGATACGTCGTATCAAAATACTTGAAGACATTTTTCACTATACACATCACCACAATATTACGTTTGCCAACAAACTGTCCATAGTGATGCCACAAAAAAAAAAAAAGAAAAGCAAAGGGGGTGTGAGGGGACGATACAAGCAATGCCATTTATCTTGATATTATACCACAGCGCTGTTGAATCCTTGATTCTGACTGGTGAAAGTGTCAGCACTAACAACAAGATGTAAAGCTGTAACTAGCTAAGGCTTTCTGACAGCTAAAAGTCTTCAGGACAGAGGAACTTGCAGTTTTTTGGTAACATTACAAGCTACACTGTCTTAGGAATAGTGAGAGAGAGAGAAAAAAAGAGAGGCTGGTGAGGGAACAGCTGGTGCTACAATGCAAGTGATAACAGGAAGTAACTTGTTTCACAGATGTTTCACAACATTAAATGTAAGTATACAGGGTGAAAAAATATGAAATGTTATTTCCTTAATACAAAAAATTGTAATCTTGGCAAAGTGATGTGGTAAAAGAAAAATAAAGAAACTGTAAGAGAAATTACTCAGGTGTGAAAAGCTTACCATGGAAATATTAAATATAGCTGCAGGAGTGAACAGAATTCTGTTGAATCTTACCGGGTGATATCTTCACACAGCTGAGATGGGTCAGGTGGATAAAACTTCACATTAAACCCAAAGTTCCAGGGACCAGCTAATACACACACACACACACACACACAAACCATTCCCATCAGCATCAGCTTTACAGAATTTTAACTGAGAAGTCAAAGAGAAAACAGAAAGACATGGCGTCAAAAACAAACACAATACAAGAGAGGTGACATACTTCTAATTTGTTTCTTCAGTTCTTTGGCAGGGTCCATCCAGTTCTGGAAAAAAAAAACAACAAAAAAAAAACACAAACAGGTAGTAAGATGTAATTATAGGAGTGATACTGAAAAAAAAATAAATAAAAAATTTAGCGATAAGGGCAAGCTCGATAACAATTGGTACCTTCTGATGTTCTGCGTCGCGATACGTGAGGCCAAAGTAGTCCTTCTCCATAAGGTTGAGGTGGTCACATACTTTATCAAACAGGACCTGGCCTTTGGCTTTCTTCTGTTAATGACAACGCACAACAGAGAACGCTATTGCTAAAAACGGTACTGTGGCATGTGATGATTCATTCTGAAAGTCAGCCTGTTGTGGCGCAATAAGGTGAAGCTATGATCAAGGTGGTTTGGTGGTTTACTGGGTAAACAAACCCACTGAGGTTTCAAGGGCAAAGACAAACTGCTTTTTTAGCTTGATTCTAAGTAACTTCTTACAAATAATTTTGTACAGGTTTGTAGAGTGCCTGTAGAAAAACTGACACTCTGAGGGATAAACTGATAAAGCCAGACACTTAATCCGACAGCCTTGTCTAATGGCAATACCATGTCCTGTTAAAACAATCCGTTCTGCTGCCAAGCTGTCTGTAAATGAAAATTAAAATGAGCTATCCCACACTGGAAGCATGCAACACCCGCAACTGAGAAAGAAACCTATCCTAGATTCTATTGCTTTAAATTAGTCGTAGAATGAGAGTAATAAGCAGTGCTATGATAGTTTACACATGCTTTAGATTATGCAGCATGTAATTTTGCAAGCTGTAATTTTGGATAGCAGTGGGTGAAAAGGAATTGGGGTCCAGGAAAGGAAAACCAAGGACTTGGCTGGTCTGGCAGATTACTGCCTGTATATACTCATTCTGCCAGACCTCTAACACCACACACAATCCTCAATGCCTCTTTTCTTATCTTAAATTACACCATTTTTTTTTTTTTTTTTAAAACTTGGATTACTTTTTTGAACACTTTAAAGAAGGTGTACCGAATGTAAGGAATAATTTAAGAGAATAATAAATTGGAAAATAATAAATTGAAATAAATACATTGCCTAGAAATGTACAAGCAAACTGCTTTCATCATGCACCAGTGAACCTTTTGTAATGTTACTGCTACTGTTCCAGGTAGGGCATCAGTTAATATCTCAACTGCAAGCTAAACACAGCAACTAAAACAACAAATCTCTTCCTAAAAACCATGACTCTCAAAGCCCCACAAATACGCAGTAATCGACTTCTGATCCAGGCTGACACTAAAAGAGAATTAGGAAATGTTTGGCATAAACACATTATAAGCCCTATTGAATCAGAATGGTTTTAAAGCCAAACATCTTGAATATGTTTCGATAGAAGACAAATGGACTCCAGGTTCACGGTGCTGTACAGGTTCGTGGTTTTTCCTGCTCCAACACACTTGATTCAACTCTCTGACTAAATTCTCAAATACTCTAAATAAATGTCACCTCACAAGATACTTTACCATATCAACAACTATACACATTACTTGAGAAACTGACATATCAAAGAGCTAGAAGAGCAAGAACTACTGGCATATCTACTTGTGTAGACATGAAATCAACACCTTCTGACCAGAACTGAGAATTCATCAGCGCTATTATATAATAGCACTGCATGATATTTTTATCATTTATCTCATTGAACACGCTGTTATTTTACATTGTTTCATATCATCATGATCATTCCTGGCTCTTTTTACCAGTCAAAAGTCAGTCAAACGTCCCTTTAGCCACACCCAGTGCAGCATCTTGTGGCTCCACCCACCTCCACCGTGCAGGTGTAGTCAGAGCCATCCAACAGGGTGATCCTGCACTGCATGGTGTTTAACCGGCAAGGTCCAGGAAAGCTTGCTGCTTAAAGACTTCTGGGATATGTAGTCCTCTTCACCACTCTGCTAAAAACACAAAATGGTGGGTAAATTGTTATACGGACAGTTTTTAGGACAAGTATAAATGTTTTAAGGAAAGACTGAAATTTGATCTCTAAACATAACAAATCTAAACTTTACTGAGTCAGAATCTGGATTTCTTTACGTAAGCACCTTTATCCATGATTCCATTACCAAATCAGGCTCAAAAGGGATGTAATAAACAGAGTTGTGTAATTTCAATGGCTGTAGTAATAAAAAGTCCTCCTGGTAAATCCATTTCACTAAAACATGACATTTGTTTACATAATGAGACAGTTAAGAAAATTGTGCTTATAAAAGGCATTTCAAAAATACACCAATGTTTTGTTTCCAGAGGCATTACATCCAAAGTCTGTAACTGAACCATAAATCTTTGCTACGGTAAATTAATTTCAGTCTAAAACCTGAGTCGTTTCAAAGGGATTCCATCAGTGTGGGTTAGAGAGGATCAAAACGACACATTGCCAGTTCGCAAATTCATTTTTATAGCTCACCGACTCCAGAACTACAGAAAGTGGCAAAACAAACGTGAAAAGGTACAGACAACCTGAACTCAATTCTAACAACAGAATACTGACATGCTGAATTAATTTAGCTCTATTACTGAGGCTGTGTTGCTTAAAAAAAAAAAAAAACCAAAGCCAATAGGCTTAGAGGAAAGCAGCATTAATCATAATGAATTTAGTGGTACGGGAAAGAGTAGAGACGGAAGGGAAATCATATTTGCACATTAATGAGCTGTACTATTATGCCATACAGTCAATGTGAAGCTTTGGGGAAAATGTCTTTGAATCAGCTGTAATGAAATAGTGTTTTTTGTTGTACTTTATGGAAATAAATGATAGTTTTGAAAAGCTTGACAGCTTCTACTCACATACAGATTTATTACTGCTTTAAGTGCTATTCTAGAGCTGTAGTCTCTCTTCCCTCAAAAGCCTTTTATATTCTTATGCCAGAAGACACACCACCACTAATCCCGTTTAAGCTCAGTATATGTATATTTCGTTTACATTTACTCATTTGGCTGACCCTTTAATCCAGATGAGGGTTAAGGGCCTTGCTCAAGGACCTAACAGAGGTAGCTTGTCAGTACCGGGATTCAGACAATCTTCCAAACAATAGCCCACAGCCCTAACTGCTGAACCATTGCTACAATAATCATTAAAAACTGCTCAGCTCAGATAAGGCATTAAAATCAATCTCCTGTTCCTGTTCCTTACTGGAAGGAAGCTAGTGGATAACATGTACGTGTGTGAGTGTGTGTGGCAGGCTTACCTAGAACTTTCTCTTTGTGGCCCGACTTGTGTCTCCACCTATCTCGGGATGATCTCGGGACGGTTGGAGCTGCTGGTTATGAATGTGATTCTGCCTGGCCGCTGAATCCCTGTCTGCATCAGCAGTCATGGCAAGTCACACTATAATTAAGAGAGATAGGGATTCAGTTTTCTCTTCCTCAAAAAGAACTCAAACAAAATCAATCAATAATTTCTATCCATTAACATGCTAATTAGTTCATTGTGCAGACAAATTTCCAAAATGTTATGTGCCATTCAGTTGCGTTACACTATAGACATCAAACGTTTAAACATGCCTATTTGTAATTTCTTAGCAAAATAAAAAAATTAAAAAATAGGGCCATCAGAATGCAATCTTTAAGCGTAATTTTTTTTTAAACTTTTGGGGGTAACCAGACTTTAAAATGCTATTTTATTTATTTTATATTTTTTTAAATATTTTTTAAAAATTGTGACACATGCAAAGGTCAGATCAGATCAGGATAGCATGTATTTTTCTGAACTATATATGGTAGAAAATGTAAAACGTTTCCCCATATGAAGGGTTGTTCTAGATCACCTCTTTTTTTGATCAACCCTAAACTACTTTTTATGATTATGTGCCTTTTGGAGATACTAGCTTCTTATAGTATCATCAAATCAGCTTTCTTTCCTGAAACACCAAATCTGATTTCGTTGGAGTCTTAGTCGGAGTAGCACAATGTAGATCTTCCTGTTACACAGGAACACATTCGTCTCCATCACGTAAACAAAGCCAGGCTACCAAATAAAGCATTTTTACGCATCAAATTCCGGGGAGAAAGAAAACCGCACTCTAAACACCGGCAAATGTTTATACAAGCTGAGGTTCAATTAAAGTGAAACTATTCATGCTGCAACAGGCATCTCGCTAAGCGAACGCTTTAACAAACACATCCATTTACAGTGAGGAACACTAACAGCAGTTACACACACAGTGGGGACTTTGAGAGCAAAGGGAAAAATGCAGAGTGAATAATTCCCATTTCTCTCTCTCTCCATCTCACTCCTCTCTCTCATTACATACAGAGCTCTATTTTTAGCTGTGTTTACACATGAGTCTGTGTGTTCAGGGCAGCTTATTGGCACATGTGTAGTCAGGACAGGATCTCAGAGCTCCCGGAAAAGTCAGCGCTCAAGGATTCCAGGATCGCAGTGGGAATGTCAACACAAGGCCAAGGTATGCAACACAGAATAGTCACAACTGGGTTAAAGGGCGTTTCAGAAACATTAAAATGACCTCAGGAATGAATCCACCCATTTCTCTTCCTACCACAGCACACAGGCAGTCATGGATAATTAAAAACGAGCAATTAAAACATATTTAAAGTGTCACGTTTTCTAAGGATTTATTGGCTAATAGTGTTGTCACGATATTTAAACCACAACATCAATGCTAATACCAGTACTGAAATGACACCATGGAACAGAAAAAAAGTCTTTTAAAATTTGCTGAAAGGTTAATAATTAGTTTTATACAACAGCGCTGTTAAATTCTCAAATGTGATCAGTCAGAAGGCGCGGATTAATTTTCTACAGCAGACCACAAATATTCAGGACAGAGGATTTCCCGGTTTTTTAGTAACATGATGAGAGGGCTGGTGAGAAAACGATTGTTTACAGCTACTATAACATCAGGGATAACAAGGCCTAACCTGTCACGGAGATGTTCCACAACAGTAAATGTAATTGTAAAAACAGATAAAATGTACATGTCAATCTTTAATAAATAACAGTTGTAATTGTTGCCAAATAAATGTGTTAGAAGAATAAAGCACTTCAGGATGTGTTATTATTGATTATTAATAATCACAGTAACTCCACTTCGCATGGGTCGCATTACACCACCACATCATTAATTATTTTCCCATAACAGCACTCTCGATTGTGTTTTATTCCTTACATAATTGGTTAGATAATATAAATGGGAAGTTAGCCTGCATTACAATAAAACATAAAAATAAAGCAAGATTTTCAGATTTTATGTTTTTTTTTCTTACCCTAAATTACATATCTTTTTGAATATCACTGTTGTATCATATCTTCTTTTTAAACAGTTGCACATCAGTAGTAGGTGTAATACTAGCTGAAAAATAATTGTAAAAAAATCAGTGACTGTGCTTTTATAAACAACAATCACCTCTCCCTGCTCAGTGTGTGTTCCTTTGGCAGCACTCAACGTAGCCTGAGTTTATCTGCTTCATATACAAACAAATCTAAACAAAAGTTTTGATAGACCCCAGATTTTGTGTTGAAAAGTTTGTACACACAATTTACGCAGATTTTACGCAGATGTAAGCACCGTTAGCAAATGAGTGCCACAGATCTAGACTGTCATGACTTTATGAATTTATTCTTGGCCAATTCCCACCCACCAGGTCAGTCTCCCCTATCATATAACAGCTACAGACCGGGGAGGGTGAAGGCTATCACATGTTTCCCTGAGACCCATGATGCCAGATGACCTCAAACTGCTCATGCAGCGTCATGGGGCGGCGTAACACACACAGGAGGAAAGCACTATCCGCCCCCTTCCACATGCACAATTTTAAAAAGACGTCCACGATTGGCTATTGTCACTGTGATTGACAAAGGAGAGAGAGCATGCCATCCCTCATATCCGGTCAGCACTGCCAATTTTGCTTTCTTGGACCCCTCTCTAGGATGACTGTGGCATTGTCGGGATTTGAACTTGATCTCCAGACGATAGCATGAATGCTTTTCACTCGGGAGCCCTGTCAAGACAATTTCAAACACTATAACTCAAGTGACCAATGAAAACCTGAGGCTCCTCCCTCTTCATCTGGCTTCAGAGTAATAAGCCATCAGTAATGCAGTCATCCAAGCGGAAAAGAGCTGGAGGAGCCTGAGCACACCCTAAATAGGTCAGAGTGAACCACAGGGCAGGAAAACAGGCCACTGAGTTTGCTCTTTCTGTTTAATACTAGCGTGAGACAGAGAGAGAGCGAAAGAGGGAGTGAATCAGTGCATACTGGAAATAAGGACAATAAGGTCACTCCACAGAGTCAGAGTCTGATTAACATGTATGAACATGAGGATATAAAACTACTCAACTGTACTAGATATAATTTCAACCTGTCTCTGTCTGTTTTTATGAAACAAAAATGCAAACCTGACACCCCCCCCCCCCCCCCCCCTTCTCTTCTCTTCTCCTCCTCTCCTCTTCCCCCCCGGCCTTCCTGACTTGGTTGAATATATTCTGCAGCATTCATTTACAATTACGGAGCGCCCACGCTAGTTACCAGAGAAACACCATGTTGTTATAGTAACCCATGGTTTTGCACTGAATCCCATCCAACCTTAATGAATCACACAGTCACATACAGCTGACCATAACAACTATTACTTATTTGACACTATATTCTTAAAACAAAAGAACAATTGGTAAATAAAGGTTAAAAGACGAAAGACATCATCTTCTAAATGTAAGAAAGAATGCCTGAAATCATTTCGTCCATTAGCTCATAGAAGAGTGACGATGACTCCTGGCAGCAGGCTGCTGGCTGCTGAATCAGCGCTAATTGGCATCGTGTCCCTGGGGCCAAATCGACACTGTAACATCTGTCAGAGCTACTGTGGCAATTTTATGCCAGTTTGTCTTGGAAGCAACGCTGCTAAAATAAGACCGGTGTGGATCGTAGTGTAGCGAGAGGGAGGAAAGGAGGCCAGAAAGCATTTGCATGGCTGCATTTTCCAGGCACATCTGGAAGCATGTGAGTGTGTCCTCCAAAATTAGCGAGGTGTCACAAGTGAATTACAGAGTTTTTGTGGCTCAAGGAGATCCATTTACGGTTCTGCAGCTCCACCAATCCTGAAACACTCAGCCTTACAAATGCAACAAATTAAATGCCAAAAATAACAATAACAATTTTTTTAAATTTGCCAACAAGTTTCCATCTTTGAAAATAAATTTCTGGAACATTTAGTTCCATTACCAAAACATGGTTGTTACTTCTGAAACATTTCCTTAATTATTTAGACATTCAGTAAAGTTTAAGTGTTGAGTTAGATTCTTTTTACTAAAGTTTACCATTAAGCATAAAATAAATCCAAACACTTGATAAACACCAAAAACAATTATGATTTGAAATTAATTTTAGGTTCCAGTAATGAGGGAAATATGTATTTTTATATTTACCTAAATTAACAAAGTTTTATAGCATTTATTAAATGTGTTCATGTTAAAACGTGTTTATGTTTTACAATCAACAATCCACTTTACCAATTTTTAATCCAATAATTTTATGAAGTAATGCTCTAGAACATGTTCCTAAAAATTTCCAAAAATAGTTAAGTCTCCATAATAAAATGTACCATAATTTCATGAAATTTTAAAACACATTTTAAAAGTCTGTCCTGAATGAAATCTCTATTTCATGAGAATTACCCGTGTATGTGTTTGGAATCTGAATCTCAGATGTTGTAAATGACAAGAGTCAATCTTTGTACAAACTCATTCAAACTCATAAAGCATGGAACCGAAGAGAGACAAAGCTGCTCGTTTTTCCCCGGCTGAACGCTTATTCATGTGAATAGCAGCCATGTACTCGAGGTCAAAAGGTCATGTGGCTGTTGCAGCGAAATGTCATCCAGCTACACAAAAATGGCAACTATTTATGTTGCCCAAGGGCAGACACAGAAAGACATGTTACACAATGTGTGAGCTGTTAAATGTGTGCGTGTGTGCACATAACTCTCGGGCCTGATATACAGGACTATACCAATCTACTATCTTATAAACTGGCAACTTGGAGAATAAATAACTAATATTCATGCTTTAACTTTACTATTAGAAATGCTGTTTGAACACGAAAATGTGTTTCTGATGACAGTGTACTACTGAAAACCATCTATCCTGTATCCCAGATGCTTCACTCTCCTTTCAACCGGATTAAACACTGTGTACTCAGTCACATTAGCTATCAGGGAATCACTCCATCCCTACTGCCAGCTGAACATGTGCGACCTCTGACACCGAGCTGGATAAAGTGGCTCACCCCAAGCCATCTGATCCAGAACCACAAACGAGCAAGCAAGCTGTGCAAAGAGTTATCGAATTAAATCAATATCAATAATATAATAGTGCACCAATTCAAAACCACATCCTTGGGAAGAGACAGAATCTACACTGATATAGAAACAGTCTGTATAATCGACGTAACATACTGTTTTCCTGTGGAGGTGTCTTTCTCTCTCACTAGCCACCCGACTCCTGGGAAAAATATACATGATTCATTTTAGAATATTTTATTTATTGAAATGGCATCCTACACAAGAGCATGTGAGTCATACCCTACTGCTGATCTCCTTGTTCATCGACAGAGATGTTGATTGACAACACAGATCTTGCACATGAGCACGAGACTCAACATGTCTTTGATCAGCCATTGCTATGGTGTGAACAGAGCATGAGGGTTAAACAGGCAGCGTGTGTACACACAATTAGAGATATACCGATCCAATACCCGATATTGGTAACAAAATCAATACTGGCTTGAAACCCTGAATTGGTTTCAGATCATAATTTACTATTTCTGGTCTAATCTACTGACCACGTGTGGCTTTAACCGTGCACATGAGCTCAGGACACATATCTTGATCATGCATGTCATCATCACATCTTTGATCTTCTGCATAAATCAGGCTTTACGCTGCATGATTTTTCAGCTGATTTTGCTGTCACGAACAGAAACAGTCATCGTAAAAAATTCTTATGTCGCAAGTTGAGATCAACATGACATGCTCATTGCGCCACCGCGACTCAAGACAGTCGATGACAAAATGTCTGGTTTCTTGATGAAAATCTCAGAGTGACCACTCCTATGACACTCGCCTAAAAGCCACTAATTTGAGTTTTACGCAAAACTCAGAAGGCAGCTATGAATATGGTAATGGCAATGACAAATCATAAACTAAACTTGCTAATGGACAGAAAAAAAAAAATCTTTATTACTTCAGTCTCACTTTGAAAAATGTTTCTGTTTAGATGCCATTTTCTGATGACGTAGCAGAAGCAGAATAATTTTCTTTAATCACAGGTCTATCGTTAGAGGATCTTCGTTGTATATTCGGACATGGAGAACATACGTCTGAGAACATTTTATTGGGATCATCTTGTACAACGTGACAACTAATAATAATAAAGACTGCTGAAACTGCACAGTGTAAAACCTAAACTCAGTAAGAGAAGCTTGCAGAGACTTGACTTGGTTACTGTGAGGATGTCAGCACTGGATCAGTACTGGGTACCGGTATTGGGGTCGGGATGTTCTAATCTGTGCTAATTTGTGCTGTTTCATCTACTTTATTAAAAAGTGACCTTATCAGAAAAATGCTTCCAGCAAAAACAAAACAAAACAAAACTATAGGTAACATATTAATGAGATCAGAAAACGCATTCAGCATTAAAATATATGAAGAAGCATGAATTTATGGGTGTTCAAATGCGCATGCGCAGAAACCTTTGGACCATTTATAATAACAGGGGTATACCTCCAAACCAGCATACTACCGTACTACGTAGTATTCAAAATAGAACGTCACCGACGGTAACTATAGCTACAGTAACCAATAGTGACCTGGTATTCTATTCTCGCGCACTGTTTAGTACGCTAGTACGCATCTTGGCACGTGACCAATACAATGTGCGCGTGAGTTTTTCTATAGTGCCTTAATAAAGCACAAAATGAACTAAATGAACAGTTAAACACTGACGTCCAGGAAACAGCATAACATAACACCACACAACATACCATAACGGTATCAGGTCTAAACACTTGTTTATTCACAAGGCTGTGAATACAACATTAAATAAAATTCCACAGGAGCCTTCCCAGTAAACCGGAAAGATTAAGCTAGCGCAGCTCTACGTTCGGACGAAAACAAGCCACTACACGCTACTACCGGCTAATACAATGCTCCTCACACACCCAAGA
Organism: Pangasianodon hypophthalmus; assembly: GCF_027358585.1. Lineage (NCBI taxonomy): Eukaryota > Metazoa > Chordata > Actinopteri > Siluriformes > Pangasiidae > Pangasianodon > Pangasianodon hypophthalmus. The sequence continues at coordinate 15,323,230 of NC_069730.1, read as the reverse complement.
GAGCATACCTCCAATACACCGCGTTCTAACTACGATAAATACTGCCGTTACCGGTAATTCGGTGTCCTTTCCACCGTTCCCCGGTCCCACAGCCACAGCCAGCGGTGCGGTTTACGTTAACTGAGTCCTGCTTATCATCCGCGCACGAGCTCTAGGTTGTGGGCTGGAGTGCGCGCGGTGTAACGTAGTGACGCAGTTACTCCAGCCAATCACAGCGTGCCAATACAACGTCAGAAGCGCCGCGGGAAAAGAACGCGGAAGCGCGAAATCCCTGAGCGTGCATGCATGCGTATACAGGATTAAACTATCGCGCTGATCCCTATAGAGCCCACGATTTCAAGAACAGAATGGAGGAGCAGCTTAATACCATACAAAATATGAGTTAAGGAAAAGTGCTGATGTCAAATCTTCTTTCTCTTTCACTCCCCATGATTCCCAGAATATTAAGAACAGACAGTGCATGCACCAGCTGTCCTGTAGGACACAGATCCCCAAGCCCTTGTCCTGCACATTTTAGTGTTTTCTCTGCTCCCAACACACCTGATTTAAACTAACCAGCTAATTCACAGTCCTTCCTGAAGTCGAAGTGTGTGTGTTAGAGCAGAGAAAACACTTGACTGTGCAGGACAGAGTGTGCTCCAGGAACAGGGTTTAGTGCTACAAGGCTTTGAGAGTTATGCATGTCAGGGTTTCCGGATCTGCTTGCCAACAGCAGCCAATTGAAAATCCAGCCCAACCCCAAAACGCAAGCCTCAAACTCCAGACAATGCTTTTCAAATCTAAAATAATGATAATCCTTGCCTGGTATATTGTAATATTTAAATTTTATGAAGCTGGATTTTAAAAAGAACCTGCATCCCTAAATAGCTCTTTCATCATTGGACTTTATTACACATGGTCAAACAAATGTTTTTTAATCCAAGCTAATCCTGAAACGACACACTAGAAAAAGAAGAAAAAAAACTTGCAACACTAACCTTCATTGTAAGGTTGTCTGAGGCAAAGCCAGAGTGGTGGCATGGAGAAGCAATTTTTCACAATATATGATTTGTAATATAATGTTATATTAACATTATATTTATCACAGAACACATTTTCCTATAAGTGATTTCTGGGCATGCCAACATTGCAAATGTTGTCTTAGTAGACTTAGAAAGTAGCTTTTTTTAAAATTCTTTTTTGATGAACCATCCTATTTTACTGCTGTTCCTCCACTGACGATAATTTAGAACTGCTCTGTGTTCAGTTTGTCTACACGCCTGCCTCCATCTTTCGTTGCCAAGGTAAATATATCACTAATAAGAGACTGCATGTATGGCATTCACCAATTTTGACCATGCTTTGTTAGTCATTTACAATCAAAAACTCAAACACGATGCTAAACACATCCTTTGGATTTCCTTTAAGGATTAGTGCATCTTACAAACTAAAATTAAAATGCTTAACTAAATGTGGAAACTTCTTTAGTGAAGTGAAACCCCCCACAAGTGTTACTGCAGCAGTTCCTGAAAGCACAGCTCAGCTATTTTAAGACGAGTTAAAGTTGTAACAGACAACAAATGGACGTTTGGCCAGAGGAGTCATTAGGCAAAGTCGCAGGATCTGTTTTTAATCCACTGTGCCTTTTCAAAACAGATTTGGAAGATGCAGCTTAACAATCCACATGTACAGTAATAACAGCATATGGAACACCACTGTTATTGAGAGGGTGAGACAAATAGAGTAACGACATGATGCCTGCCCTCCGCCCTACAGTGACTGCTATGATCAGGGAGAGAAAGAAGGACCTCTCTTCTTCTTCTCTTACATGTCTATAGCTTTTCTGTACTCAATCCTTCTCAATAATTAGCTTTAAAACTTATTACTGCAATGATTCCCATTTCACTGATGGAGAAAAATGTTCGCAAGAGTGTTTTGGGCAAAATGTATTAATTAATATCTAATTAATAGCTAATAATAACTAATACTGAGGTCCATATCATCATCTATATCTGGACATATCACTAGATACTCAATTTCCCAGCAGACCTATCCTTAATTCATAATATAGTGCTTGTCAGCTCATCTTCCACTTGTGTTGAAATTGTGGACTTTATGGTCCATATGCTTACTTCCACATTTCTTTTCTTACTTTTTTTTTTAATTCAAGAGGACAGTGTGCTTTAAGATAGATGAGCTCTGCAGGGGTTTCAAAAACAGTAAGACAATTAGCTAAATATCATAATTCTCCATTTAAATTTGAAAGCTATTTTTGTTGCAAAGCACCTAATTTAATATTGCAAATATAGTCTGGACACAGCAATTTAAATGCTCATCTTCAGGATTACTCAATGTTCCTAAATATAGAGGCAATCAATTAATAGTTCAAAATTCTAGTGCAGCAATATGAATTACAATCAAAGATACACACTTATTTTGTGCACTACATTGATTGAGCATGCTTTGGACCAGTCACTGGGAAGTGTGCTGCTAGCAGAAACTCAGCCACTCAGCAAAAGCCTCATATTCACTGCACCTTAAGCCACTGAATCATCTCAGAACATAAAGAAAAGAGGAAAAAACTCTGCTTGTTCATCAGTATGACTAAGTGCAGACATCAGCTGATCATCTGCTCTCCACACTATGCTGGTTTTCATCTATTTTGCAATGGCTTGTTTTATAGCTACAGGCCTGTAGGGGGCTTCGCAGGGACACTTCTGCCCTATCGGACCTTCACCTCGGCCACGATTACATGCATATGTCAAATATCACGTCACTGATATAAGTAGAGTGTGCATGTACACGCACGTGACAGATGTGTCAATGTGGATTGACTTACATCTTTTTAAAGAAGCATGAATCTAATATACTTGATTAAGCTTGGCAAAATAATGAGGTTTATGGGTAAGTATGGCACAGCTGTTTCCTAAAACAGCTCTGAGACATCTGGTGAAACCAACTTGGAAGTCTAAAGGTCGTTCTCATAACCACACAGCACCACACATTAACTGGATGTGCTTAATAAGATATGATGAGACAGCATGTGTTGAGTGCTTGTTCAGGCCAGTCAGTGCTTATCTCAACACAGGGTCAGCATTTTCATTACATCATAAGACACACAGCACGTCCCAGTAAACACATCAGCACTTTCATTAGATCATAAGACGCACAGCCCTTGCATAATATTAAAATGGCTGAGAGTCACTGTCTCAGCATTGGCACTATTTGCATAGTACATGCGTGGTGATTAAATACACCAGTGATGTCGCCAGAACAACACAATGTAAAATGATTTGAGGAATTGCAATGCAATAAAATACCCATTGTTATGCAAAATCTGCCATATTCTTAATTGACATTTTAAAGGACTAATTTTAAAATTAAAATTAACATTCAGAAATAGTCATTAAAACTTTCATTTTTAAAGAACATTTCTGAAATTAAATTCTTTTCAGTGCTAATACAATTAATTCATTAAATCATTAATTCCAGAATAACTCTTACTCATTTTAAAATACTATATCATTTTACAAAAAACAAACAAACAAAAAAAACTTACACTTACATTGTGATAATATACTACTTCAAACTACCAATGTCATTAAAATTATTTCTTTTTATACTAAAATGTTATTAAGGAACATGCCTAGGAAGCTCAGCACTTAAGGTTTTGTGTTAGCTTCAAGGAGCTTGAAAGTACAAATCCTAGCACTGCCACAGATCCAATTCAGAGCCCTTGATCAAGCAATGCTATAAACCCTAAACTCTCAGATATTCAGGATGCTTAGATTGGATTCTACTTCACCTTGGATAAGAGCATCTGGAAAATGTTCACCACTTTAAATGAGCTTTCTAAGTGCTTAATTAAGTCATTTGAGTAATTGTGATATTTTACACTAATGCCTGTTTATATTTACAAGCAGTTTCTAGTGCAGAGAAAAGAAGGAAGTGTGGATCTTGACATTGATATTACTGATATCAATAACACATGAGTAATACATTACATTAATATTTTTAATTTAAATTTATTTATGTGAGTCTATGGTCATAAAGGTTCTATAAAACCAAGTTTCCACCGAATCACCCAAAAAAAAAAACCCAAAACAAACAAAACAAAAAAAAAAAACACCATGCTGACTAGTTCTAAGTGGAACAGACAGAACCACATAGTAGGACTCATTCAAACTCAGACTGATAAAATCTTACAATCTGACTAGCAATAACATACCCACAGGCAGCAACGGTCATCAATCAACAAAACATCTCACACACGCAAAGAGAAGATATGTAGGAAATTATACAATATACAATTTAGGGTACAAATGCCTGGCCCCCAGGTAGCATCTTCAAGGAAGTGTTTGATAATCTGGTTGATGTAGAGTATCTTTTAAAAACGCATCTATAAGTCTTAAAGGATCATGGTTGTATCGTTAAGGACACATTTACATTATTTGCACCTCAGAGAACAACAATGTACCAGCTTTTTCCAGATTGTACAGTTTGTATCACCGTTTTATTCATAGGTGAACACTAGGTGCGATGTGGGAATACACCCACTATGCACAAACACACATTTGCTCCACCTGCCTGCATGTTTTTTGGAGGTGGGAGGAAACCAGAGAACCCTGGGAGACCCTATATGGACAGGAGGAAAACATGTAAAACTCCTCGCAGACATTCAACCAGAGCTAAGAATCAAACCAGAGAACCTGGAGCTGTCAGGTGGCAACATCAGTTGCTGATTTAGAGATTTAGAGCAATAAATTAATATTATAAAGCTAGCTTGCAATAATAAACTGTCACACCCTCAATCCTATAGTATATAGCCCACTCTGGACCAGATAAATCTGCCTCAGAGTAGTAGGACTGAAATTCATGTAATGAACTGCTTGGAAACAAGCGTCAATTATTTCCATCTAACAAACACAGACATATCAAATACACTCACATGCTTAATGTCAGAACAAGTCTACTATAGTGCACATTAGAATCATTATTATAAGGTTAATGAGTTTTAAAACACCAAATGAAATACAATGCTGACAGGGCTATGAATAAAATATTGAAACTCTATTGTATTTGACAATCAGTGCACTTCCAGAAATCAGATATAAGATGATATCTTATCAGTACAGTACACAGCTCCAGCACTAAATGCTATATTTGCATTCCATACTAAACAAATTAATAATGTGTGCTTGAATACAGCTGGTATCTGAGGTTTTAATTTCCTGTAATGGCCTCGATAACTGCTATTTTATTCTTGATTAAAGCATGTTAGTAACAGTGACAGGGCTGGTAGTGACAGGCCACATTTTAGGCAAAAAAAGTCAATAAATTCCTTGAACCAATTCAAAAACTTTACAATGTCTGGTCAGTGTCAGAGATAATTTTCTTAAAGCACAAGATAAGAAATTCTGGAAAGGGCTTCAAGAATGTTGCAGAAATTCTTATCATGCCTAATCTGTGTGTGATCAATAATCAACAGCTGGAACAACCACCAATGGCTGAAAAACATAGATTCCAACAAAAAAAAATTAATCCTGCCAAGACTGCAACACCTTTCTGGGAAAAATCACACACACCCACTCAGAAGACTTTTCAAGACAGAGCAGCCCACCTCTCTGCTATTAATACCCACTGATAAGGTGCTATCTCTCCCCCGAGTGCCATGTCTCTTTATGGGCAAAAGCAGCATCAAGCCACTGAGTACAGCTCATCCATGAACGTCAGCTAAATCAATTAGAGCTTTCTTATCACTACTCTGCCTGTGGTTTTGCTGAGACATACATCATTCACATGTCCTCACTCAATAGGCCTTCGGGAAGGAAGTCAAAAGTACAGAATGAGCAACAAGACCAAACCAAAGTCTAGAGGTCTAGAGTATGGTGAAACTAGCCACAACTGAGGAAAAGAACAAGGCTTTCCTGCACTGCATGACCTCTGTATCATCTTAAGAACAAGAGAACATGGTGGAACAAGGATGAACATGGACTACGGACTACCTACAACCTTTGAGCAACGTCTTATCATTTGCAGGCCTGATAACGAAGCATGAAATGCACTGACGCTTCATACCTGTGACCTTTCATCCTCAGGACAATGATCTAAAGGATACACTTATCATCTTACACCTTCCATGTGATGTAAGGACAAAGTCACAGTCATTGTTCCTTTTAAAGGTAGATCTTAGTGTGCATTTATATTTTACTTAGCATAATAATGTAGAGGAACTTAAGAGGAATAGAAATTTATTAAATTTCTAATAGCTTAGCTTTTACATCTAGCACATTTACAGACAAAACTAACATTTTTATACATCTTAGGCTACCTGGCCTCAGCCATCCTCAAAACATCTTCAGACAGAGGTGTAGAATATATTAATGTTACAATATTATTATAGTTCGAGATGATACTATGGGACTGTTGGAAAAACTACTTAGAGGAAAGGTCACTTGTTTGCTTTTTACACATTTAATTTGAATGCTGATACATAATTTTTTAAAAAAATAAATAGCACTATGCAGGAGAGTTTTACTACATTAAGCAACACAAGTCATTTGGGCAAAACATTTAGGAAATGTGTGACAACTGACAATATTTTGTCTATAATAACATTATCAGGAATGATGAATATTGCGATATATTGCGTAAAGATTATCAGCACATTCGTAGTGAGTAAAAAATAATGTCATGTAGATCAATTGAGACTGCTCAAACAAGACCATATTCTCTCTGCAGGTCTTAGGCATTTCAGTTGGAGTACTTAGATCATTAATACAGCCTGAAGTAGTAAACATTCTCCTAAGTTTTTCCTGAGATATCCTGTAGTGAGGCGTTTGTACTGATCTTATTATTGAAAGTTTAACATGCAAGTAAAGATAGTAATTCAGCAGTCGACATCAGACAGGAAGTGAAAGCCAGAAACAAAGAGGGATCATTTCCTCCTTCCAGACCAAAGCCAGCACTTCTGACACATCAGCTGGTGATCACCTGACTGCAAAAACTCAACTAATTATAACATGTACGCACAGAGCCATGCATGCTGGATGGACACCATGAATGTATGGAATCATGAAAGTTTTCAGAGTAAACATGATCAAATGATTTCATGGTAAAATGTGGAGAGAGGTCAGAAAAGGGAACTATGCAAGTGCCAAGTGGTTTCCTGTTCCATAATAAGCATTCAAAGACAGTCTGTTTCTACAAAACAAAAGATCCACACACACACCAAAAAAATATAAATAAATAAAGTGGTATTACTTGGATACTTGGAAAAGGGAACTTACCAGAGCAGAGGTGATGTCAAGGTCCGCACCAAGGTTCAACATTTAAAGGCCAGATTCCCAGTGGATTGGGAAAGATGGGACAAGGATACAACAAATTCAGTACATACAAAGAGAGACAGAGAGAGGTTTAGACTTTAGACTAGATGTAGGATCCCTAACATCTGCACTGCATATACTGTACATGATGAACGCAGCACAGTCTGTAAAGCCTTCCTTTATTTCTGCACACAGATTAAAATGATATTAAAGCTAACTAACGTGGTTGCAATGTTGTCACCTGATATAACCAAATCGAATTAGTGTTATAAAGTGTGCACGCTCTTAGTTTCAGTTTAAGAAAACACAAGCGAGCACGCAAGGGAGATGTTCAAAACTATCCACGTTCACACACAACACTTTCCGCGTTAAAAAGTTACAAACAAACAAACAAAAAAACAATACACAACCTGGCTAAATTCCGCTGTTTAAAGCAGTCAGAGACCCCACTCACTCACTCACTCACTCACAGTACCACCGACAACTAGCAGGAGTTAAACCCGGCACAGAGCCGCTTCTGGAAACTTCCGGCAGCGCGCACTTTCGAGTTGAAAGCCGCAAAAAAGAGCGCTCACCTGAGGAGAATCCGCTTTGATCCACTCGGATCTGCCGAGGGAGGCTTCCTGAGATCACTAAGCCACGCCCCGTCTACGCTATTGGCTGCAGATGCTGCATGTCAGCGTAGCAACGAATTAACCCCGCCCACTGCCACCTACACTAAGCCTGACGCTTATCAGTTAAAGGTTGCTAACATTAATGCTAACGTTACTACGTGTTTCTGAAATTATTGTAACTTTTTACCCAGTCAGAACAGCGAAAGTGGACATATCAAACGTTTCAAGACAGCGGCAGCGTATGTAGCATTAAAAAAATGATAAAATATAAATTAGAACAACAGTTGAAAACATCACTTCAGCCAGAAAAAGTACCGAAAAATTTGGCAATATCTCTGGCATACTACTGTAGTATATAAATAGCTTTAGTGGGAAAGAACGGTGGAGTCCCCTAAAATAAAAGTGAAAGTACGAAAGTACCTAATTCTAAAATATTATTTCAACAGTAACAATAACGTTATTATTTTTTTTATTGTGTTTGTTTCGAAATTAATTTGAATTTAATCTTCTACAAGTACAGACAGAAGAACTGACTGATAAATAGAATAGAAAAATACTATGGGGCAAATTCCAAGGCTTCACAAATGACCTGTAATAAATGTATTGGTTCTTCTAGTATGAAAAAGATAAACAAAGAAAACAAAACATAACAGAACTAATCAGGGGGAAAAACCTAATATTTCACAATGAATCCAGAAGTGTTGTCAAAAAGTTCACTACTATTCTTCACCAACAGAGGTCACTATAAACCAAAACATACTCATTTCACAAGGAAGTGTTCTTTAATTGAAGAAAAAAAAATCAGCAATAAATATTAATTCTGTCATTTGTATGGGTTTATTTCATCTACTGACTCTTGACCAGCAACAATTTTGCATGAACTTGACATACATTCAACCACAAAATAGTCTATAGGAAAAAAAACACTTCATTTATGGCCTTCATCATTTTCCAGCCCGGGGAAACCTGAGAATTCATCTCTAGCAGTTATTGCTGTTTGATTGCACAACAATATCCAGGTACAATGAAACAAAGTTCATGAGGTTGCATAATTATATTTTGTCAATGTATATGCAAAGCAAGATGGTGTTTCTATTACAAATACAGTAGCTTTGACTAACAACCGAAAATAGGTCTTTGATTTTAAATGAAAGATTCATTTGTGTGACAAAAGTTGGTGAATCTGGAGAAAACACATCAATAAGACAATTGTTCAATAATTATTACAAGGAAAGTTACTTAATAGGTGACACAATGCAGGACAGGAACAGCATATAAGCCTAACAGATCAGTGGAAGGCACAAGAACAACTCGTTTCTACTCTTGGACTTATTATCTAAATACTGCACAAAAGTGAGTGATGGTCTCCTCAAAAGCTGGACTGTACCTCCAGTCTTTTTAAATACTTATATGTACTTTTATGAGTGTTGTTTTCGGCATAAAATCTTGTCTTTGTTATGCTACAAACTAAGTGAATTGTCCACAGAAGAACCCTAAGCAGTTAATGACTACATCTTACTTATATGCCTGAGCATATAGACTTGCTCAGACCTGCTCTCCCAGTTGGAGATTTGTCTTTGAGTCCACATCTACATCGGTTGTGTGAGAGTTCAACATGGTTGGTTCTGTGTGCAGCTGTGTGAGGGAGTTATTGGGGAATATGTGTGCATTCATAACATAACTCTGTGTTCCTGTCTGCTCTGGTCCCTCCACACCTGTTTCTGGTGCCCCATCTGGGGCTTCAAATGAGTCTCCTCCTAGTGCTGCCAGTTTTATATAGCCCTTACTGCCCAATCGGTCCAGCCTCGGGCAGCTGAATCTGCGTGACCTTTCTTCGTGCCGTCCAGTGCCCAGGTCAGAAAGGGCATTCAGGGACAGGTGGGAGCCCAGGATCCTGAACCCAGAACTGGGCAGCTGCAGCTGTTGCTGGCATACACTGGATACATCACCTGAGAGCTTGGAATCCCGAGATACCGACAAACCTGCCCTCAATACCTCAGCTTTGGTTTGTATGGCAGTGCTGAGAAGTTCTTCGGAGCATCCAGAGCCCTGGCACTCTGGCTGCAGTTTCTCTGTCAGATTGCCTGGTGTAGGACGCTCTCCCTCCCGCTCTTCTCTCGCTTCCATTTCATGGTTGTTGAGTTTAATTACAGGTAATGTGAAAGCATTAACTGATGAAGTGACTATAGAGCGTGTCTCCCACTCCTTGGGAGCAGGTGTTGCCTCTTTAAGCCTGTTCTGATCTCTGTAAATGGTGTAGATTGTCTCAGTAAGTGACTGTCTTTCTCTAGACCAGCTAAACTTTCTGGCGAATGATGATCTCCTGTAATCTTTTTCTTTACATGAGACAGTAGAAGGCCAGGAGCCTCTTGACGGCATGGCTGTCTTATATGTGGCTGATGTAAGATCTCCTTCCTTGGACTGTGTGCAGCCTAACAGCCCGTTAAGAGGGGCATGGCCTTTGGACCGCAAACTGTGGATGTCTATAACCGTAGAGTAAATGTCCCTCAGGTCAATGATTTTGGTCTTCTTGTCACGGTTCTCATGGAGCACGGCATTGGCGCAAATAAAAAGGAAGATACCAATACCCATAACCAGTGGTCCAAACACTTTGAGGTTGTCGGAGTACAGATAAGTGGAGAACAGGCCTTCAAAAAATCCAACAGGCCGGAAATTAGGCTTGGTAGCATTAATCATACCATCGCTGCTATTCCAATGCTTCATCCAGAGCTTGGTATTGCTCGTCAAGTTTGATGCCAGCCGAAGGGTTTTTTTGGAATCAGTTGCCTGTTTTATGGGCTGCTTCTCTCTTGGTAAGACTTTTGGGTAAGCCGAGGTCTCTTTGGGCCAGTATCCCAGGACAGCCATTGATATTCCCACCATTAAGACAAGCACTCCGAGTGCTGCAATCAGGCCAGATGCAGAGAACAGCTTCAGCTTGCCCTTCACCACCACCACATTGTTTTTCATCCTCTTCCTGGCTTTCCTTCTTCGCTTGTTCTCCGCTCGGTTCTTAGTGCGCAGCGAATCCTGCCGCCGGGAGATCCTCAGGAGCCCGCCTGTCGCTATCATTGTGACTGCTAGACAATGGATCTGTCAGTCATCCTGCAGGAGACACAAAAATGTAGATACATTTCACATCAGTGGCTTACTGGCTGATATTTTGACAAGTAAAAAAACAAAACAAAACAAAACTGGCAAACAGGTACATTAACATCATGTCCAAAGAAAGCACATGAAGCCAAACTTCAATACAAAAGCCCTGTTCCCCTCAATAAGGATTAAGGGGAAATTATTAAAGAAATGCACACCCAGGACCTGGCAGTGATTTAGTATAAGGTGAATGATGCCCAGAGACACTCAGTCCTCCATTTTGGCCTGTGCACTTTCCCTAATCGCCTGCCAACTAACCATTAGCACCTGTACTACACACCTGATACTAATTCAATGGCTTAAAAACTATTATGGTGCTTTCTACATGGTCACTAATTTATTCTTTGCAATAAGGTTTGTTCGCAGATCAGAGACCAAAGAAGTTGAGCAAATATATGTGGAAATGTATACAATGTGTGCCATATTCATATATGTTTATAATGTTTATAGCTAACTTGACTTTATTTTCAGAAAATCTCCTTGTGTTTTTGCCAGATCCTTTGATGACTGAATTTTCTACACTCCTCTTAAAGTTCATACAGACAAGTGACAAGCTAAAGGAAAACACTAACGGCTCTGTTATGACGTGAGAGGCATTTTGCTGACATTTTTTTCCGGTCCCCTTAGACAGATGGGTCACTGGAAATCAATACAAAGTTCTTCTGACTGACCTTTATCCTATGATGAAACATTTCTCTCTTGATAGCAGTGGTCTCATCCAGGATGGCCCTGCCCCCATCCACAGGACATAATGGCTCACTGAATGGTTTGATGACGATGAAAATGGTGCTTTCGCAGTCACCAGAGTTTAACCCAATTGATCACCTCTGGGATATTTTGGAGCAACATGTTAGATAGCGTTCTCTAACACTCTAACTCTAGCATCAAAACTTTTTTGCCTGAAATTGAGGCAGTATCTTTTGGAAGAACAGTGTTCATCCTTACAGTACAGTGGAAGTACTTGTAGAATTTATAGTGAGGCACACTGAAAATGTTCTGATGGTTCATGGTGGCTCAACACCTTATTAAGATACTTTACATTGTTTTTCCCTTTAATTTGTCACCCATCTGTAGATTCAGCATCAAGTCTGGTTGTTACAGCTGAAATTTAAATTTACAAAGATTGATATACACTCAACATCCAGTTTATTAGGAACACCTGTACACCTGCACATTCATGGAGTTATCTAATCAGCCAATCATGTTGCAGCAGTGAAATGCATAAAACAATGCAGATACAGGTCAAGAGCTTTAGTTAATGTTCACATCAAACTTCAGAATTTGAAAAAAGTGTGATCTCTGTGACTTTAGCCATGGCATGGTTGTTGGTACCAGATGAGCTGGTTTGAGTATTTCAGAAACTGCTGATCTCCTGGGATTTTCACACACAACAGTCTCTAGAGTCAACACAGAATTGTGTGAAGAACAAAAAACAACCTGTGTGCAGAGGGTCTGCAGGCTGAAACACCTTGCTGATGAACGAGATCAGAGGACAATGACCAGACTTGTTTGAGCTAGTTTGAGACCAGGTGATTTTTCCCCTAGTCTTCCACTGTCCAGTTTCGATGAGCCTGTGCCCACGATATCCTTCCTGTTCTTGGCTGACAGGTGTGAAACCCGATGCGGTCTTCTGCTGTTGTATCCACCTCAATGTTTGATGTGTTGTGCATGCTGAGATGCTCCTCTGCTCACTACGTTTGTACAGAGTGATTATTTGTGTTACTATATCCTTCCTGGCAGCTCGAACCAATCTATCCATTTTCCTCTGATCTCTCTTATCAACAAGGTGTTTGCACCTACAAACTGTCACTTACTCAGTGTTTTTTATTTTTCATACCATTCTGAAGCAATTTCACTGGAACCCAATACCACACCAAAATCAGATAAGCAATACAGTTTAGCTTAAACCCATGAAGTACTACTAAATGTCTCCAGATAATTTCTATTATCTCTACAACTCTACACTTTGTGTTTTATTACAGCTAGCACCTCACATATGACAGCCCCCTAAACTGCCTCATCACATAAACCAACTGCTTTGAGAAGATGCCATGGCTGAATTGCACTGAATAATGCACAATTCATCCCCGACTTTGCCGGTAGGTGATCCATTTGCTTAATCATTCATAATTATGTGTGGCTTAGGGTGAATTTATGAATAATTCAGCTCATAAATGTCTGCCCTGGCACACAGTTTTTTGGAAATGCCAGGGTTTTAGAATGGCAGGCTGTCAGGAATGTGAGCTTGAATGTGCTGGCTGGGACCCCTGCTGGAGCTCCATAACAAACCCAAGGGTCAGGGACCTTCTCTGAGATTCCTTTCAATACATCTCAATGCAGAAAGGCACAACAGCTTAATCGTATTTATAACAGCCATCTATATTATATATATAGTATACATCAACAAATAGAACTGCATATTAGTGTAAATGTGTAGCGTTTGCCGTCCAAGATTTTTTTTTCTCAGTAGCCATTTGCAGATCTCGAGATGTATGTTCTACTATACTCTTAAAGGTCTTAAAAGCCACAGTGATGAACTGAGTACAGCTGAGTACTGTTTTGGAATCTAATGTTATTCATTAGGGATGTTACAGAACACGAATACATATCCGGAATAAACTGATAATCGACACACACAGATACGAATACGAGGTGCACTATTCATGCCAGAAAGGTTCACAGGGCATCTGTGCATTGAGAACGGGATCCCGCTGGATGCCAAAAAATAGTCATGGGAGCTTTTTCCTTTCTTTCAGGAGTGAATGACTGATCAGATATGAAAATTGTGGGACCAAGAAAGACCATATGAATGTGCAGTGCTCCAAGATTTTACAGCATTCATTCATTCATCCTTATTAACTGCCTGGTCAGGGCCATGGTAGTTTAAATTAGGATACTAGTTTTTTTATATTTTGGGAAATAGAACCAACTATATTTGACAGAAAATATTGCAGGCAAGTACAAACAAGAATAATAACTGTGAGAGTGAGGTTAAAAAAGAAAACAATTCTAAACACATGTAGTTGAGACCAATTATGAATGTGATTGATGTAGCTGTCAGAATTCACAGACCATGCTTCCCATTTTAACTTCAGCTTAAAAAACGAATACAAATATGGATATTTAGAGCACTTAACAGATACAGATACAGACAGTGGCATTGCATTACATCTATTCTAATCCATGCAATCTTTTTTTTCATGTATTTAAGATCAAACTAATAACCGAATGCCAATTTTTACATGCTTGTTCTGAACAAGTTCGTTTACAAGACTATTACTGACACAGGACTTGATTGATCTGCACTTTTCTCTAGTGGAATATCATAGGTTTTATGGTTTAATATAGACAGTGTAGGTTGGCATCAATCCATGTGCATGTACATGTTTATTAAAAACATGCAGGTAAATGGATCTAAATGCAGGTTTGTGTGTGTTCATGTCTTTCTCTCGATCCTTCTTTTTCAACTGAGCGGAGCTGAAAGAACAATGCAGACCATACACGCATATATACTCCCACACTCACACTCTGCAAACTCCATATGCCTCCATCAAAGGGTCGGTAAAGTGTCAGTCCTCATCTTTTGGCCATTTATAAGTTGGCTGCATTGCAGCATGATGTTTCGGCAGAACGCAATATCACCTCCTTGTGTGAAGAGCAGAAGAGCAGCCTCTCTGGAAAGGACAAGCCTCTCCTTGGGCCTAATGCATTTGAAAGCACAAAGGTCAAAGAACAAAATACACACATACACTCCCACGCACCATACAGCTGTATTACTGAGGCTATTTGCACAGAGACAGAAAGCACCATGCTCTGAAGAGTTGTGTATTTTATGCAGTTCATCTAGCTGCCATATAGAAGACTGACTTAGATAGGGGTTTTTGATTAACTGATCAAAGGCCTCACTATGTAATGAATAAAACACACCAGAGTGGATTGTTTTCCTATAACAGTGCATCCTGAAGGGTTTTCTTCCTTAATAAGACACAAAATGCACCTTGTTATTTTACTGCAAAAACAGAAACGGCAAAATCCTCTGTTCTGAAGACTTTCCTGTGGCGGAAAACTTTCTGTTACAAAACACTGGAGACTTCTTCCATAAATGTTTAATAAACATCTCCTACACATCTAATAAACTTCACCATATAAATGATTATAAGTTTTTATTTGTTAGAAACAATGGTTTTTATTTATTTATTTTTAAATCCACTTTAGATTATATAGATCATCCACCTTACAAGTCCCCATGAATGAATCATTACTATAGAAACAATAATCTATTTGAAAGAGGTCATTGATGTAAACCTGTGATTTGAACTGTGATTTGAATTACAACTAGCACCACTGTAATCAACACCTTCTGACCAATCAGATTTGAGAATTCAATAGTCCTGTGTGCAATTATTGGTTACAGAAAATCGGTTCTTGTTTGAGAAATCTGGCACCACATCATACTGTTGCTTGAATGTGTATCTTGAGTACAACTGTGTAGTCAAACAGTTAAAAAGAAAGTGATTTTAATTTCAGTCATGTACGAAACCTGGTTGTTAACTTATGAGTCAAATTTTCTTAAAGTAGGTGTTTTGATATCATGTTTAACATTCTTGGATCAAAGACAAGGGGTCATGCCAGGTATGAAGTGTTGCATAAAATCTTGCTATTCACTTTATAAAAAAAAAGTTCATGTTGGGGAAAAACATTTTAGTATTCTTGCACTTTTAGCCAAAATGTAAAAAATTGGACCCAAACAGAACATAAGCATTAAATCATAATAGATAGCAAAAACAAAAAAAAACCCTTTGCTCTGTCCATGGTGCTGATGTGTTACACGCCCAGGAAGATTAATGGGCTCCACATGACTGGCTGCCATTAAGGTGAAGCGTACACATTAACCCGGCTTTAAACATACATTACAGCCTTTAATACAACCGTAATGCACATGCTGTCATTCTGTGATGTTTGGATATTCAGAGAAGCGTTTGACCAAATCTGTGTAACTTCTATGTAATTTTTTCTTAATGAATCATTAGATGCTTAAGCATCATGACTGAGTTTTATATTCCATCATTATTTATAATGTATGCTTAAGCTTAATCATTAGAAACAGTTAAACCAGTAATGGATCGTGTTCATGGCACAAAAAACAAAACACAAATGCACTTTTGATCACACATACACACAGCCTAGGGGGTTTGGATCTTCTGTTCTGACACCTGAGGCTGGAGGGCTAATTAAATGCTGGAAGGATGTTGAGACTCAGGTGTGTTAGAAAATGGAACAGTGTGAACCTGCCTGCAGTCCTTGAGGACTGGATTGAAAATCCCTGGTTTGTACAGTTTTATAAACACAGCATAACACCACACACACACACACACACACACACACACACACATACACGCCCCTAACGCTGCCTCATTACACATTTTCGGCTTTTGAATATAACACCACAGGCTTACTGAGAAAATAGTTCTTCAAATCTTTTCTGAGCTCCTGGGCCTTTTTGAAAACACTAAACCACATGTGACATTCTTGAAGGATGAAACAGCAGCTTGTGCTTTACCTGACTTTCATTCGAAGCTTTGATTTATTCATCAGCATCCTCCATGTGCCTGCTCCATCTACCTTGCGTTTTAATGGAATGTGACCACAGGACCATCGCTGACCAGACCTTATTATGCCACATTCTCAGGACAGCAGTGCCCCTGACATGATAGTGGCGTGCTTTGAGAGTGTTGCGGTAATAAGAGTGTATCAGGCACAGCAGTGTTACTGGGATTTTAAACACTTGCTGTGATCAGAAACTGATTCTAATGAATAAGTAGTGGACGATTAACACAAATGGTGCATGAAAAAAAAAAAAACAATACCAGCATGCTAGCAGTGTCCAATAATGCACATGATCCACTCATACCAGCACCACAAGCACTACCATGTCAGCATCATTGCTGGAAATTGTACTTTTCCTTGTCGTTGTTGTGGCGGGTACCATCGACGGTATATCTTATGTATAGTTAGTATGTATCTTTCACCTGGAAAAGTCAATATGGTGTACCTTTAATAATAATTTAGAGTATATAATTAGACTTGAAGGATTGTTTAATGATAATTAAAGGCACATGACATACACATTCCCAGGGTAAAAAAAAAAAAAAAAAAAAAAACACATAATAAAGGCTCAAAAGTGAAAAAAAGGTATAGTTTGAGAATGGTCCACCACCTGAATCTCTGGTCTGCAGTGGTCCTATGGTGGTCCCTTTCCACTGATGCATGGGGTAAAAGGAGGATGACAAATTGTGCCTAGCAACAGATGGGCTACAGTCAGTAACCATACCTACAAAGCAGTACCTGATAGCATGTCCAGAGTGAGTGCATTTTCCTTATAATAACAATTCGGTGTATAGTGAATATTAAAACATTTATTAGTCTAATTAAACATATCTTCTGGTATTACAGGCTCTATTATACTGTTATAGAGGGATGGAGCTGCGCCAGACTCACGCGCTTCAGCCTCATCACCTGAGTAAAAAGACCTTTTACAACAGACTGACCATTTGCACGACTGAAAAAAAGCAAATGCTTATTCAGAAATGTTCAAATGACTGCTTAAAATCAGCTCGACACTCCTGTCTGAGCAGTTACTCCGAGTTTGGAGGTAGAGAATGGAGGAGCGCGCGACAACACACATGATCCCTGAGTGATGTGTTTGCATATGAAGCTGTTCATAGATTCCTAGAAATGCCAAAAACTATAAATGAACAATATAATGGATAAGATGGCATTGAGTAGAGAGATTACTTAGCACAATATTATTGTAATATAGAACAGAGATATGCGCGTGCTGCTCAGTGCTGGGCTTTGAGCGGTATTATCGCGGTTATGCGCGCTCATCGGATCAAAAAGGCAACACTGACGCTCGAGCTTAAAGGATGAGTGCATGCTATCCTACCAAAATATCCTAGAAAAGTTCCGCCATCTTAATGGAACATAATGTACAACAGTGCACAAGTGCACATCGATTTAATCTGATAAAGTTTCTATCAAAGACGAAGCAAGCCCTGGCCGCGCGCGCCTTACCGAAATGACGCCTCTCCATCGCTCGCGCCTCAGAGCTCTCGCGCCTCCACTTCAGTAGTAACGAGCCATGGCGCTGGAGGATCGCTCGCGCTCGTGCGCCTCACCGGCCTCAGAAATGAACCGACAGTCGAGATCCAGTCGTCTAAAGGGGCGGAGTGAACCCACGCGCGTCCCGCTGCTAAAAAAGACATGTTGCCAGATCATGCAGTTTCCCATCTAGTTTTAAATACCCCTAGCTGCAGAACCACAAGTTCAGGGGAGGGGGGGTGGGAGGGTGGAGTCGAACCTGATCCAGCTCCTCCCATATCATGACGTATACACTCTTTTAAAATGAATTGTTAAATCACACACAGCGCAGTTGTAAAGTCAGTGCACTGCATCCTGTAAGCCAAGAATAGGAATCTGAGTCTTCAATGAGCGAAGGCTCACCAAAAACTGGACAGTTGAAGCTTGGGTGAAAAATACCTGGTCTTCAGTCACTGAGATCACATTTTTCCCCATTCTGATGATTCTGAAGCGCTTGACCTGTATCTGCATCCATTACACTGCTGCCAATGATTGTCTGATTGGATAATTGAATTGCATGGATGAGCAGGTGTTCCTAATAAAGTGGTCGGTGAGTGTGTATGTGATTTTTTTTCCCATAAGGAGATGCACAAACTGAGGACTGTGGCAGATTTGCCATGCTGTGCATTCTGAGATGCTTTTCTGCTCACCGTGGTTGTAAAGAGTGATTATTTGAGTTACTGTAGCTTTCTAGTAACTGGCCATTCACTTCTGACCTATCTCATAAACAAGAACTGAATGTTTTTTTTTGGCATCATTCTGTGTAAACTCTACAGACTGTTGGGTGTGAAAATCCCAGGAGATCAGCAGTTTCTGAAATACTCAAACCAGTCTGTCCGGCACCAACAACCATACCACAGTCAAAGTCACTGTGATCACCATTTTCTTCTATTCTGATGTTTGCTGTGAGCATTAACTGAAGCTCCTTGACTTGTATCTGCATGACTGTATACATTGTGCTGCCGCCACCTGATGACCTGACCTGATTAGATAATTGCATGAATGAGTGGTAGCCAGTGAGTGCATTTCACCATGTTATGCTCTGAAATTGCTCATGTATAACGGCACATCCATTTTATAGGAGTGAAAACCAAATATTTAAAACCCCAGAAACTGTTTTCTTGCTTTATTTTTCTTAATAAATGTCCTGTTAGTTAAAATTCCATAAGTAGAGTTTCAGGGCTATGATACAAACTATTTGTTTGTTATTTTCTTACATTTAAAGGGATGTAAAAATGACCAACATTGTCATGTTTCTTATATGCAGTTATTGCATTACAGTTAAAACATTATTTGCTTCATCTGTATTTTAATATGAACTGGATGAAGTATTAATAAACATTTGGCTTACGGCATGGGTGCAGTTGGATCAGGTCCAACTCAGCCTCTGCAGTAAAGAAGGTGTCTTTATTTCTATAGTTATATCTGATCATGATGGGATGAAAAATTGATTTGGAATGGTAGACATAATTTGGCAAATTAACAAGCAAATTAATCTGGCTGGGTTTTAAACTGGAACTGGGCTACAAACTGACACTGCAATCTGGCAACCCTTAAACCAAATGTTGGATTTAAGAGCTTGCAAAGCACTCTGTCTTTCCATTGGATTCATAAATACATTAGAATTAAAATGTCAAATGTAATGGTTTATAGAATGGTATAAAAAAAAAAAAAAACAATTGCACAGCATCTCCATCACTGGCTGGTCTAATGCTTTTGCTTGCACTGAAAGCCTGATGAAGTCCAGGCCTCCTAGTGTGTCTCATAATGTTTGGATAGTGAGCAGCTAATGCACTGAACAGGAACAGGCTACTAAACAAAGGTGTGTTTAACATTTTTGGCTGATGAGCATTGTGTTTTTGTGATCGTGTGCTTGACTGGTTTTATGAGTGATCGGGTGGAGGAAATAACAAGAACGACGGATATGCATATCACGCATGGTAATTTTACTAGAGTGTAACAGCATGTTAACAGTCTCACTCTGGGTTCTGCAGAAAGGAAGGCAGTGACACAGCACAGGCAAACCATTAAAGTTCAAATACACTGGTCTGTTTGGTCTTTTTTTTTTTGCTGGACTGCTGAGAATATCGCCAAGAATAGTCTTCCACTGATTGACAGTGATTTTCTTAAGTGAACTGGAAGAATTGATCCATCAGCCAGTTTGCAGTATTTATTGATCTGCACAATCACACACATAAAAAAAAATAAAATATATATATATATATATATATATATATATATATATATATATATATATATATATATATATATATATATATATATATATATATATATATATATACATATATATATATATATCGTTAGCTAAAAGTTTGTGTCTGGTGACTAGCAGGGCAGCTTCGCAAACTAGCAGAACTCCATTTGTTAGCAGAAAGATATAAGACAGAACATCAGGTTAATAATTTGCCATGCATTCTTATCACGCATTTAGAAGAAAACAACATTGTGGTACAGTTATGATGCACAGGCAATGTTAGCATAATCACACAAATGTTTAATACTACAATATAACCTTACTGGGAACACTGGCCTTGCTGGTAAAATGAGCATGATCATACGAGTTAGCTTGCAACCAGCATGTATTATGCTGTTCACGCTTGTAACTAGATATACTGGTCTTTATTTCAGCAGTGAAAAGAACATTTAGCAGCAGCGCTCGCTCTCAGCATCTTGACATGATCTCCCAAGGTGATCTTGACAGAGTAACAGGACAGTGACCTGCCCCAAAGGACAGATCTTTACAGGGGTGTGGACATAATGTGACAGCTCACAGCGTGAGGTTCAGCACAGAGCACCTGCTGCATCGCTCTTCAGAGCTATTAGTGGTGCAACACTTCAGAGCTATTAGTGGTGCAACACACTATATTTGGGGTGAAATACAAAAGAAAACATTTATTTAGCTAATCTAGTCACCTGGAAAAGGAAGCAACTGAAAGGAAGGGACAAGTGAGGAAGGTTTTATTGTGTTTCATGTGAATGAAGTTGTAAAAAAATAAGCTATGGCAATATGCTAAATGCTTTGTCTCATTCACAACTAAAAATCCTTCATGTAAGTCTAGCTGAACACAACAGGCACCAGGCCTATAAAATACTTTGTACTGTACTTAAGTACTGCTCAGAATGATTTGTACTTTACTCAAGTATTATTGTAATTGAATACTTGTATTCTTACTCAAAATAAATTTCCAAGAGTAAAAATACATTGCTTACCCCTTACATTTTCACTTTGACCTTTGAATTCCTCCATACAAATCTCAAACAGCATGAGATTTTTTTAAATGCATTTTTAACTAGTTTTTTCTTAGTAAGATGGTATCTTTTGCCAGAATTACACAGAATGAGTTGTCTCATATGTCTTGTATGTAAGAATGAAATATCAGACTTTAAAATTCACCATCAAAGCTAAAGAAGTATGCCAACTTTAGTTTTGGTAAAGTAGCTAGATAAGTTTTGTAATTTAGCAATTTTGTAGCTGTGCTAACTAGCTAGGTTTTGTAGATTAGTTTGCTAAATTAGCTAGCTAGTTAAGATTTGAAAAATTAGCTTGTTCAATTAGCAAGTTAGTTAAGTTTTATACATTAGTTTGTTAAATTAGCTAGCTCATTAGGTTTTGTAATTTAGCTAGTTAAATTAGCTAGCTGGTTAAGTTTTGTAAATTTGCTTGTTAGCCAGTTAAGGTTCATACACTAGTTTGTTAAATTAGCTAGTTAGTTAAGTTTTGTAAATTAGCTTCTTAAATAAACTAGTTCATAAAATTTTGTTTTTGCTGATAATGTGCATTAGTATTCATTCCAAAAGGATTATAAAACTTTAGCTAACCAGAAAGCCATGCAGGACTGGGCATGATGGACTTGTGGTCTGCTCTTTTCGTCAGTTAAAAATAATTGCTTTTTACTCTTGAATGTTTAAATGCAGAAACTTTTCGACTTTCTTTAAAGTAGATGTACTGATGTACAGTTTCTCTGTACATTGTCCACCACTGAGAGGCTCCAAGGAAAGAATTTTTCTTTCTATTTCTCTTGCATACTGATCACATTTGGGCTTTTTTTACACAACGGGTATTAACCTACATGCCTCAGCATATTCCTTAAATCAAACAGTCTAGACTCTCTCTCTCTCTCTCTCCCTCTTCCTCCTGCCTGTGCAAATGAGCTCTGGGACCGGCGCATGGTTTCCTCCGGTCCCTGGGTTGACATTTTGCAAATGGGATCTGGTAGCTAAGATCACAGCACACCTGTTCCTCCTCGTTAAGTGTACATATCCGAGCAGGGAAAAGAGTTAGAATTCATTATTCTTTGCTATCTGGTGCGATAAAGGAGTCATGGGCTAATCTTGTCTACCATTAGAAAGGGCTGTTCTTTTATTGGACAGCGCTGGAGTTGAGGCACCTGGACTTGTAATCTGAATCATTTCATTACTTCTGTATAATCAAGGAACGTAGGCAGTAGAGCTGTTTCAGAACCGAGATAAAAAGAGATGTCAGCACAAATAATTAGTAATTTGTCTGTTGTACTATTGCTAACAGGAATTTTGTTGTCTCCTCTAAGCTTGTCCTTGTGGGTAAATATCTAGAAGGACAAACACTTTTACAGAAAGAAAGATACAAAGAAGGACACAAAAACATTTACATTTACTTTGGCTGTTATTAATGCTATATGATGGAAAAAATATAGAAATATGTATATCCTTTATGCAAACTGCTCAACCAGCAAAACTGTGAGCTCTGGGACTGGTGCCTGGTTCCCTGGTTCCTGGGTTGACATTTTGCAAATCACATTCACCAAAGATGACAGTTTTTTTATTTATTTACTTGTTTTTTAAATATATCCATATGACCAAGTTATCATGCTGTAATGCTAAACTATAAACTATAAAAATAGAATATTACCTAATACAGTGGGCTAAGAAAAAAACATCATTACTGCAAATGTTATCAGTAATTTCTAAATGTTGGTCATGTCATTTTTAATGGAACTTAAAGTTTTTCAGAAAATTAATTATTTATATATAAACTTGAAAAAAGAGAGAGGAATGCTAGTTACCCTGTTTATGGCCTGGCGCATGCCCACAGCTTGCATTATGCATAAAAGTCATTTAAGTTCGAAAAATCATTGCTATTTTATCATAGCAAAAGTGCAAAACCCATCTACATCTAATGGACAGTAGTTTCAAATGCATTATCTATCATAACAGATACCACAGTTGGGCTAAAAGCTTTAAAAATGCTACTCATTTGTTACATAGTATTAATGAAAAATACATTATTAAAGCTTGATGATTGTGAAATATAGCCTGCTTGTGTTGCATTTTATTAAAATAATGATGATACCATATATTTCATTATGGACATCATATAGTAATTTATAATTAGGCATGGAAATGATCACAATTCAGTGTACAGATCCTTGATTTAATCTTGCACGGTTCTGTATGTACCCTGGTCAAAGTGGTGCTAGCATGGAGCCATTTCTGAAATCCTTCCTTTAACACACCCATAATATTATCATCAATACTGTGTGATTTATAGATCTTAAATTTATCCCAATACTACATGTAACCCTTCCATCATGGTCTTACAGGACAATGTTCCTCCAGTCTTCCCATCGAAGCAATTTTTATTCGACACTGTACTCAAGGCTGTTCAGGCGTATCATTTTGCCTGCAGGATTCATCTTTATCTGACAGCTCACCTGCAGCCTCTGCCGTGGGTGGGTGGGATAAATATCAGTTTTCAGGAACACTCTGGAGCCTTCACAGGAGTGTGATTCTGGCTCGTCAGCCAGATTTGCCAAAAAAAAAGAAAAAAGCTAAAAGCGCATCGGGCCAGGCAGAGAGAAGAGAAATCAATGACAGCTGAATATTTCAAGCTACAGTGTAGGGTTAAAAATAAAATAAAACCATAGAGTCATGGGTCAAAAATACAATATAATATCATGTTCCTGAGCTGCTGTGAGTCACCCTGACAATCCTGTAATAGTAATTCACAGTCAGTGCTGTGTCAGGGGTTGGAATTGGTGGGAAATATATATGGAAAATGTCATCACATCCCAACTTCAGGCACAAAAGAAGTCTGATTAGAGAGCGACTGGCAGGAGCAACACCCAATAAGGACAGAGTGTAAACAAACAGGAGTGAGGGAGTAAAAGTGGTCAATATTTATGGAAAAAGGATTCAGAATGAGAATTTTTTGTTGAACATATTTTCTCTAATTGGTTGGAAGTTAATGATTGATAATCAGGTGATGCCAAATGTTTTTAACAGGCTGGAGAAGAAAATCCAATTACTAGATAATACAGTCTGGATAATAAAAATACACATATCAAAAGTGAACAGATGTGATGGTTGGTTTTGTTCTCTACACTGTATTTTAGATAGCTAGCCAGAGTTATTGTGTGAGGTAGTGCGGAGCCATCTCCGGAGCAGATAGATACGAACCTACACAACAGCACAGAATGTGAAAGTCACGGTGATGTGTAAAATAACGTTATTATTTTCTTAATGCTTCTGTGATATTAAGAAAATGGCAGTACTTAATTCTATCATCAAGGTTTAGGCCCCCTCCCATACAGCATCCTACAGCACTAACTAGTTTGTGAGTACGCCATTGGTATCAGTGCTATTTAGGCATACTACTTAGTGTGCATTATGGGGTTTGAGATGCAGCCTTGAATACTCTCTGTACCTACTGTCTCTAACATTTCTAAGCATATATATATATATATATATATATATATATATATATATATATATATACATACTGTTATATATCCAGCTTATTCACCTATGCTGCATTACTTTGTTCAGAGCACCGTACAGGTCAGTGAGGTAGAATACACACTTATGAAACATGTACTTTCATGCTTCCAGTGAAGAGCATTTAGAGGCTGTATGAGAGAAAACCTTCCCATACACACACATGCACCAACCCATGTTATCCCACATTATAAATGATTATTCTAGCAAAGAATAACCTTAATAAAGTGCACACATGGATATCCATGCACAAATTTCAAGACAGCGATTCCAGACATCTCATTTTAATCGCATTGAATATGGAGCTGATATCTTTTTAGATAGAAACAGCTTCCCATCAACACTTTATTTTTTCATAGAAAATTAGATTAAAGACTAGATCTTTGGCACAATCAAGCCCAGGCATGCCAGTGCCTACGAAACCACCATTTTGTAATACGACAGAAACAAATTTTGCTTTTGATGTAATAAAGACATGACTGGGCCAAAACAAGATTATGCTTCCAGAGGAAATGTTTTGGAAGTTGTTCACTAATAAAATGCTGATGGCAGTGGAGCAGTGCAGATGCTTAGGCAATCAGATCTCCCCTCTGAAGCTCTACCTTGGCTATAATACATATCTGACACTGTGCAAAGAAGAGGAACTGGAACAGGGAAGAAGGATGAGATGGAAAAATGCACTGAGTAAGAGAGAAACCCAAAACCCTTTAGCTATGACCCAGAACACCTGCTGCAATGGCCCCATCTGGAGAGCTCGTTCACGTTCACCTTCTCTCCCTCCCTTCCATGTGTGTGTGTGTGTGTGTGTGTTGCTTTCAGTTTACTTGACGAGCACTCAGGGGTTGATCTGTTTAAAGTCATGACCTTGTTAAAGCCATCATGCAGCACTTATGGCATTCCAATGTCATGCCAGTCCAGCTTTATTTAATGAGAACTGCTAAAAAAAAATCAAGTGCTATTGTGAAGTATTGCATTCCAAAATTCTGACCTTCCCAAAGGCTCTGTGTAAATGGCCAGATCTGTTCTGATCACAAAGGCTGATAGTCAGCGTCTTTATTTTGCTCATGCACCTCTTCTTTTGTAATCACATTTGCTTCTCTAGCATTTAAATAACAAAAAGGCAAGTATTTTAGTAGCGTTTTCACTGACATGTCTGTGTGGACTTTCACACATTCTTCCTGTGTCTTTGTGTCCGGTTTCCTCCTGGATTAGTGACTCTAAATGTCATTTCTGGAATTTCTGTAACTAAAAATTGCTCTCCTAAGTAATGTCTGGCTTGAAGCCTGAAGGCCTTGGATTTTATTTCCATATGTATTTCTACTTTTCTACCTAGGCTACTTTATTTTCAGTCTTACTTGTTACTTATTTTGGATCTTGTTGAGAATTCATACATTGCTTTATTCTTACTGGCAGAAGATTTCAACATGTAGCTTCACAACTTGGTTAAGGAGATCTTCAGATCACCTCAAAGCTGCAAAGTTGATGGCCAATATCTTCAGCAATTACATTTTTAATGAACCACTACTTTATATAAACATTAGCTACTCTAGCATTCAAATTCAAATAACACTCTAAGAGAAAAAGGTTAAATCTACCACTATAAAAGCTTCTTTGACTATATTTAATGGTTCTGTGTAGAACCCCACCATCAAGGTGTCACTTTTTTAAGCTACCCTTGAGGAACCCTCCCTTTTTCTTTTAAAAGTGAAGTGCATAATCACCAAAACTGAAGGCATTGTTTGCTTTCTTTCCTTTCTCACCCTTTTTGCACTTTTCACTTTTTTCTATACTAAGAATAGCACTAAACTTATATTTCCTTGTGGCTCTGTTGGTACTCTCAAGGTCACATCATTTGTACCTTTAATAAGTATCTTTACAAATGATTTCACAGTACATAAATGGACTGTAATTAGTTTTTCGGGGTAAAGCTTTAAATGTATGCTACATGCACCTTTCTAGGTAAAAGAAACACACTAAAGGTACAAAAAAGTGTATGCTTGAAGGGCCTATTTCGTACCATTTTTCCTCAGAATTAACACTTTTGCTATGCATCTATCACTTCAAATTTGTAGAACAACCTTGGTTTGAGAAAGGTGCTATGCAAATTAAACTCATGATTATAACTATTGGTACAGCTGTGGTGTTTTTGGTTTCTTCCTTCATAGATGGATTACAGGCCGTGCGCCTCACCGATACTCCTCCTTTTGAACTCTGCAAGGCTAAAAAAAGCATGAAAGCCTGCTTGTGTTTGTAGTCTGCTTTGGACAAGCCGTCTATCCTGCTGTGGCCAGCTTCAGCTTTGAAGTCAAGACAGCAGACCACATATGGTCCATGTATAAATGATTGTGATAATATTTCATCTAGCAGTAGTTTGTGTATTCAGTCAAGAGATGGAACATGGCAGAGCTTTTAGTTGGACACGTTGGTGTGTTGTTTTACCTCAGACTTTAATCTGTGCTACTTCACTAAGTTCCAGATGGAGAACTTTTTCTCTTCTTTTTCTCTCTCACTCTCTTCCTAATCTTCGCCATAGCTGAAGTATTTGTAATTCCCAGTCCTATCAATCAAGCATTTTGCATGACGAACTATGAAGGCTTATTAAAATTCCCTGCTCTCTCTCTCTCGCTCTCTCTCTCTTTCTGTCTGCCTGTCTTTCCTTCTCTCTCCTCACTCTGTGTCATTTCTGCTATTATGATACGAATGTTTGAAAGCTGTCACTGTCATCACAACATCCTGATGATTTAGGTCATGCCAGTCAACAGGCTCAAACAAACCATGCGACTCAGTCGATGATGGAGAAAGACAAGTGTCACCACCTTTGTCTCATGCCATCCCTACTGCAGTAAAAGAAAGCTATATGTTGTCTTAAGGATGGATGGGATTGAAAGAAGACTTACATGTGGCAGGTCAGAGGAGCGCAAGCAGCCCGAAGCGCAAGAGATCAAGCCTGTCATTTTGGATTTGGTTCAGGATGTATGCAGTTCGCTCAGATGAGGTTGTAGCCATGGCAACTGTTTCATAATGCATCCCGAAACACCTTCATACAGGTTTACAGCGTGTGCTGCGTTTTGTTTTTATTGAGACAGAGAGAGAGAGAGAGAGGGGAGAGAGAGAGACTAATGAAATGAAAACTCAGATTCACTGACATTCCTTTCACAGAATAGCTCTCCATCCCAGCTGGATAAAATCCATATTTTTAATAATACAGGCCTTCAAATCTATATGATTATCAAATATATCAAAGTCAAGATGTAGTACTGTTTGATACAAGAACTACAGTCGACTCAAACGTGCAGAAAGTAACTTTCGCCCTGTAATATTTTGCAACTGAGCCATTTTTAACAGCCTTCATCGCTCATTGTCTATTGAAGTATGGAAGTAATTCACACTGGCAGTGCGTCTCTAGCGGAATGAAATCAAACCATATTAATTCACCATGAAGGACATCAAAAGGAATGAAAAAATGCAAAGTGCTTATGAGATCGTATCAGTGCCTGTGGGAGTTTGGGATTGAATTGATTCCCATCTATCTTGACACCTCCATCCACTTAACTGCTTCCACATCTGTCTCTAATGCATTGTCTCCATCATGGTAGAGCACAAAATATTGCCTACAGACTTTACATTGCTGGATATAACTATGAGGAACTGGAGAGGTGGTCATGAAAGCATTTCAGACTAAAGGCCTCAGCATAGATCATATGAAGATGACATTTGGCTGACTTGCGCAAACAATATGACATAAATGAGGAGCCTGTGGTTGGTTGTTACAAACAAGGCGTACACGATGGCCAGAGAGATTGCGAAGGTGGTTTTATCTTTCCACAAGATTACTAGGCTGAGGTCTGATATGCGAGGGCAAACCACATCGTCAATTCATTGATTGCAGCCTAAGGGCTGAAGGTGAAACGCTATACGTGGAAGACAGCTCAGAGAGCTCAGAGAGTTTGGAGCAGAATTATTTAAAAAGTGCAGAAAACACACTTTTTAGAATGCAAAATAGTCAATTTCCTGATGATGCATGGAGGACAGGGAGGAAAGGGGAGGTAGTGGAGCATGAAAATTCATCACAGAGAAGAATAGACGCTTGCAAGAAGGAATATATCACCTAACAGAGAGGACTATCAGGCTTTTCTCAAGTTATTGTATAACTCCATTTATTCCTGTGTGTCGTAGGTGACAGTTCGCAGAACTCATTTATAATGCGTGAGCTTTGAGATTCACTCCAAGCAGCCGAAAGGGCAGAACAGGAATGTAGCCAGGACCTGACAGGTCTCATCAGTGGAGCTGCTGGGCATCAGTACAGTAATCTCACAGACTCGGCTTCCTTTGTGCAGCAGATGGGTGGCAGGTGTCTCTGTGGCTACAGCATGACCTATGGAGAGAAACCAAGCTTGTCAACAGCATTGCTTTTTGAAGTGGAGCTTTTTTTTTTTTTTTTTTTTTTTGACTGAGATTTACCGAGTTTGCTCCAGCACAAGACAGTACGAAGGAATAACATAATGTACAAAGTGCGAAAGACAGGACGCAAGTGTGTCAACACTCAAACTATGTTTTATTAGGGGTATTTGAAAAATCACAGTCCATAGTGCCAATAACCAGGAAGACAACAAGAAAACAGGACAATTCATAAACAAAAACAATAACAAGTTAGTAAAACAGAAGAAACAGCAACAGGTAATAAGGATCAGAACTGCACACTTACAATGAACAAGATTTCACAATGAGGAATGGAAACAACAGGGCATAAATAGGCAAACCAATTAAGGGCTGAACACAGAACAGGTGCACACATTAGGGAAACAAACCATTAAGAGAGGGGCAGAGACAAGACTGAAAATTAAATGAAAGCACATGGAGAACTGAGGACAAATACAAGCGTCATTGCTGTGCTGGGAAGGGGGAATTGCACTCGTTCTGTGAGGGGGAATTCAGGACATTATGGCAGCAAGACAGATGTACAGACCTACAGAGTTTTAATCCATCCCTCAAACTCCCACTGCAACCAAGTGAGATTTGTAGAGAAAATGTGTTATGAGTTCTAAAATAGTTCTGTGCAAATGAGTTTGACTCTCTGACCTTTACTAATATTAACAAGCCCTGATATGCAACATATAGGTTCAGGCCAAGTGCTAATTAGCATGTTGAGTCTAGCAAAAATAAAAGCAGAATAGCATGAGATGTCAGGCACTGTAAAACACATTTGTGTGCCAGCACCAGCCAGCCTGCTATTTAATCTTTTATAGTTCTTAGCCCCACTGGAGATGCTCGGTGGTAATTCAGTCAAGTAATTATGATGGATCTTATTCCTCATAACCACATTGTAAACCTAGTTATTAATTATTTCCCATATGATCTGAGCCAGACACCTTGGAAGGACACCTTGTTTCATTCTATTCACCTGCAACAATCTTCTGTCTCAGATATTCATATCTTACGCAAGGTAAAAACATTGTTTCATGGTCTAATAGGAATAAGCCTGGTGCATTCCATCAAACACCAGAATGAAATGATTTTAATGGTTACCAAGAGTCAGTTTATTCTTGGTTTAGCTACAGATCCATGATATATTCAGTGGGTATAAAATATAATTGTTGTGTATAAGACTATTTGCCATGTTTATGAGCACAATGTTACCATCAGAGATGATCAGACTCTTGTAAGATCTTTGAGTCTCATTATAAAACCATCAAACACATCAAAAACCAGTCACAGTTCACCCGTTAAACCATTTCTAACAAAACCCAAAGGAACCAAGAGGAACCTGTAACAGTTTGTGTGTTTTTCTTCTCAGCACCTTTTATGAACCTTGCTACAGTATAGTGCAGTATTATGTTCTTGTATTTTGAGCTTTACTTGTTCTTTTGCCTGCCAGCCAAGTTTAGCTTGTTATTTTGGGCTTCTCTCCAGTAAAGATGTATCTAGAAGACAGGATGTATCTGTATATGCATATACAGTATAGACAGATACTTCACAGATACTTCAGGGACTTGTTCTGTGCAATGGAGGAGACTAGTTTTTCTAAAGCTGTCTAGACACTCACAAACTGCAGGTAACCAACACCTGTGGTTTTTCAGTGTATGTGTGTGTGTGTGTAAGATTTGTTCAATAAGGTCGTTATGTACCTACAAATTTATCTGCTGCACTACAAGACACAACTGGAACAGTCTGGGTGAATTTTGTATCTTTTGCTTTGTAGCATTGCAGTATCAGTGTTCCCAAAAATGAAATACAATTGAAAAACAATTTAAAATGTAACTACAAATGCATTTTACCCATTATAGCTGCTAAGTCAAATTAGCTGCAATCTATATGTTTGCACAACAGTGATGGCTGGTCACGATATTGAATGTATAAGCAAAAAATTTACCCTCATCATTATGCTTGAGACTTACAGAATTATTATAGAACCATTCAGGAAAAAATAACCCACATTAAGTCATTGCTAACAGCACATAAGATGATGTCAATGTTAGAAATGTATTTTTATCTTGAAAAAGAGGGAGGGCATGGCTTTACTAGCCCATTTATACCAGCAGCCCTATTGCACACTCTTTACATCCATTATAGTTATTATTCTTTTGAGTGGAAAATTCTAATGGAACATCTACATATTTATTTTCTAATAAATACATTCACAGTGGGGTGCAAAAGTATGAGAGCACTAGTGAAAATGCTTCCATTTTTTATTCTTTTCTAATGTAAGACAACAATTTTCATTATTTCATTATTATAACAAATTATAACAACTTAGAATCTTTGAAATATTTCCATGAATTTCAGAGTTTCTTAGTATTTGGTGTGTCCCCTTTTTGCTTTAATGATAGTGTGCACTCGAGCTGGCATGGACTCTACAAGTTTGTGTAAAATCTTATGATCCATTTTAGATCAAATCAATCAGTGTCATCTGAACACTTGCTTCAATAGAAGAGATTAGGCATGATGGAAATCTGAAGTTTTTAAAAAGCAGTTAACATTATCAGTATCACAAATTCGCTTATATTTAAATAGGGACCTGGAAGTCCCTAGTGCAGAATATTAAATATTCAAGATATTGAGCATTTACTTACTTTGTTTTAAATATTTAAAAATTCTAACACTTTCTGTTTATTTACAATTTTAAATAAAAAAATCCCAGATTTTCAATGTGGTCTCAGACTTTTGGACCCCACTGTACATTTTTTAATGATTTAACCCCTAAAGTCTCAGTCTATTATCTTTGATCATATTATTCAATAACTACATAGTTATAAGAAAGAGGAATCTATGGTTGGAACTGCTGACAGGTCCTGGGTGATTAATGATTAAGTTAATGATTTAGTGTTTATGGAAATGTTTTGTTAACGTATTTGCTCTGCCTAAATGAGTTTTTAAACATATCTCTTCTGCCAACAATGACATTTCAATTCAGCTACAGCCTTCGTTATTGGCCTCATCGCTCTTTGGACAGGTCACATCTGAAATGCCCTCAAAATGATTAAACTATTCACATGCAAATTTGCTAATCAGTGTCTCAGAATTAACCAGGCCAGAGCTCCCAAACCCATTTGCCTTATCAGCTCGACTCATACTAAACAAATTAACCTTAGCTCATTTGAGGACGGACTCAATTCTGCAGGCTGTTTTGTTCTTGTTGAACTGCGTTAAAATGACTTCACAGAAGACACAGTGCGTATTCATTCTTTATGTGTATGTTATATTTTGGCAAAGATTAAGAAGTTAATTAAGTGGAATGTCAAGTTGAACATTTTTAGTCGAATTAAAACAGCATAAACAGCATTTGTTTATCTATTGCAAATGTGAGTATCATTACATATATCATGAAAAGAAGTGGTTCACAAATGTTTGACCTCCATATGATAAGTAACTTACTATGAAATAATTAGATGGGTGATTCCACGATTTGTGTCCTTCCTATTGTCCTTCCTATTGTCCTTCCTAGTGTCCTTATGTTTCAGATAAATAACAACACTTAGAAAATGCCATTATGCCCAGCCCAGCCTGATTTAACTATAATTTACCTTGAAATATAATTAAATTATAACATCCTTTACCATGAGTCATCCATTATAGGTTGTCAAAAATGTACATTTGAGTGATCTCTTTTCACAAATGCTGTTACCTGAACTCATTCACCCCTGTGAATATATTTGTAATCTTCCACAAGTCACATGAAATTGAGTTACAAGGGTTACAAGCTTTGAGCCATTTGAACCACCCTAAGTGTGCTTCTTTGCTAGACCATACTACTTCAAATAAACCAAGGCAGCCATTTTCCACAAACCATAGTCATTAAAAATTAGGATGTACTCAGATTTTCTTTTTCATTTCCTTAAGACCATGTAAATACGATGAGTAAAAGGGAGATTCACAGGACTTGTTGGTAACAAATTTCTCATTTAGTCCTTCTGTGGTGCAATTAGGAGCACTGTTTACCCAGCCTAGTGAGCCATTAAGACTGCCATTGTCTTGCTCATTAACTTCACCTCCTTTATGGTGCCTGGTAGGATATATGACACATGGGCATGACAACCAGCCGGGCTTATTCTGCATTCTCAGTAGGGTTGTGCTAAGTTTCTCTTTGTTGGTATCTGATTGGTTAGGCTTGGATGTGAATAGGCCTCCTGTTCACTCATTCCATCACAAAGAAAAAAAATATAAGGAAGCATAATGGAGATAAATATGTTGCTTTTGTCCCCATCCATTCAATAAAGAGTCACCCAGTTTTTTGGATTTGGGTGTAGAATTAGAGTGAAAAGATCTTCCAAACTCATGTGACAGTCTGAGAAGCTACATGTGTACAGTACTGTTGAATCTGATTGGTCAGAAGATCTTGATTAATTTTCTATAACAGCACAGCTTGGTCAGTAGTTCAGGCTACAAGGCAAGTCAAGGCAAGTCTCGTTTCTATAGTAACAGCTCACTCACCAGGACTTATATGAAGGACACTCCACATAGTCTAAACCTTATATTAAACGAATAAAAATGACTGTATTTAGCTGCTATAATGTGAATAATAACAGGAACTAACCTGTTTTGTGGATGTTGTGCAAAATTGCATGCAGCTATAGACAGAATAAGTACCATGCAGTGCTCATGAATAAATTAAAAATTTAAAATTTTCCCAAATTGCTTTGGTATTAGAAGAAACAACACATCGGATCATGCTGTGATTGGACTTTGGGGTGCTAATTTTCCTATATCAGTGTCACATCATATTTTATTCTTTACTTTTAATGGAATGTTTTGCATCCCAAGGTGATAGTGGTTTAGTGCAGATAAATGATGTCATTGACAGGTTAGGTTTTCATAGAGAGAGGTTTGCCTACTATGCACATTATTTTGAAATGGAGAATGGAGACTGTGTGTGAGTGTGTGTGAGAGAGAGAGAGAGAGAGACTTCTGTTTGCTAGTTTACTTCAGTAGAATGATCAAGACAGT
This sequence comes from Pangasianodon hypophthalmus, assembly GCF_027358585.1. Taxonomy (NCBI): domain Eukaryota; kingdom Metazoa; phylum Chordata; class Actinopteri; order Siluriformes; family Pangasiidae; genus Pangasianodon; species Pangasianodon hypophthalmus. The sequence continues at coordinate 15,288,804 of NC_069730.1, read as the reverse complement.
AACAACTGCATGTCGCATTAAAAACATTAACAGCTAATATTGAACTAGCAGTAGAAAGCTTAGCTAACTAGTATTATTAGCAAATGTAGCTAATATTAGCTTATCTAACTTACATGTTGGTTGCCTGATTAGCTAGCCAGGCTATAACTACAGAGCTAATGCTATAACCTGTTAGCTAACAATTATTTCCAGCAGTTATAGAAAGTGCTAACCCAACAACATTTTTTTTTTTTTTTTTTACAAATCCTTTACTAGTTTTAAATATTAGTGAGAACTAAAATATCAGTGCTACTGTTGCTAGCTTCAGCAATGTAAACAAGCTAGTCAGCTAAAACAAGTTGAATAAGGTGTAAATATGGTGAATACATTGATAAAGCTAATAATTACTTTCTTATCTATGTATATTTCATTAAGTACAGACATTTCTCCCATTTATCATTTATCAAATATTTAACTATAACTTCAGTAGTGCAGTTCAGAATTGCTGTCTTGTCTACAACCTTTTTTGTGATTTGTTTTTCTATTAACCTGTTAAACTCCCAGGACCCATCAATGTGTTCAAATGTAGATTATTCACTTTTGTAAGTACATATGTTTTACTTGTTTCAGTGCAGTTACTAAATAATTAATAATAGCTGAATAACTGAATTATATGCTCTGGCTTTAAGGGGTTAATGCAAAAAAACGTTTCATGCGATATTCTACATGAGTTTGTATGACGTGGAACATTTACCATAAAGAGAGAAAGCAGGCTTCTTCTTTTGTGGTAAATGTCTTCTTCCTACAGGAATTGCATGGCCTTTGTTTGCACGCCAACTTGTCAAAGGATATGCAATCCCTCAGGGAAGCGCTGCATTCGATGATAATTGTGTGACATGCATTCCACGATAGCAAGGCCATATAAAAAACACGCCATCACTGTACTGTTTCATACAGTATAGATAATGTATACAAGCTCAATGTCCTAAACATGAACTGCACTCGACTATGTCACCTCATCATGATCTATCATGATCTTCTCTCATTTCCTGTATATTCAGGAATTCACAGAGACTGGAGCATTTTCCTACCGATGTATGTAAGTGTAACTAAGAGTGTGTAAACTCCTATGTGGAAACAAAACCATGAACGAAGCAATGCACAATTAGATCCTCCACCCGTTGATTCTACATCACCTCCCCCCACCACTTCCTCGCCATGGTAACAGGTGCAGACGTGCAATCCCGCTCCTCTTTGGTAGGGTTTGCCACCATTTCTCTTGCTCTGATTCCCCGCCGCTGCCATGGCAACAGGCCGATCGTATGCAAAGAGGACCGATGCAGGCGTAGCGAGCCGGGGCCAAGCCATCATTGCAGTCTTTGAAAATCAAATTGACTGTTATGAGGAGTTAGTCCGGGGTGCATTCATGCTGTCTCTCACACGCAGACTTTTAACATTGCAGGTTTAGGATTTTGAGGACATTGAGGACTGAGGGAAAACAAAAGAACAAGAGGAGCACAAATTTCTCCTCTCTCATTAATGAAAACATGGATTCTTGAAGATTATTTCTGTATACCAAGTTTCCTTAATGCTTTTATAGTGCAGTTGTGAAAGAAAGCAGCCTGATATTATTCGTAGGTTCCAAAGTCATAAAACCAATGACCCATGATGACTGCACTATTAAACACAAAATCACTTTTCTCATTTGGTCTAGAAACATTCTGGTTCTCTTATCCTGGATGCTTATGATGAAATACATGCAGCCATTCTCAAACAAATTTGTCTTTTCTGATGAAGCTGTAGGATTGGAAATGCAATATGTATGAATAGGGACACTTTATACAGTCAGGGGTGATTACATATGAAATCACAACTTTAAATTTTTTATATTTGTAAATAATTGTGCAAGCTACCTTGTTCCTGCCACCCCACATCAATATTATGTGCTTTGTTGTATGTAGATTCATGACATAATCATCCTGGTTTATTCGATTTCACGTCCAGATAGTACTACTACAAAATGTGAAAAAGTTCAAAGGGGGTGAATCCTTATGCATCCCAAAATTGCATAATGTATTAAATGATTTAATTTATAACAATTGATAAAATTGTATGTGAGATCAGGTTGCCTTTAGCACATTTCCGTTGATGGAAAAGTGGCTGAAGGGTCCTGTAGAATTGCTGCTGCTCTGCCAGACCCGCTGAGGGAGAGCTCCTCTGTTCTCTGTGTAAACACAACCGTCTGGAAAAAGCAGAACACAGGGCCATGGCTAAGAGAAAGGAATGCCAGAGACATAATCCAGCTGAGAATATCCAGATAGCATTCAGTGTTCACTTCACATAAAGATGAATTATTGGCATGCTGTGGGTTAGATCCAGAGTGTGTGAGTGTGTGTGTGTTTTCCATCAACAACTCAAAGCAGCTACTGCACAGTTCTACCAAGATGAGGCCTTACACATAAACCATTGTTTCTTATTGGCTAAGCATTTATTATTAGGCAGTAGGCTCACTAGGGACAGATCAGATTTTATACTGCTCAGGTTAGTCTAACTAAAAATAGTCAAAATTAAAGTTCCAGATTTAATCCCAGGTGTCATGCCTATGGCACTGTAGATTTCATCCAAAGCAAATGATTCATAAGGGCTTAGTTTCCTCTAAGGGGAAATGGGGAGGGAAAGTGGACAGGAGCCTGTTAAAAAGAGTATTGAAAAAAAAATCCCTATGAGTTGCCTTTTAGGAAAGAAGGTCAAATCTGAGCAGTATTTTTTTTTTTGGTGGGTGAAGCTAACTTTAGGAGGACAAAATGCAAACAAAACTCTAATATGACAAAACTAGCATGATGCATGGCAATATTGCAAATCACAGTTCAAAGGTATGCTTAAAATTATGTAACTCTCGAACTACATCTTTAATTTGCTTCCAAAATGGTTAAACATTCCAGGATGAACTTAAAAGCTAAACTACAGACAAAATACAACTCATCCTCTTATTACTGGTAAATCCTCCATTTATAGCAGTGCATTCCCTTTATCTTCAGCATCACTTTAATATGCCAGACAATTGTACAACTGCTGTTTACTGGATGCAGTTTTTCTGTCTAACATTGTCACTTTATTCTGAGACAAATCAATTGTATCATTCCACTTTGACTGTTATAGGTGGCCTAAGGGATGCTAAAAGGAGATGACAATCAAAAACACAGACAGAAGGATGAATAGAAAATAAAAATGTTCATCAAGCAGAGTAGAAACTTCTGTCAACCTAATTAAGTCACTCTGCATTAAATCAAACTGAATCTTGTCAAGCTTCACTCAAACCTTCAGCACTGAACTTCACTAACAGGTGAAACACACGTTAAAAAGCATTACCAGTGGTTAATTGTTCCCAATTAAGATGTCCAGTATTCGTTTGAATTAGTTTGATTTAATGATGGTTTCATCTTTAAAATTAGACCAAGTGCGGTCAAGATTGTTTGCTCTTACTCATACACCTCCTTTTGCTCCTCCTCCTCCTATTTCTACAACTACTCGTACTACTATTCTTACTCATCCTCCTCCTCCTCTTCCTCCTACTTCTACCACTACTCCTACTACTACTCTTACTCATACACCTAATCTTCCTCCTCCTCCTCCTACTTCTACTACTCCTAATACTACTCCGATTAGTCCTCCTCTTCCTACTAGTACTCCTACTCCTACTATTACTCCTCCTCCACTTCCAACTACTACTTCTATTGCTCCTCCTTCTACTATTACTCCTCTTCCTACTACTCATCAGCCTCCTCCTCCTCTTCCTCCTACTTCTACCACTACTCCTACTACTACTCTTACTCATACACCTAATCTTCCTCCTCCTCCTCCTACTTCTACTACTCCTAATACTACTCCGATTAGTCCTCCTCTTCCTACTAGTACTCCTACTCCTACTATTACTCCTCCTCCACTTCCAACTACTACTTCTATTGCTCCTCCTTCTACTATTACTCCTCTTCCTACTACTCATCAGCCTCCTCCTCCTCTTACTCCAACTATTACAACTCTTACTTCTATTCCTATTACTCATCCCCTCCCGCTCCTATTCCAACCACTACTACTAATCCTACTACTATTCCTACTCAAACACAACCTCCTCCTACTACTGCTACTTTTCCTATTGCTACTACTGTTACTACTACTGCTACTACTACTACTACTAATAATAATGATGATAATGTATGTTTGAAGTTCAAAATCTCAAGACTAAGTATAGGCCAAAATAATGAAGACATGCACTAGTTTCTCAGCATCATGTAGGGTTAACATATTACTATTGTTTCTCACATGATAAGCAGTTTTAGAGATGCTAATTACATAGTAGGAATCCATATATTAGAAGATAACACATCAGTGCTAGGCTGAAAGCTTACAGGACAATGACGCCAAATGTATCTACATCTAGCACCAGTCTTCATTCATGTAGAGAGAGCTAGTGTGGCCTCAAAGGCCAAATGGGCAAGTTTGCTTTGAATTTATCAGTGCAGTAAAACTTTAGTTTGTCTTCATTCTTCTTGTATGTATGATGTATGATGTATTTTTATTCCGTACCATGTTTGAATCAGTTATGCGCTGTTTTTTTTTCTTTCTGTGTGATTCAAGTTATTAGCCTGCAAAAAATATTCATCAAACTGTCTAGGAATATTTGTCTGTATATGCTTATATATGACATTGAGAGTTGTAAAATAGCTTGAGATTACATTTACAGACCCCTGTAAAAAGAGAAAAATCAATCATTATATGAGCTTTGTTATGAAACTCTTGAACGCTTGTAGTGTCCTGCTTACATTTGGTCTGACAACGCCTCCTAGTGGCATGTCAAGTCAAGTCAAGTGGAGTTTATTGTCATTTCAGCCATATACAAGTACATAGTGAAACGAAACAACGTTTCTCCAGGACCAAGGTGCTACATAAGACAACACAGAACAACACAGAACTACGGGGACTACATAAATTAAACATAAAGTGCACAAGTGCAAACGTGCAGACGCACAAGACAGAACAAGACAGTACAATAACTACAACGCCAACCAGTACGCAGTTCTGTTTGAACGTGGCCAAGTGACAATAGTGCAAATAATACAGAGTTTGATATAAAAAGCTGAAGTAATGTAAACATAATGGTATTGTATTATGTGTAATAGTAGCAGCAGCAGCATAAAACATGTGCAAAACATGTGTAAAACATGTGCATGGAGGATGTTCAGTTGTGTGTATGTGTATATATGTATGTGTGTGTGTTCCTTCCTTCAGTCCAGTTCTAGGTATTGAGGAGTCTGATGGCATGAGGGAAGAAACTATTGCACAGTCTGGTTGTGAGGGCCCGAATGCTCCGGTACCGTTTACCAGACGGCAGGAGGGTGAGGAGTGTGTGAGAGGGGTCATCCACAATGCTGGTGGCTTTGCGGATGCAGCGAGAGGTGTAAATGTCCGAGATGGAGGGAAGAGAGACCCCGATGATCTTCTCAGCTGTCCTCACTATCCGCTGCAGGTCTTGCGATCTGAGATGGTGCAATTCCCAAACCAGGCAGTGATGTAGCTGCACAGGATGCTCTCGATAGTCCCTCTGTAGAACATGGTGAGGATGGAGGGTGGGAGATGCGCTTTCCTCAGACAGAAAGTAGAGTCGCTGCTTCGCAGAAAGTAGAGTCGCTGCTGGGCTTTCTTCGTTATGGAACTGGTGTTGAGGGACCAGGTGAGGTTCTCTGCCAGTTGAACACCAAGAAACTTGGTGCTCTTGACGATCTCCACGGAGGAGCCGCCGATGTTCAGCGGAGAGTGGTCACTCTGTGCTCTTCTGAAGTCAACAACCATCTCTTTAGTTTTGTCCACATTCAGGGACAGGTTGTTGGCTCTGCACCAGTCCGTTAGCCGCTGCACCTCATCTCTGTATGCTGACTCGTCGTTCTTGCCGATGAGACCCACCACGGTGGTGTCATCGGCGAACTTGATGATGTGATTTGAGCTGTGCATTGCTACACAGTCGTGAGTCAACAGAGTGAACAGCAATGGACTGAGCACACAGCCCTGTGGGGCTCCAGTGCTCAGTGTGGTGGTGTGGGAGATGCTATTCCCGATCCGGACTGACTGAGGTCTCCCAGTCAGGAAGTCCAGGATCCAGTTACAGAGGGAGGTGTTCAGGCCCAGCAGGTTCAGCTTTCCAGTCAGGTGCTGAGGAATGATTGTATTGAATGCTGAACTAAAGTCTATGAACAGCATTCTGACATAAGTGTCTTTATTGTCCAGGTGGGTGAGGGCCAGATGGAGGGTGGTGGTGATGGCGTCATCTGTTGAGCGGTTGGGGCGGTAAGCGAATTGCAGGGGGTCCAGTGAGGGAGGCAGCAGGGTCTTGATGTGCCTCATGACGAGCCTCTCGAAGCACTTCATAATGATGGGTGTAAGTGCAACGGGATGGTAGTCATTGAGGCAGGACACTGAAGACTTCTTTGGCACCAGGACGATGGTGGTGGCCTTGAAGCACGTCGGAACAACAGTGCTGCACAGGGAGGTGTTGAAGATGTCCGTGAAAACATCTGCCAACTGGTCTGCACATCCCCTAAGCACCCTGCCAGGAATGTTGTCTGGTCCAGCAGCCTTTCGTGGGTTGACTCTGTGTAGAATGTCATGACGTTCTAGCAGGATTTTCACTCTGCTTAAAGACTGTAACCTTATTACACTGAAACCTTACTCATGAATGCATTCATCATGTTAGCTTCAGGCCTATGACATTCTGCAAAGATATCTCAATCTGAAACAGTATCACGGTGTGATGGTGTGAAGAGGTACATGATTAGTCACAGCACCTACCAGTTTGTCTAGTGTCCAAAAAACACATGAATAGAGGCAATCTTAGTCTAATCTTACTACCATAGACAATCCTCAAAGATTCTCTATAACCAGCAGTGGTGAGCATTGCAGTCAACAAGGTAATATTTTTATTATCACATTTATTATTTGCATTATGGTGATATGCCCTACTTCCTCCCTGAAACCTAAACAAGCATCTTTAATGGCTTTAACGGCTGATGATGATAATTTTGATGATGATGTCATATCTTTGAAAATGGTCTCTTCCCCTTTCAGTGTACCAGCTTAGAGGAAGGAAGACAAAAGAAAAGTTACTCAGTTTTTCTATCGCCAGTGGGGGAAATGTCTTACAAAATGTACTTTGATGCAATCATTAAAGTACTTAAGATATCAGGCTTAATACTACATATATTAATCACAATGTTAGGTTTAGAAATATCGGTTAAAATAGACTAATATCTTAGTCTATATAGATGAGTAAAATATGCTGGTGCTTCTGTGTGGAGTTTGACTGGTGCCTCTGTGCGGAGTTTGCACGTTCTGCCTCTGTGTTCACGTGTGTTTCCTCCCAAAAAAATAGTAATAGTAATTGTCAATTCTTGGGAAAACAAATAAAATTAACGTGTCAACGAACTGGCAATAATATGGCCACTAGTGTGCACAGTATCCATTCACTGTCTTTATGTAAGGATGACATGGATACTCACTGCCTCTAAAGATCTTGTGGCAGGAGACTTTTCATTCCCAGAAAGTCTGAATCATGAGGGGAAACACACACGCACACACAAACAACATTAACTGTTGGCTTACTGACAGAGACATGGGCATGCAAAAACTACTTTAGTTATTTTCAGTAAAATTAAGATTTTTTTTTTTTTTTTACAGTGAGGTTAACTTATTCCAAGTAACCCCAGATGAGAGATGAAGATGGCTGCTATAATAAGAGCAGTATCATTCAATCTGTGGACTGATCAGGATTTCTTTTTTAAAAAGGCAAATAGTATGAATTATATTATAATAAACACCTAGAAAACATTCGCATCTTTTGTTTTCTTAAAAATGACTTCTTCACATTCATCCTCTGAGGAACAACCTGTAGTTTATAATATATATATATATATATATATATATATATATATATATATATATATATATATATATATATATATATATATTTTTTTTTTTTTACTTGCTTTTCTCTCTGACAGTCATTACCTCTGCCCACAGTAACACTCATTTGCCAACATTGCCATAATTCCATACAAGTTACAGTATTTGTCTTCAGACATTTATTTAACTGCATGGAGTGAGTCAGTCCATTGCAAAGCCATTTGATCCCCTCTTCTTGTCTTTATTGTTCTGCATAGCTCTGGGCCAGCCAGGTCCAAGGCGTTGACTGCAGTTGAGTGGTTAAGCCATTATATGGGACAATGTAAATTGATATTGAATTTTTTTTGTAATATGCCTTTGGCTTTGACTAAAAATGAGGGGTGTTTGTTGCTTCACTGTCATTTGTGTTATTCTCTGTTCTGAAGCCTTGTGTATTGTGGACACTTTTAATAGTAAGTCCATACCAAATCACATAGGGCAAAACGTTTCTGCTTCACTGCCCTCTCGAGGTTGAAACTTTCAAGCATATTGCTGCTCTAAAGGACTTAACATTCTTGTTCTACAACGTCCTACTACTTCCTACCTGAACTATGGCAAGGTTTGCCTTTACTCATTGGCATGTATGTGCAGTCTAGCTTTGTATTCTTTAAAAAAAAAAAAGACTATGCTTTATGTTTAATGTAACATGATGTTAATGAAAAAAGTTTTTAAAAGCTAAATTTGTATCCAGAATTACAGAATTTGAATGTAAAAGTACACATAAATATAGAACTCATAAGATTTACCTTAAAATTACAAAGAAAAATGTTACATTTTTATTATGGTCATAAACATTTATTGGAAGGAAGCATAGGTTGGTATACATTGTGAATCTTGTGAGGACTATACACAAGGAACTTGGCTATCTGACTCCTCTCTCCTATTTTCTGTGGTGCAAGATTTCCCACAGATTTATATTACACAATTCTGTTCGTACTTAACAATGTTTTTATTGTCTCAGCTCAGCTTGTGTTTATTTATCTGATAATTATAGATCACATTGCAGGTTACAATAACAACAAAAAAATCTGCTCAAGAGTTTTAAGTCACACTGTCCCCATTCATTTCATTTTAGGGTGACAGTGGCCACAATTTACCGAAATGCACATTTACAGGCAGAATATTATCACAGGATCTGAATAAGCAATGACACCAAATTGCTTAATCATCATAGTTCCAAAGAAATCCACATCTCTGGCATCATATTTACAGTGTTAGTGTCCGGAAATAATAGAATGTAAAAAGGATTTGAGAACCATCCTAGAAAAAGGAGTTAAAGTATATTATAACTCAGAAACTATAAACTCTGAATAGTGAGTTAGAGAGATGTGATGTGGAAATAATCCACAGCAACTCTGGTTAGCGTTGAGCCACATCACACCACCTGTAATTGATTATTTTGCTATAATGGTATGCCAAAGCCATGTTTTATTCCTTACTTAGGAAATTACTGTAACGTAGTGAAAAGCAGCTGACGGCTGAGCACCTTTGTATGTCTCATGCTGTGAATATTGTTCAGTGCAATGCGGATCATCAAATTTGATAAAGTTAATACATTATAAATAATGTAATACAGCAAATCTGCTTTTGTCTTCCTGCTCCACAGCCTTGTAAATCCTGACAAAAATAAATCAAAATATAAAAAATTGCTGCTGGAAAGACTTTATTTAAAATACATTTTTTCAGTACAGGGTTTTCAGGCTTTGCTTAAGTAAAAACAGACCCAGATACAGAACCGAATATACTACTGATGTTGCTGAATATATAATTGAAAAGTAAAACGACAGAAAACAACAGTTACAATAAAAAGATCATTATCTTAATTGCAGAGGTCCCTCTGACAGCATCGGGCTACAATGTTGGAATTGGCCTGTAGAATGAGGCAGTCTGACATACTGATGCATCTCCTGAAATAGGTATCTATAGAGATAAAGAACATTTAGCAGTCAGTGCAAGTCCCTATGCATAACCTGATATAATTAGCCTGCTTTAAGCTGTAGCAGTTGTGTATGTGGTTTATAGGGGATGTGCACTGAGAGGTGTTTGGGGATGAGCTAGGGGAAAATTACTAATGTGGCACATCTGAGTCCTGTTATCTCATGTGCATATATGTATTTTTCTATTTCTCTTTCTCCTTGTACAGTGAGCTAGATGTGTGTGTGTGTGTGTGTGTGTGTGTGTGTGTGTGTGTGTGTGTGTGTCTGTGTGGCCGTGAGCAGAGCAAAGCCAAAGCTGAGCAGAAAGCGGCAAGCAAGCTGGAAAGCTGCAATACCATTTATTTACATAAAAGATTTACATTATGTTTCTGACTGATGACCATATGACCATACACAAATGCTCTTATCCTAAATATGCTATGTTTTCTAAATAGTGTACTACAGATATTGTTAGATTGAGTTTTATACTTAAGATCTGCTGTGCTGTTATGTTATGTTAACAATCTCAGAGATGCAGTGATCATAAAGAAACACAAGAAGAGACATACAGGGGTAGATGGTGAATCGAGCAGAGATACAGGCGTCTTTTTTATAGCCGCAGGTTTCAATGGTGGTAGTACATTTGCCACCATTAAGTGGAACACAGTTGTTGCATTTCAGAGCAGAACCTTTAACAGAGTGGAGACCAAAAATCACAATAAACTTTCTCCAAGCATGAAAGTACTTCTAAAAAAAATGTTTTTGCATTTTTCATTCATTCATTCATTCATTCATTTCTAAATCAGCCTAATGAACTGTTTTTTTAATATATAATTTTTATATCCGTTGTATTCTCTCTTCTTCATAACATCAGCAACAGTCAAAGAACATCAAGACCACCAATGTATCTTTATGAAACAGGACAGACAACTGTGACTGTGTTTATATGATTAAGTAGATGCCCTGACTCGTATCCTTCCTTCCCTCGTATTCTAGGTCAGTATATACGTTTTTATACCACAGTCCACTGAACGTAGACCCTGTGCTTTTTGTTTACTTTGCCATCTCTTTGTTTTTGTCCTGTCTCCACCCCATCCTGTGTCTGATTGGTTATCTAATGTGTATACCTACACTCCTAGGCTTTTATTGGTCTTAACAACGAATCATTGGTTTTGAAATTAGCGAGAATTAAACAATTAGATAAAGGAACTTAGTATGGGAGCTTTTTCCTTTGATTTCTTGAAACATTTAAGCCTTGTGGCAGTTGATGAGCTGCATCAGGTGTGGCAGATAACCAAATAATGACTAGTCTTTTAAGAAAAAAAAAACGTAGAAGATATTGTTGGAAAATTTTGTACACCCAGACATGTGTTAGTTTGAATTTTACATCAAACATTTTACCATTGCGTACAAGAAGACTATATAAATGAATTTCCCTGTTTCTAGCTTCTCCCCAAACAGTTCACTGCAGCAAAAGTAAACCAGCAAATGTTGGCACAGGAGCTCTCAGGAGTGCGTTTGTTTCTTGCTAATTTTCTGACCAATGATTTGTGGTGAAGACCATTAAAAGCTTACTATTTGCCATTCTGGATTTGGCCCATTTCTTTTGCCCAGGAGTGTATACTGAGGTAAGCCCTTGCGTAGTTTGTCTCTTTATGCCCTTCTGTTCCTTTGTTTCTTTATGAAGTCTTATCACGCACTTGTCTCGATACGTCCAAGCCATGTTCTCAAGTTCAATATGTCTTTGTATATCTTGATTTGAACTTAGCCTTTTTTCATGTCTATGATCAAGAATGATCCTTGTTTGTTTTTGCTAGTCTGTTCTAGCACTTGCTTCCTGACTGATCTTCTACTTGTACGTTATAGTTACTGATACGCATTATCATAAAAATATGAAGCAGATTTGTTTTAAACTGAACTAAAGCCCTTGACACTCACCACTCATCAGCATCAAGGCAAGAACCAGAGTCAGGAACAGAGTCTTCATTATTCTGCAGTGTAAAGAGAGATTTTCTAAATATATATATATATATATATATATATATATATATATATATATATAGATTTTTTTTTTTAATTTAAATTTGTTAATTGCAGAAATGCCTGCTGAACAAGTTTAGCTGTTACACAGTAGCTACATATAAACTATAAAATCTAAGTTAATTTATATAAGTACATTGAAAGCTAAAAAAAATCATTAGAATGGGATTCTGTAAGATCTCACCTTCAATGTTTGAGAGTACAGTAAAGGAGAAAGTAGTCTCTGAGCTTTGACTGTGAACCAGTTCTGAGTTCCACCAGTTTATCTTTCCTCCTTTAAATAAAGCTGATGTGCAAGTTCCCACCCTCCTGGATTTCACAGGAGCTATGGACTTTCACCTATAAATGAACTAGAGAATACAGAATTTCGCAATAATGTACAAAACAAATAGTGTTACAACTAGTCATGTGATTTCCTGCAGCCTGGTACACAATGGTATTATACCTCTCCTCTTAGAAAACACATTCCACAAAAATCACTCCCCTTTGTGTTAATATACAGACTAGCTGATTACAATAAAATGAAAAACAACTGATATATTTTTACCAGAATAAGAATCTATAACTTGATATTTATACAGATTTAGCATAAGTTTTAAAACTAAACAATAAAAGCAACAACAATTTCAGCTCCAAAAACCTACATAGATACTGAAAGCAAAACAGACAGACACTGTTGAATGTTTCCTTTTAATCATTCCGGGACATTCTTCACATGTGGGAAGTCATATCTACTGGCACTGATTCACTGCTATGAAACCCTAAATGTCTGTATGTATTAGAAATGAACACTGAAATTCAAGGTCAAGCAAAGAATACACAGTGTGTTAAAAGTGTGAATGATCTGAATAAGAATTCTAGTGAGCAGTTTCACTTCTCTTTATAGAGTGAGCAATGAAGTAAGAAACACCTTGTTACTAACCTTAAACTTTTCTTATGTGCATTTGTGCAAGTTGTTATGAATTTGTATCCATGAGAAAATATTGCATTTTAAATTATAGAAAGGACACATTCAAGTTTTCAGGAACAACAGTATTTGCATCATTTCAAAAGAAAGTGCCATTTATACTATACCATTTAATCAATACTGATTACAGTATTAAGTTTAATAATTAGTGCTTTTATTGTTTATTGCAACAGGCTGATTACCAGAAGCAGAAACTTGTTTGCCCTGAAGTCATGCCTTTAAATTTCCTCTGTTGCACAATACTATCTAAAGTATGTGATGTGTGAAGATTTTTGGAAAGGCTGCCCTACAACAAACACTGTGCTGTAAGAACTCGTTTTCACAATAAAGTTAAGCAAGACAGCACTTCAGCATGAACAACACTAACAGAAGTTTATTCAGTACATGTGAGTTCATTGTATTCCTGCTCTGATCTTGTTTCAGGATGTCCTACATGTATTGTTGCTTCACTTTATTACTGAAAGTTCCTCAAGCTTGAGTAGTGGAGGAAACTGCAGGAACTTCAATTACAGCAAACTGCTGTTAACAGAATCATTATTATATATGATTTTAGTGGGTTTTTTTTTTATATATATAATGTATGGCTAGGTGTCTCAGCTCTGGCCATCCCCTGGATGGACAAGTGATCTGTGATGAGGGTGTAAGGCCTGCCAGTCAGGTAACAAAAGTCCTCTTTCTTCCCACATCCCCAAAACATTCAGGTAGGTCAATTGGCCTAACCTGCCCCTAGGCGTGAATGGGTGTGTACATGGGTTATAAAGCAACTGAAGATGAATGAATGAATGAATGAATGAATGAATGAATTACAATCGTTTCAAAAGAAGCCATACTGCCCAAATCTTGCCTGAGGAAATTGTAAAATTACATTTACAAATATTTATGTAAATGAAAGGTAAAAGACATTTTAAACATAGGTAAAGCATTGACGACAACCTATGTGCATGTTTAAGATAAATAACTTTAATAAAGCTTTAATAAAACCTATTTACAGCACTAAGAAAACATCATTTTTACCTGAAATATAATCATTTCATGTCCCAAACATTTTTCCATAAGTAATCCTTTATAAGTTCATCCACTCAACTCTGCTACCTGATACATTCATATGTATATATATATATATATATATATATATATATATATATATATATATATATATATATATATATATATATATGTATATGTGTGTGTGTTTTCAGATATTTAAAAGCCTTTAAAAAAAAAAAGTGGAAAAAGGAAGCATGTGTAAAAGATAAATGTTACAGACCAGACCATAAGAACAGCTTTATCTCAACAGTTTTAGACTACTGTACTCAATGATATATGGGACTTTTTCCTCAAACTAAATCATTTTATTTAGGATGGGTGAATATGCTGACAGACAGATTGTGAAGCAGTGGGTTGTGCTGTGCAGGCCTCTCTTCAAAAAAATAGTAAGACACTCCCACCTAGTGTTGATGTTGAGTACACACTGCTGAGTTAGGAGTTCAGGTTTCACTGCTGATCTGATACATTCCTACCACTTGTTACTATATAAACAATAAAAGAGTGGTTCTGAACTGGTGTGTTATTTCTGAACAAATCACTGTAAGTCAGTGAAAACCTGTCTACACATCTTGATTTGGCAATTTTATTCCATGCTTCCTTGCAAAAATGCTCAAGATCTACAAAATTGCAAGGGGATCTCCTGTGAAAAAAACCCTCTACAAGTCATTCCACAGGTTTTTAATAGTATTTAGATCTGGACATTCAAAAGTGCTGATCATTTCCTTCTTGAAGCCATTTCTTTGTTGACTTGGATTTGTGCTTTGGGTCATTTTCATGCTGGAAGGTGAAATTATACTTTATTTTTAGCTGTCTAACAGAGGCCCGCAGGTTTTATGCCAAAACAGATTGGTATTTGGACCTATCCATGATTCCCTCTATGTCGACTAGAGTCCCAGTCCCAGCTGAAGAGAAGCAGCCTTATAACATGATGCTGCCACCATCATGCTTCACAGTGGGTATGGTGTTCTCTTTGTTCTTTTGCACCAAACATATCTTTTAGAATTATGCCCAAAAAGTTCTACCTTGGTCTCAGCAGACCATAATACTTTTTCCACATGGTTTGGAGTTATGGTTTGTATGTTTGTATGTTTTGTAGGTTTGTATGCAAAATTTTGGCAGGCTTGGATGTTTTTTGTTTTTTTTTGTGAGAAAGGGCCTCCCTCTAGCCACCCTACCCCATAGCCCAGACATGAGGAAGTGAGACATTGTACGTGCCTTATTTCTGCAGTTCCTTTAATGTTGCGTAGGTCTCTTGGCAGCATCCCTGATAGATATTCTTCTTGTCCTTTTGTAAATATTGGAGAAATGTCCTGTTCTTGGTAATGTCACTGTGGTGCCCCATTTTCTCCACTTGTTGATGATTGCCTTCACAGTGTTCCATAGTACATCTAATGTTTTGGAAATTCTTTTGTACCTCTCTCCTGATTGATACCGTTCGACAATGATCACATACATGATTTGTAAGCTCTTTGCAGACCATGGCTTCAGCAGTTGGATGAAACCAGTGTAGATGTCAAGAAACTCCTACAGAAACAGCTGATCTTTTTTTGGAGTTAATCAGAATAACTTAATTGATGACAGCTTTATGATAATTACTTTTGAACATGAATTTGTACATGACTGGGACATTCTGAGCACAGTCACGTACCCCCTTATAAAACAGTGTGCACACTTGTGCAACCAGGTAATTGGGAGTTTTTTTTTTTTTGTTTTTTTTTTCTATTTGTTTTTCACTTTTTGTTGGTTGCTATATTACATTAAAGATGGAAAAGATCTGAGATGATTTATATTGTTTTAATTTTTTTTCACATCACAAAAACCTGAAATTTTAAAAGGTGTGTGTAGACTTTTTTTTTGTTTGTTTGTTTGTTTTTTTACAAATGGTTTCCAAGTCTCTTCAAATATTGTGGTTTGGTTTTTGACTGAAGTAATGTAGATAACTTTTCCTTCAGAAAATATTATATATTCCTTCAGAAAGTTTGACTAAACTGAACAGAAGCCCTGTCGAAACTCACCACTCATCAGCATCAAGGTAAGAACCAAAGTCATGAACAGAATCTTCATTATTCTGCAGTGCAAAGAGGAGTTTTTTTTTATCGTTTTTAAAAATAACTTTTGAATAATTACAAAAATGGCCAGTGAGCAAGTTTGGCTGTTACAGAGTAACTACATATAAAATATTAAATATGAGTGACTGAAATAGTTACATATTTATAAGCATATTGAAAACTTAAAACAACAATCATTCAACAGCTCCATTAGAATGATATTCTGTAAGACCTTACCTTCAGTGTTAGAGAGTGAAGTAAAGGAGGAGGAAGCTTTGACTGCATACCAGTTCTGAATTTTGACTCTGTGCCAGTCCTGAGTTTCACCAGTTTATCTCTCCTTCAAATAAATCTGATGTGTAAGTTCCCACCCTCCTGGTTTTCACAGGTGATATGGCCCTGATAATACTTGATATTTCCTTGATATTTCCTTAAAAAGGTGCCCTACAGCAAACACTGTGCTGTAAGAACTCACTGTGAAACTAAAGATAAGCAAGACAGCACTTCAGCATAAACAGCACTAACAGAAGCTTACTCAGTACAGGTGTGTACGTCAGGTTCCTGCTACAATCTTGCAATATTGCAAATGTGTTGCATTGTCTGTTTCAGGATGTTCTACATGTACTGCATATTTGCTTCACTTTGATTCATTTTTTACTCTCCCTTTGTTTTTATTAGAGTATTACTGAACATTCCTCAAGCTTGAATATTGATGGGAGCTACAGAAACTTCAAATATAGCATACTGATGTTTCATTCATTACATGTGATTTTAGGTATTTATGATATATGGGTTGTTGACTCAGTTCTGGCCATTCACTGATAGGCAAGTGAACTGTGATGAAGGTGAAAGGCTAGCCAGTCAGACAACAGTCCTCTTGATGTCCACTTGATGTACAGAGACCCTGTTCCCACCATGGTATACTTATGTTTAGCATAAGTTACATGACTGATAACATTTTTTGAATACTCCTCATATGCTGTTAAGTTGTTAATTAACAGTAGGGGTTAGTTAAAAAGTATGAAAAGAGGTTAGAGGAGAGTGAAGCAATAAAAAATTATATTAATTTCTATGGCAATTCTATAGACAAAATTTTGCCTGAAAAAATTTGGTTCAGCTTCAGAAATGGGGTGCCGGATCACGTCATTTGCACCCCACTGATATCACCTATACAAATGTGTATGTATTTCTTCTTCTTGCAGGTTTTAGTGTGTTATGGCATAGATACAGCATATGGACAAAAGTATGTGAACACCTGACCGTTACATCCATATGTGGGTCTTCCCCAATCTGTTGCCACAATGTTGGAAGCATACAACCATCTAAAATGACTTTGTATTCTGTAGCCGTAATATTTCCCTTCACTGTAACTAAGGGGCCCAAACATGGTCAATAAAGGCAAGGTTTGCCAAGGTCGGTGTGAAAGAACTGGACTGACGTGCACAGGGCCCTGACCTCAAATCCCACTGAATGCCTTTGGGTTGAATGCCAACTACACACCAGGCCTTCTTGCCCAACATCAGTCCCTGACCTCACTAATGCACTTGTGGCTAAATGAGCACAAATCCACACAGCAACATTCCACAACCTAGTGGAAAACCTTTGCAGAATAGTGGAGGGTGTAATAGCAGCAAAGGGGTAACCATCTCTGGAATGGGATGTTCAGCATGCACATATACAATTCGATTCAATTTTCATTAATATGAATTTTTTATTTAATAATTTTTAATAATGGACATTGGCACAAAGCATCTTTACAGAAATCCAGATATGGATTTAGATTCATCCCTAATGAGCAAGCCAGAGTTATTAGTGGAAAGGAATGCTGAGATAACATGAAGAAGGAACCTTGAGAGAAACCAGACTCAGAAGCGAACCCATCCTCTCGTGGGGGGACACCAGATAGTGCACTTATGAGTCATTACTCATACACAACTGTATGCTATAAAGTCATGCAGTACTAAGTGTGTTGAAAGGATATTAAGTAATTTTTTTTTTTTACTTCATTAGTGTTTTTAGTTATTGTTTAGTTATAGTTTTTAGTTTTAAATCTATAGTATCCAAGTGAAGTGAATGAGTGTATGAAGGACAGAGAGTGAATCAGTGCATAAATTACTGGACAAGTGAATGTATGTGTGTGAGAGAGAGTGAGTGAGTGAGTGAGTCATTGAATGAGTGAATAAATTAGTGAGTGGGTTGGTGGGTGAGTGAGTGAACAAGTGAGAGAGTGAATGAGTGGCACAGTGAATAAGTGAATAAACAAGTGAGTGAGTGAATGAGAGAATGAGTATGTGAGAGAGTAAATGAATCAGTGAAAAAATGAGTGGAAAAAAATGAGTGAAGGGAGTTAGTGAGTGAATGGGTGAATGAGTGTATATGAGTGACTGAGTGTAGTAAGAGTGAGTGAGTGTGTGAGTGAGAGATTGAATGAATGAATGTATGAGAGCATGAGTGAGACAGTGAGTGAATCAGCGAATAAATGAATGAATAACTGTGTGTGACTGAATGAGTGAGTGAGTAAATGAAAATTCAGCACTCTTTCATTCACTCAGTCACTCACTGTTTAAACCCCAACCACTTTCCTATCCATCTCTGCTCACTCACCCTTGTAGTCTTCTCTTTCTCCCTGTACTCTGTCATCTCTCCTCTCATTTATTCTAAAGCCAGGCCAAGTCACATCATTAATGATCTACAAGAGAAGCCTTGAGCCAGAGATGCATGAAGGGGGTCCACAAGCAGATACGGATCCATCCAGCTGGAGAGAGCTTCAGAGAGCTGCTCATGCTGTGCTACACACAAACACACACACACACACACACACATGAAAGTCAGAATGCTTTCATAAAACTCCATCCAAGCATGTGTATGTGGAAAAATATCTACTCCATGTCCCTCTGAGGGCGCTGGTGAACAGGTAATTAGCAGCCTACCTGAGACATTTATATGTTCAATGTGAATTTCGAGTGTGTTTCGAGGTACAAGCAATGCCTTGAATATTAAATGCAGATGTTTATACTTTGTCCAGCATTAGCAATTACGCATGTGTTGTAGTCGTAAAACTAGCTGGGGGAACATTGATGAGCAGAGTAGAGCAGAGGAGATAAAACATGATGTTATCTGCACGTTGTTCCCAACTGACATCACAGTTTCATGACCATGAGCTTCTTTTTACCATTTCAGGGCTCATGAACATTACATTCAACTCTAAGCAAGAAGAAAGATGCTTTGCTTCCAGCCATCATTGTGTAACTTATGGTTAAACAAAAGCTATGTAAATGTTTTTCTGTTAAATGGTTAAAGTGTTAAGTGTTAAATATACTGTATGATTATGCCGAAGTATACAACCTTTTTTCCACAGCTGTATTGCACCTAAGAACCAATAGAAGGAGCCAACAAACCAGCAATCTGAGCACTAAATGTCACAGAGTCATATTTCAGCTTCAACAAGGGCTCTTTGCAGTCCACCTGACATTTGGAATTAATAATGTTTACACCACAATGCTGTTGAATTCTCGGATCTGCAGTAATAACTTACAAATGGACATTAATGGCAGACACTACATAAAATCTGATTTTTTAAAAAACTTGTGTAATAGCGAAGCATTCCTGGAAGGAATCTAAAAGCACAGCTCTGACAGTAGTTCCAGCTGTAACTTGAATGACAGGTTTAAAATTTCTTATATGTTGTTTAACCAAAAAAACAGTATATCTGTTGATGTGGTGATGTTTTACTTTAGAGACATTTATGAAGGAGTCTTCAGTGTTAGTGTTTTGTAACAGTCACAGAGCTTTGTAAAGTTTCTCAGCATGGGAAAGTCTTTAGGACAGAGGAGTTTACACTTTTTTGGTTTCTTGGTAAAATGACAAGCTGTTTTTTGAGAGAGAGAGAGAGAGAGAGAGAGAGAGGAGATACTATGTAACTTCTAATGTAAGTGATAACAAGAACTAACTTGTCTCATGGACATTCCAGAACATTAAATCTTAACTATAAACTGTTAAAAAAGCATGATGTGTCATTCATTAATCAATTATACGTTGTACTCGTAATCAATGTAAGTGAATAACACACTCCAGACCATGCTGTTATATAAAAATAACACACACGGGGTGGTAATGGCTTGACGCGAGCACCACCCTGGCATGTACTATTTTGTATAACAGCACGGTCCATCGTATGTTATTACTTACATAAAGCCATACCTCATTGCTTACTTAAACCATAGCAAATCACAGTAACACCATAATAAAGTTAAGTGAATCTTCACAAGGCAGAATTCTGAAAAGGCTTACAAAAGTTGTTCTCTCTCACTTATAACTATTTTAAAACTTGGCCTTGTCTTTTTGCACCTACTGTAGAGAAGTCTACAAAAAAGGTTAGCCTGACACCAAATGTTCTTTCTCTACAGGTGAGGATCCACAGGATGCCTATATGTGGAGTTTTGCCAAAGAGTGTGTGACAAGTGAGTACTTAGTGAAAGCAGTGTGTGCCTCCAAGTGGATCCTCGAGGTTTGGATATAACAATAACAATATATAATGATCTTTGTGTTCACTTCTTTCATTTCTTTATTCATTCTTCTCATGCACACTTTTCCTTGGTCTCATGTTTTCTTAATTTGCCATCCAATTTTGAAAGCACTTTCAGTGTGTATGTGTGTGTGGCTGCATTTCCATTCCCAGCTCTACGCGGACTTACACCTCTGACACCTCAGCATCAAGGTTTTAAAGTATGTTAGATTCTCGCCTGTTACACAAGCCCAGAGAAGGTACTAAATGTCAGCGACTTTTCAATTAATTTCAATTAATCACCCAGGGGACTAACGAGAGCCGAGTTCACAGGAGGTTCTAACGAGAGGTCTGTGATTAATTAAACAGTTCTCTTTCCACCCCCGTGCCTGCAAATGCTAAATGCCAGAATGAATATGATCTATTGTGTGTCTTGGTAAGAGGAATAGGTGTAGGCAGAGAATAGCCCATGTCAGAAACAGTGATTCATATTTGCCTACGTGTTGCTTATTTGTTTGAGCTGCAGTAGTCTGATTCAGATTTCATGAGTATGCAAAGAAACACTTCATGAAATGAAAAACTGTTATGCAAAAATAGCATTTGTGTTAGCAAATTGCAAGATTATTTCTTAGTATCTTTTTCCAATAACATCATGCCAATAGCTCTGTACCAAACACTAGAATTCATGTTTACCTGCTGTTCTTACTAGAACATACCCCAAATGGTGACAATGTATAGATTTTTTTCCTGAAGTCATCTTGGTAGGGCATATATTACCCATAATGCATCGTGAGCTTATGGTAGTATTAACACTGAGAAATGGCTATGAGCAGTATGTGTTGATTTCTGAATTCCGATTGGTCAGTATGATTAACTTAAGGTATTTATTTTGAATTTTTGTAAGGAGTCTCCAGTGTCGGCACTTTGTAACCCTGTGAAGTAAAGCTGTAAAGTTTTCCACCATGAGAAAGTCTTCAGAAAGGAGGTCTTTGCACTTTGTGGTTTCTCGGTAACATGACAAGTTGTGCTTTTTTGTTTTATTAGCTTGTTGAGAGAGAAGAAAAGAGAGTGTGGTAAGGGAACGACTGTTATAGCTGTTCTAATGTAGTGATAACAGGAATAAACCTGTTTCATGGACATTCAACAACATTAACTTAACTATAAATGGATAAAATGTACATAATATATAAATATATTTTAGAAATGTATAAATAAATAAATAAACTGATAGCAAATTCCTGTGGTATAAGAGGAATAAGACATTTTAGGACATGCACTTGTTGGAAAATAATGAACTTCAGGGTTGTGGCATCACACCACCTAATCGCTGGTGAGGCTACTAAATACATGTTTTGTGATTTTAGTTTTTCTCAATGATTTTTAACTACTTTTCTTAGGAACTCTTCTACCAACTTCTAGAATTTGAAAGCTAAAATGACAGCTCAGTGAAGGACCAGCAACAGGAGATAATATAGGTAAATGGCAACACTTCTGCACCCTCCATAGATCCCAAATCAGTTTGACAGTTTCATCTCTCTATAATGAAGTCTTATCCATCCCAGAGGAAGTGGATCCCAAATCATCATGGCTGCAAAGACAGCTCTTTTCTTAACACATTGAGAAAAACAGGCAGCTATAATAACATGCCACCAGCGAGCTGCCCAGAGACCTCCACCTGAGTCTGCAGGCTGATTGGGTAAATGTTACACCGACTGATGACGACACCTTCTCTCCTGCGGGATCATGCAAATCGGCTGCCGGTGATGGCAAAGAAGGAAATTTAATTTGTAGCTGATGGTACCAAGTTTGAAATGCTAAACTATTATTTGCCTGGAACTGAGTAATATTATTCCAGTAGTCCCATGGGTCTCTGAACAAAAGAGAGGGGCTCGTAATTAGCCATGAGATATGGATACTCTTTACTTTCCCCAGATCATTATTTCCGAATATGTAATAACTGTGGTAATTAGATCTAATGACAGACACATTTAAATTTGAAATGATGATTAACTCTGCAAAACAATCAGTGATTCAAATTGAAAGTCTAATAATCACAATACTCAGACTGATAAACATGACTTCAATAAGCGTGACAGTAAAATGTATGATAAATAAAAACGTAAGCAAGTAGTCAGGATAAAGAACAGAATATCCTGTGAACGTCTTCTAATATAGCCTTCCTGACATTGTCTTCTTTCATAGGCTAAGATGCCAGTTTATTAGGTACACCTACTTTCTATTTCCCTTTATCTAGCTATGGCCAGCTATATTGCTAAATGCCATATAATTACAAGAACTGTTAAGTAACTCTAAAGACATCCTAATTGCAGTTTGGGGGTTGCATAGACTTGTCGAGTAACATATTCACTAGTCCACACTGTGAGGATGCCAAGTAGTTGGGGAGGTGGAAATATAGTGAGGTAGACAGTAAAAAAAAATGCATACTAAATGTATTTTGGTTTTAATTTTTCTTTTGCTTTAATCCCTCTTTACAACCATGATGAACAGAAAAGCACCTCAGAATGCACAACATGTCAAACCTTGTGGAGAATGGGCTACAACAGTAGAAGGCCTCATCATGCTCCACTCCTGTCAGCCAAGAACAGGAATCTGAGGCTACAGTAGGCACAGGCTGTACAGTGTCAGTCGAAGATTGGAAAAACATTGCCCGGTCTTTATGCGTTCTGACATGCTTTTCTGCTCACCACTGTTGTAAAGAGTGGTCACTGGACACTTGTTAAAAGACTTGCTGTCTTTTAAAGCTAAATAAAATAGAAATAAAATCCTTGCACTGTGGCATAGTGAATTCTGGTGTGACCAGAACTGTGTTAAAGAGCACTTTCTGAGTCCCTGGTTGCACATTGCTATCCAGTCCCACTCGATTTTGGATGCTGCTGAGACTGCAGTTGAACAACCTTGCAAAAACCTCCCAGATGCTGCTGTAGACATCATATCGTCCAACCATCATTAAGCTGTAAGCATTTCCTATGACGTCCTGTACGGTCTAAGTTTTAGAATCAGCAGAATTTGCTGCACAAAAAAAACCCTATTGCAATTCCATAAGCCTATACGATCACATATAGATCGACATTGTTCTGATAGAGTTCTGAGTGTTTTGATGGCTCCAAACAGTTAGGGTTTAAGATACACCAAACACTTTTTAATACTTGAGAGTTTCACTCCCTGGCAGCAGCTGCAGCTCCTGTGGATGTGTGATAAAGGAGGGTGTGTATGTGTGTGCGTATGTGTGTGTGTGTGTGTGTGTGTGTGTGCGCGCGCACACGCGTGTGATACCAGTCAGTGTTCAGTTCTGCTTGAGAGAGGCTCTCTAAAGAGAAACCAAGCAGAGAGACATGCTGAGTATCAGAGAAGCACAAGGGCAGAAATGACTGCTGCCATTCTGATAAGCACCAGTATGCTAATAAATACACACACATACACATACACACACACACACACATATATATATATATATATATATATATATACACATATACACATATATGCGCACACACTGTGGATATTAAATTATACATGCATATTCACACTGATGCTAATGTATGTGGAGCTATTTTCATACAAATATAATTTAAATCTTTACAATGTACATGTTGCAACAAATCACAGTTTATATACCTGTATATACATTTACAAACCCCTGGTTGCACTACAAAAGCACATGATTACAGCTTGTGGGTTTTGACTCAATCATTATGTTATTTGAGAGTTTTTAGGTCAAGGCCAGGTCATTGGTTGCTTTCATGTGGTGAAACTGGGAACTAACAATTTTCATATTTGGAAGCTGATGAAGCCATATTTACAAGTAAGAAACTCTGGGTTCTGGATGACACAAAAGTTTATAAGATATAGGGAATAGCACAACCTTTTTGGGTGGTGAAAATAGATGAACTTGCCTGTATGCATTTATTTTAGCTAAAAATTTTCAGTTGTCTCTGAAATGCTGTTTGATAAGAATAGAGTCTATGTTATGGCAATGTATAGTGATGTCATGCTATAAGCAATGGTAGAAATGAAGAATAGCATGAAATAATGTAGCTGATGCCTCCTATTTTTTGTTAAAGCTTAACTGCTAGAAATGCAAATATTTCTGTTTGCTTTTAATATAACAAAGAACAACCTCCTTTTTCTGTGTTCTCGGCATATCTGAAAAGAGTGTAATAGTAATTACTATCCCTCTATCTGGTATGTGCTGTATCTTCAGAAGAGGACCCAAATGCGGCATAAGAGCTGAGGGGGCGGGGCTAAGACAAACTATTGAAACTTTGTAGCCTACTTAAACTGGTAATCAGTTATTTGATTAATAAAGTAAGATATAAATTCCTGAATTACTGAATGAGTGAATGATGATTCACAAATGTCACATGACCATTGATCATATGAAAGTTGGGTTACAAACTGACTTCACAATTTCTGCATTGCATTCCTGTATAATGACTTTCAACATATTATTAATACTGTACCTTATAAGTTTGTAGACACAGAAATATACACACTAATACCTTATGAATCTAAAAGCGCATGCAAAAAGTACATGGTTGGCTTATTCTCTATATCCTCTGCAAAAATACAGGCCTACTTTCACTAAGAACTGCAAATTATCTCTGTGTTGTAATGATACGTTCTGCCCTGACGTTCTACTACTGTGTAATTGCAGAAACAGAAATGCTCATGTGTAACACCTCCTCTCTGCTGTTCTGGCTGCTGATCGCTGCCACATCTTCCATGTTGCCATTAAATGTGTGCCCACCCCTGCAGCTGGCATCAGTCCTCTTGGCCTAAGGAGCTGCTGGCATCCCTGGGCATGAATACCCATCTCTTGTCCACCCTTCTCTTCTCTCTTTCAACCCCTTCTTTCACTCTCTCCTTCTCTTTCTCCTTTGCTGTGCCAGGAGTGCTGCCACCTGGACACTGGTCTCTGTGGGGATGTGCTGGAACGAGTGTCACTAACAAGCCTTTCAGATCCTCAGCCAGCCATCATCATCGTCATCATCGTCATCGTCATCATCATCATCATGCACATCCACCTCCTCGCCCTGGCATAATTTCCTCCTCTATGCTTTCAGTGCTTGTTTGATTCTGATGCCAGAACCCCCAGTATCTCACACACACACAGACACAGAAACACACACACACACAACCACAGCTGCAAGCTTCATGCTCGAGTGATGAATAACAGAACAGCAGCTTTTAAGACACTTTACAGTGGAATCATGAGCTTTGAAGCAGCCTTTATTGCAATCCATTGCAGAACACCATGCACACATATTCACACACTCATTCACACCTAGGGGCAACCAGAAAACCCACATGGACAGAGGGAGAACATGCACAGAAACTCCACACAGACAGTAACCCAAGCTCAGCATCGAACCAGGGACCATGGAGCTGTGCGGTGGCCTTGCTACCATTTTATTCATTTAATTATATATACACTCACCCACCACTTTATTGGAGACTTTATTATGTGGACTGAAAATCATCGCCAAAGAAACACCCAACATGTCTAACCTTGAGGCAGATGGGCTACAGCAGATGATCACATCAGGTTACACTCCTGTCAGCCTAGAACAGGAATCTGAGGCTGCAGTGGGCACAAGCTCACCAAAACTGGACAGTTTAAGATCAGAAAAACATCTCCGGGTCTGAAGAATTAAGAGAACAGCATCAGAATTTGGTATCAACAGCTTAATCCATAGACAGTTCAGGCCAGTGGTGGTGGCGTGATGGTGTGGGGAATGTTCGCTTTCGTACATTGGGCCCATTAATACCAATTAAGCATCATTTGAATGCCAAGGCTATCTGTGTATTGTTGCTGACCATGTGCATCCCTTTATGGCCACAATTTACCAATCTTGTAATGACTACTTCCATGATTTTAATGGGCCATGTCACAGAGCACAAGTCATCTCAAATTGGTTCCATGAACATGACACTGAGTTCAGTATACTTCATTAGACATCTCATTTGCCAGAACTGAATCCAATTGGGCATTATTGGGATGTGGCAGAACAGGAGATTCACAGCATGAATGTGCAGCTGACAAATCTGCAGTGATTATGTGATGCAATCATGTAAGACATATCTAAAACCTTGGAATCAATGCCACAAAGAATTAAGTCAAAAGAGGTATAACTGGTAATAAAGTGGCTGGTAAGTGTACATTTTTTAATTAATGATATACAGTTTACACAAAGAATCAACAATACCACAAAACAGTTGCTTATGGAAAAGTGGATCTTGCATTTATGAATAAGTTTAACAGAAAAATACCTCCACAGGTTTTTTTTTGAACAGGCAAATTTTAAGTCCTCAAGAAACTTCGACCACTACTCAGAATACATCACAGCTGCATTAGTGAAGCTGTGTATTTGATGCTTACAACATGTTTTCTTCTCCCTTAGGACCCCTGCTGATTGTTGGGTAGTGATACAACGCTGCTAAATTCAGTTCCTTGTTTCCAGATGTGGGTCATGTTTGAAGAATATACTCACATATTGTTCAGAAAGATCTGATCTGATACCTCTGCTTACGTGTTAAATGTATCGATGTTTAGTGCGTGATTAAGTGCTGAAGATGGACAACCTGGAACGTGCGCTTCTGTGTAACATGTGTGTGAGTGTGTTTGCATGTGTTCCACATTGTGTGTTCCCTCAGGGAGACCCAAATAGTCCCAGTGCTGGTGCTCCATCATGCAGCCTGAAGGTGTCAGCAGCACAATTGGTTCGTATTGTGTTGCAATGCATCAGCACCACACTGACCTGACACGCTACTTTTTTCTGCATACACCTCCTTTCATTCGTTTTCTCTCTCTCTCTCTCTGCTCTTTTCTCTTACTATCTATCCCAATTGTGCTCTCTTTTGTAGTCTATCTCTCTCTCTCTGCTGATCACTAGAGATTCTGTCTTTACTCTGAGAGTTAACCTGGATTGCGCTCCCTCCAGGGTTGCCGCGGGCTCCATTTATCATGATGCTCCAGTTTAACGTGAAATTTATCCTTCTCTTAGCTTTACCTCTCTCTCTCTCTCTCTGTCTTTATTCTACATTTGGCTTTTCTCTCAGGGCTCCTGTTGACTCTGTTACACTTGCCACCTTCCTTGTTCTTTCTCTAGTCCTATACTTGTGTCCAGGACTAACAAGAATCTGGTGTGAGTTTGTATTTGAGTTTGGGTTGAAAATGTTAATTTGTGGATCTGCTTTCTTGCCTTCAGAATACACAGGTGGGCCGCGCAGTATGAAAATGTGTGCTAATTATTCCCCTAATGAATTCTGTGCCCATGCATCACTGAGAGCGTGGAACTTTATCCTCCATTTCTCAGAGCTCATTTACATCATGGGAATATTTTTTGACCAGACAAATATCAACCAAATCATACAGATACCCAACCCCAATACACATACACAAACTATTATAATATATTAACAACTGAAAATAATTAATGCTAATTGTAATATCTGCATCTATTAACATAACTTAATATCTGCCAAATTTGAGAGATGGATTT
This sequence comes from Pangasianodon hypophthalmus, assembly GCF_027358585.1. Classification (NCBI taxonomy): domain Eukaryota; kingdom Metazoa; phylum Chordata; class Actinopteri; order Siluriformes; family Pangasiidae; genus Pangasianodon; species Pangasianodon hypophthalmus. The sequence continues at coordinate 15,260,791 of NC_069730.1, read as the reverse complement.
TTTGTTCATAATTACATCCTTCCAGAGGAATTAATTTGAGCACACAGACTGGTTTAGGTGTTAAAACAGTCTCTGCAGTTTGTTTTTTAGAAGAAGAAGAAGAAGAAGAAGAAGGTTAAAATAAATCATGAATTAAAAATATTAGTATATAAATACACATAAAGAGAGGAAAAAGTGCACAAATTTATGATGGAAAGTGTACGGGTATGTTTTAGCATATTCACAGATTCTGGATTTCTTGATGAAAGTTAAGGTGCTTCTCTGCCTCATTCTGTTGCCTAATAAAATTTCTGATGAAGCAAAATAGTGTATTAAGCAGTTTATTATTCAATTAAAAAATGTATGATCTTCAAAACAAGGTTTTGTGTGCCTTTAATATTAGATCTGTTGTCATATTCTGCTAAAAATTACAGTTAGGCCCAGTTCAATCAGACACATGAAGTGTTTTGAAGAGCCCTGTTATTGGTATTTCTCATTACTGGCTGATGTAGATGGAATAGATGCCAAACACTCCAAAATCACAAGGCTGTGTGAATGCCATTTATAAATACTTTCAGTAAATTATTTGAGTTAGTCTTACTACTAAAGAAAATAATGAAATAAAAAAGAAAAAATTGTTTGCTTAATGCAGCTTGATAAACTTGCTTCTTCTTATTGTCTCCAAACTAAACATGCAATCGGTTTAGATTAGACAGTTGCACAATGATGGTTCATGCCACAGCTGGAATTGGCAACTGTACAAAATAAATGTAGTATTATACTGGGTAGTGTTGCCCCCTCACAGCTCCAGGATCCCTGGTTCGTTCCCTGAGTGTTGTATCCTATGTTCCCTTATATCCATACCTGTTTCCTCTGGGGTTCTCTGGTTGTCTCCCACCTCCAAAAAAACATGCTGGTAGGTTGACTGGTGACTCTAAATTGCCCCTAGGTGTGAATGTGTGTGCTTAGAGCCCTGAGATGGAATGAATGACTGACCAATCACAGTTTGGAAATAATTGATCACATTTACTAATTTGTTATTGATTTAGGAGGATGCAATTAGGCCCTACATCCTTTATATTATGAAAACCGTGTGAAATATAGTTCAAGCAATAGTCTTAAAGGAGCAGTGTGTTGTTTTTTTAATGCCCCCTGATGCCTGTTGCGCAAATTTGAATTTGCAGTAAAAACACTGACAAGGTTTAGCTTTTCTCTTTCAGCCTGCTGGCTAAAACTTGGTGTGTCTTGTGAGTAGTCCTTTAGGGAAAAGGGGCAACAATACATTGGCTTGGAGCTGAGCTCATTTCCAGGTTAGAGAAATGTAAACAGAAACCTGAAATGAAGAAAGTACCTGTGTCTATTGTAAAGCAATAATGTGCATTTGTTTCTAGAAAATCTTTGAAATTCTATGATTAAAAATGGTCTGCAAACACTTTCTAAAATTCAACTTTAAAGAGATAAATCCGACTTTAAAAAAAAAACTACCTGTAAAATTAGTAAGTGGTCAAAGAGCAAATAAAATAAATAAATAAAGAGTTAAAAAAATGGTGAACCCCATAAGCTAGGTCTCTGGTGATTTTGGTTTAACAATGTAATATCAGGGTTTTTAGATTGCCTGGAACACAGAACTGATGCTCATAATAAATCTGTTAAACACTGATTTCTAGGTCTATGTAATTGTAAATGCATACACGTACACACAGACACATTGATACAGACACACCCAGAGTGAGAGTGCTGGGATGGCAGCAGGTAGAGTCTCATTTGGCACAGCTGTAGATAAACAGAGTAAGACAGCGTAAAGGAAAGCAGCAGGACAAACCCATCAGGATGCAGAGCAGTGAGAAGTGGCTGTAATATTCCACATTACACTGACAAATACACATTTACTGAACCTGTACTACACAAGATCAAAAATTAATAATGATTTAACTTGGTTTATAAACTCCATTCTCTATTCAGCAGAAAAAGAAAAATTAGTCTTCGGTGTCATGATGTTTTCAGAACAGAGGGCTTTGGGTTTTCTCAGTAACATGACAAGTGACATTTTTGTCATATTAACTTCAAGAGAGAGAGAGAAACAAAGAGAGGCTGGTAAGAGATGGTAATCTCTGGTAATCTCTGTTTACAGCTGCTATAACGTACATGATAACAGGAAATAACTTATGGACATTCCACAACATTATATATAACTATAAATGGATTATATGTATGACATGTCATTCCTTTATAAATTTTTGTTAAATAAAAAATTGTTAGTGTTGTCAAATTGCTGTGGTAGAACACTTCAGGAGATGCTGTTATTGGAAAATAGTCAAATTCATGATCATAATGGCCCTCTATGATTGAATATTTTCCTATAAGAGCATGCCCTGTCATGTTTTATTCTGTACATATTTTCTCCAATCAGTAGTAAAGTTACTCTAGAGCTAATAAGATTAAAGTTATTCTGTTTAAAGTCAAGAACAGACACTAACTGTGGCAAAATATCTAAGTGTTTCTGTTCATCAGTGCCTGTTGCTGTTGCCATCCAGTCTGGGTTTTTTGAGTCCTTGCCTGCCAGAAGGTTTATCCAGTGTAGCTGCAGGACTAATGCTGCTAAGATCTGTTGCTTTTTTCAGACAGTGATCAAGTGTTTCTACAGTGAAGTGCCTGTTTCCACAAGCAGCTCACACACATAGACGAGCTTAACCTCATTTCAGTTCAAATGAGCGTAATGTAAAATAGGGATCAAATTAATATTTTGCAGACAAGGCTCTTGTCTTTACACTATATAACTATATAAACTTATGCATAGGAAGGGGGTTATGTATTTCTCTGTGTTGGGACCTAATGTCCCCATAATGATAGGAATACATGATCTTTTTGACCTTGTTGGGATATTTAGTTGGTCCTACAAAGAATTGTACTTTTTCACAAAGAAAAAATGCATCTTTTATTTGAATTCCTATAAGAAGCTATAATTTTCCTTTTGGTGAATGAGATGTTTCAGGTTAGATGTAGTTGTAGTATTATTTAGGTTAATTTTTTAGGCATGATCAGTTGCAAAATATCTCACAAAATTAGAATTATAAGAGTGTGTATGTGTGTGTACTGGGAGTGCATGGAGAGTGATTTAGTGTATAGCTGTCTTATGATGCTAAACAGCCCTGGCTGAGGGACTGGTTAGCTCTAAGCTATAGTGACAATGACAGCTGCTAAGAGAGAGAAAGAGCAAGCGAGAGAGCTTTGCTGCCTCATCTGCCTCGACAGAGACGCAAGAAAGCTTCATGAGGAAATGAAGCTCTCCAACTCATACACATCTGCACAGCTCTGCTTGGCCTGAGGGAAAAAAAAGTTTCCTGAGTTCACATGGACACAGCGGTTAATATTGAAAACTACATTCATAACTACATTCTCTAACTTCTGTGAAGCCAGAAAAGCCCTGAGGCTGAAAAAAACGAAAGCTGCTCAGCTCTCTTGGGTAAGCTACATGTCTTCTTCTGTTAACAGTAATGTTTAGCTGAATTCCTCATAAATGTCTCACTGTTAAAATTTTTTGCACAACAGTGTCCAAATTGAAGAAACTTCATCCTACCACTGAAAAGCCTTTGAACAAATCTGTACATTCTTAAGGGAAACTGTATCTTCAATGTTTCTTTTAAGGCAAAAGATAGCTCAGAAGCAATCTTATCGAGATGTTGCTCCAAGGGTCCAGGGAACGTGGCCCTCTAAAACCAGGACATCTGATGATGTAAAACTCCAGAAGAGATGCAAAGGCAGCCATGAAGAGAACCTGTTTTCTGCAGAGCAACTTCGCAAACATGCCACCATGCACTTCGGCTACAGCACCCTCAGTCTGTCCATGAGGGGCCTGGGTGAGGCTCCAGCTGACCTGTGGGAGCTCCATGAGCTGGGCAAGCTCAACTTGTCCCTTAACTATCTATATTCTCTACCTTCTGGCCTGGGAAATCTGAAGAACCTTGTGGTGCTCAACATATGGGGGAATGAGTTGGAGAGACTTCCCCCTGAGATTGGGCTCCTTCAGAACCTAAAGGTACTGTTTGCCTACTGCAACCGCCTCAGTGAGGTGCCTGAGGAGCTGGGCTACTGTGCCAAACTTGAGGTTCTCAGCCTTGCCAACAACCAGCTGACAGGGCTCCCAGGCAGCCTGGTCTCCATGCACAAGTTGGCCAAGCTAAACCTGAGCCACAACCGTATGTCACATATCCCCACTTGCATCTATGCCATGAAGGAGCTTGTGTTCCTGCACATGGCCTACAACATCCTGGAGAACATTGCCAACCAGATCCAGGAACTAGCCAACCTCAAGATTCTCATAGTGGAAGGGAACCATATCCATACACTACCCCGGACTCTGTGCCATTTGACTGACCTGGAGCTCCTCAATGTGGATTTCAATGACCTTCAGAGCATCCCAGTAGAAATGTACATGCTCAAGAACCTCAAAAGGCTGGCGTGTCATCCACTTGATAAGGGGCTACATATAGTTCATAATCCACTCCTGAAACCTCTACAAGAAGTGCTACAGGGAGGACTGAACGCCTTGTATAGCTACCTCAAACCTGCCTGAGAATTGGCGACATAGAACCGCAACTGCCAAAACCTTTACATTTTAGTGTTTTACCTGCTCTAACGCACCCACTTCAATTCTGGAAGAACTGTTAATTAGCTATTTGAATCAGGTGTGTTAGGAGATGACAAAACACTAAAATGTTACTCCAGAACCAGGGTTGAGAACCTGTGCCTTAAAATGTAAAGCTTATATAAAATATTATTTCTGGATGATGCACATCATTTGGCTGAACCAGTGCTTGAACTAAAAAAAGTGTGCCAGTACTTCGCTAGTGCCCGTACTTGTTACTGGTTTTAGCAAAACATTAAGTAAGTTTGAAGCTCAGTAGTGATTAGGACACTAATCAACTAATGAAACATACAGCATGTTGTATAAACATTAGCTATTTATTGTCTTAATCACTTCAGAGCTTTAAAATGACTTAATGATTTATATATTTATGTTACCTTTACTCATGTGGTTTATCAGAGTATGTATGAGTATCAGCCCAATGCCCAACAAAAACCCAGCCCAACACTGCAGGATCACAATGCCCAACACCCAAAGAGAACCCAGCCCAATGCCCAAAGACCACTCAATCCAATGCCCAAAGAGCACCAAACTCATTCTAGTTGTAATTTGTGAGATTGCAATTTAAAAAGCAAAATATGGTCAGCTTGTGACAATGCTAACTAATGGTATCTATTTCTATGATGACTAATAAATATTAATGAATCACATTATGTAGACTGCTGGCTGTCTTAATCAGGAGAAGCTCAACATTAGGCACATTTACTGTCTGTGTGTCCTTTTCAAGGACAACTATTTAATAAGCTAGCAATTATGGAAATGAAAATAAGTTTTAAACAGCTGGGAGCCAGTTTGCCATTTTACTTATCCAAATCTATCCACATATAAACAGTCTGCAAAACCTGTGTGTCACTGTGCCATGTTTAAATTATCTATAACATGCATTTTTATTCTTAATTCTTGTGTAGAAAAATGTCTTTCTGATGAATCCTAAAAATGCTTTATGGTAAACTTTATGTGATGGTTAAGTTGAGACAGAATAACTGAAAGCTGTTAATGAATGTTGCATAACCATAGTGTGTGTTGTCCTGCTGTCAGCCTGGGTCATAAGAGTAGCATCTCTATTTCAGTCTTGTGTTTTAACCCTGTTAAAGCTGTGAGCTTAACACCACACAGCTTTTATCACAGGTCAGGACAGTTCTAGTCCAGTTGCTCCTACTTGCTCCACATGCTCACACACGTATTACTGTATTTATGGGTGGTGTTATTGACTGCTAAAGCTGGTGATGCTAAACTTTAAAGGAATACTCCAGCAGTCTTTCAGTGGAATCTTTATGGAAGCTTATGTGTAGCATGTGTGATTATCATGGACAAGAATTTCAACACATTTCCTGTAATGAGAAAAGAACAGAAAACCTATATGACCTTTTTGACTACAACCAAAACAGAGAAATTATGTAGATTTAGTGCTTAATTTACCTTATAAAAATATGCTGCACAAATATTTATTGCCTGCCCCAACATCTGCCCTCCAACAAGACCTCCATTATTAAGTGAGTTTCATGTAAAGGTTTTGGGGAAAGTTTCAAACTTCTTGTCCATGGGAACGGTTACAGAGGCAGTATATACAGTAGATGATTGAATATTTCTTTAACCTGCATCACCATAGAGAAATATTTTGGCTCCTTCAAATTGCAGTGAGAAATCTACACTTGTATGAAAAATGTATTCTTGGGGAAGCGGCAAACATGCGGTCACCACAACAAATATTCACATATAAATATACAAACTCTCACAAGCAGTCAAGCGGTGAGCCCAACACACACACACACACACACACACGGCTCACTGTGATCATTCAAGGCAAATGAAAACTATGGGGCTGGTGGGAGAAAGATAGTCTGGGGGTGTTGGGAAGTTTTAGTGGGATTAAAATTTGATTAAAGTTCCACTCCATCACCCAAGTCAGTGCTGTCACGCCTCTCTTTGAATCCAAAGGCTAATTAAATTATTTCAAGAGGAACAAAAGATAATACTCATCTCTATTTATGTACAGCACACAACAAAAATACTTATATCCTAGAGGTCGTTGTTATGACCTTGCATGATTAAACTTTAAAAATGGAGCTGTGGAATTTGTTTCCTGGTCTGTTCATTCATGCAGTTTAAATATTCATTTACTTGTTAATCACAGAGGTAATCACAGTATGGGACTTTAGAGTGAGGAGGCTGGTCATTACTACTCTACTGCTGGCTTTTTAAGGCTGTACATTATGTTACTTGTATATTGTTTGTATTGCATGTCTATTACAGCTAAAAAAAACTATATTGGCAAACCAATTTGGTTGTAGGAATTTTTGTTCCCTAGAATGCTCAACCTGTTAAGATTTATGAGTCTTCTATACACCTTTAAATGTTTCTTCAAGCTTGCTGCAACATTCTACATTTTTTGTTGTAGAAATGTAACCTTTCTCTAATGGGAATATTGAGTAAGCTCACATGTTTTCAGAACATTGCAGAAATGTAATTTTTGCAATGTCACAGACTAACCTTCATGGAAATTATAGAATATTTGTTTGTTCGTCTTCCTATGGGAGTCCTGGTGGATCTGGAGCCTATCCTGGGAACACTGGGCAAGAGGTGGGAATACAACCTGGATGGGACTCTGTCCTTTGCAAGGCACCATGCACACACATGTTTCTGGGAGGTGGGAGGAAACCAGAGAACGTGCAAAAATCAACTTGGACAGTATTCTGAACTCAGGATCAAACCAGTGACCCTGGATTTCAGAGGCAGCAGTGCTACCTGCAGCACCACCATGCCACCCATCTGGAATGTGTTACTAACTCCTGTGCTGTTAGCAGGATAATTATTGCTGTATCTGGATATGACAATTTCTACAGTTTCACAAACTAAATCACAATGTGAGCCCAGTGACCATTTAACTTGAAATCAGAACTGACCTTTTTTTCCTTGCTGGTTTGTGTCCATGACTATATTCAGCACAATACATCAGTGTTAATGACTTAATAGACAAAAATGAATGCTTTTCCATAACCTTCACTCCATAACCTTCCCACAAAGTGCATGAATACATCACCACACATGTGTAGGTTGGAAAATAATGCTAACCAGTCATATCCTGTTATCATCACAGTCTAATCCAAAAACATATTACGGAATAAAAGTACTGTATGATTTCTGTTTCCTGGCTTCAATGACAGTATAGTTGGTGCATTTGAGCATCTTATGGCTTAAAAGTAAATTAATTTTCACATTAATTTTCAGTATAAATGTAATTATCAGCCATGATATAGTCGTATGCTGGAGTTAAAAGTGTGCTGCAAGTGTAATTTTATTTCTATTTTTATTCCTTCTTCTGTGGTTAGAGCACAATAATTCCCTCTATGGGAAGGATGCTGTTACTACACCACATCATGATACACCACGTCCTTCCTGAAAACACACTTCACAATAACTACACCTAAAATAAGCATAACCAAATAAACTCAAATGACCCATATATGCTGACACTGATAGAATTTAAATTCGGCATTCGTTAAATTTATTATTCATAATGGCTATATTGAAATGCCCAGATGTATTTGATGTCTTAGATATTTTAGATATATGCACTTTAAAATGATCCTTTTGCTTTCACCCTGAAAAGTCCTGAATTAAAAAAAAAAAAAAAAGAAAGAAAGAAATAAAGAAAGAGTGTAGAGGACGTCAAACTCTTCTGGCTGCATTGTCATGGAGATGCTGTTTACTCCCATATGCCTTTGTCTGTCTTGCGTACGGTTTGGTAATGCTGTACTCTGAAGACGCATCCTTGCAAAGGTCAGGCCTGTTATTTGCAGTAATCAGCACTGCATGATAACAAATATCAAACATGGCCACCAATCAGCTAATCAAGTAATGATGCTTAGACCCTTTGGCGAGGTCAGAGAGGGGGTGTGTGTGTTAGCCCAGAGAAGGCTAATTAGCAGAAGACATCTTAAGCATGCAATCAAACTAATGTATAGTGTTTGTACTCTGAGTCTGGGTTCTAGTGTGTGTGTGGAGTGTGTGCAAATGTGTGTGTTAGCCTCTCTGTGTTGATGTTTCTTTCCAAGGTCATTTCTCAGTGGTCAAGTCTTATCATGCCAAAATGTAAAACCACAGACACAGAGAGTGCATTGCCCAAGACTTTCGGGGCACGAAACAACCAATTTATTTCAATCCAAACCACAAATTAATTCCTGTGTGACCCACATATCTGTTTTGCCGAGTAGTCAGTGGGTGTTTTTGATTTTTTTTAAAATGCAACTTCATGCTACATTGTTGCAAGATTGCAAATGAGTTCAGGCTTTTGAGTGTGGTTTTAATCAGCCAACTTTCTGCCAGAAAACTAGTTCTAGTTCAGTGCTCATATGTAGACCTATTTTCTGTCTAGTAAAAATGGAAGTTGCCTCATTGTCTGGTAAATGACAGTTTAGGAAAACACAATAATGTCTGTGACATATGGAGTAGGTAACTGCAAGCTAAGCCAATAATAGTTTTATTCCCAATACACATTAGGAACAACATTCCTCATAAACCATCTTCACTCATCTTCCTAACTTTATCAGACCTAAGCAATTTTGTGTGGAAAAGGCCTCAGTGTAATTTATTTGAGTTTCCAGCTTTCTGACTTGTTATTTAAGCGGGCTTGTGTCTACGGCGAATCAGAGCTGCGCCGATATTTAGTATAACCTCACTCTAGCGGTGTGATATTGCTTTTATACAACAGTTTTACAAACCAGAAATTAATGTCAAGTAAGTGATATTTCGGGCACAATATGGCCAAATGTTCTGTTTATTTTTGCTCCGCTAGCAGAAATAGGTCCTGAAGAAGCCACAGTCACTTTATAGCATGTCGGCTAGCTGGCTAGCTAGCTCACACTGATTTATACATGATGGTTAAAGGTGCTTCCAGTAAAATTGGCGTCCCTTCTTCCTTTTCATCTTCATTTTGTGAGCTTTCATATTTTAAGTCAAAAGTTATATTTCTGAACAGTACTGTTTGCCATGTCTGCTGATGATGTTGCTAACACTACTGTCATAAATGTTTCAAACTAGGAAGTAGAATTTTATGTGGTGAACACAGATGAGCGGAGTGATAGACACAGTGAAACGTCCCAGTGTGGACTGGAACTGTTGTATAAATTGTCTATATTGTACATCTTTAATACTACTGTTGAATTTAGAAAATCAAGCAGCAGCTTGACAAATATCCAAACCTTAAAGAACAAAATTACATTAAGTACACTCTTCATGGGTTCTTCAATGGTTCTTAAATAGTTAAGGTCTTAGTTTATCTTCCTTAAAATGTTCTACTTGGAACCCTGTCTGCTAGGGAAACACTCAGCTCTTTGGTTTCCAAATTGAACTTTTAAAGGGAAGAATGATGAGTTGTTAGGGTTCTAGATATAACCTTTTTCCCAAATATTTGCACAGTGACATCCCCATAAATCTCTGAATTCTCCTACAGCACTCATTCATGTGCAGTTATAACTTTCAGTTTCAGAAAGTTCATTCAACACTGTAAGAGTTTATTTGTCACTGTACACTCTCATGAGCACTAATGTGTACTCTTCAAGGTTCAAATTCTTGCCATTGTGGCAGTCATTTGTACCTTTAGTATGCATCTTTTGCTTGGGAAAGTTCTGTAAATGTAATATAACTTTAAGCTTATTTAAAGTATATAATGAACCTTAAGGACTATCTTTGTATCTTTGAGGATACAGTTAGTACCCTTTTTCTAACAGTTACACAAATTGACAGACAGACAAAGAATTTGTCAAATGAAAATTCTGAACACACACATGCTGCTCTATGACAAATTGAAACTTGACTCTGAAAATGGCACAAAAAGTTATTATCAGAGTATAAGACATTTAATAAAAAAATATAAGAAGTATATTGGAAGGAATTGTGCTATATACATAGCATACATAACACACATAATATGCATAGTGCAAGGAAACGCTGAATGACTTGGGAATGTGGTGTTTTCCTCTAACTTTGTAATAACTAAACTTTTCTCCACATCTATTCATTATTCACCATTTTCAAGCATGTGACATAAAATTAATGTTCTTTTTTGTATGAGGGATCATACAGTATATTTTTCTCCATCTGTTAAACAAATAAATCTGCTTTGGTCTGCTTTCAAGGAATAGTTAAAAGAATAGTTTGATGAAAAAAAAGAATACATGATTTGCCCCTTTTATTTAGTTGACCAGTCAAGCCAAGACAAGTTTGGTGTCTGATGTTTACTTACTTACCATTGCACTAGACCTACAGTGCTAAAGGAGCTAAGAGTAAATCTTTTTTCCCATGACATACGGTAACATTAGTGAAAAACTAAAGATGGAAACTTTCCGGACAGTAGACATGTCTGTGCAGGTTGACTAAATTTGGTGTGTGTGTGGGGGGGATTATAAGAATTTCATTTTTTCCGAAGTATTTCTTTAATGTGCTTGCCTGGGCTGCACAAAGTGGTTGTCACTCCAAGCTATAGGCATGGTCTACATCAAGCAAGCATGTCATGCAATAAGCCAGGAGGTGGCATGGTGGTGCAGCGGGTAGATGTTGCCTTACAGCTCCAGGGTCTCTGGTTCGAAGGTAAGCCTGAAAGAGGGTTAATGTCTGTGTGGAATTCCTGTGCCTGTTCTTCCTGCATCCCTGTAGGTTTCCTCTGGATTCTCTGGTTTCCTCCCACCTGCCAGAAACATGCTGGTAGGCAGATTGGTTATGATAAATCGCTCTTAGATGTGAATATGTACGTGCGTGTGTGCATGATGCCCAAAATGGCATCATACCCATCATCCAGAGTGTATACCCTTCTCACACCTAGTGTTCCTGGGATAGGCTTTGGATCCACCATGACCCTGACTTTTTTTTTTTTTTTTGATTAAGCAGTTACTAAAAGTGACTATCTTCAGAAAATCTTTCTTCTTTATGTTTTGATATGCAAGTGCTCATAACAGTTACGTGTATATGCAAAAGAACTTATGACATTGCCTTGAGACTATTTGAGCATGCATTAACTAATTTCTAAAAGAGTTGGCAACGCAGTGTGTGTGTGTGTGTGTGTGTATGTGTGTGCGTGTGTGTGGTTAATTTAACAGTTGCTTAGTGAACACGGTAAGATTGAATTAATTTACACTGTAGATATTAATGGAGCACTTGGGATTTTTGCTGTGTTTTAATCAGTTAACGATGCTGTGAATTGGCTGAATTGGTTAGGTCCTGTGTTCTGTGGGTCCCAACTCCACAGTGGGAGGAGACAGAGCGCGCGCGCACTCTTTCACCGCGGACCATTTGGCCGCTCGCGCAGTCGCGCGCGCGCTCCTCATCCACTACTCCGACACATAACGGTCGGAGCGCGAGAGCTCCAACACTACCCTCTACCGGAGAGAGAGAGAGCGAGAAAGAGAGAGAGAGAGAGAAAGAGAGAGAGAGAGACTCTTCACGCTCCTCCTGGAAGAGAAGAGACCTGGGAGAAGTCAGAGAGCGAGTCCGGGAGAAGGAGACTGAGACAGGGGGGAAAACGACTGAGGCGACTCCAGAAGAAAACGGACGCTTGGCTACAGTTTGGCGTTGTTACCTCACGGCCGCGGGGGTCGACACACGCCGGAAACTGAGGACATGGATAAAGTTTTAACTTGGCTCGTCACCGCGGTAGGGCTCCTGGTGTCGGCACGCGGACAGGTGTACAAAGGTAAGACTAGTTCTAACCGGTTTTGGAGACCGTTAATGTGAGAAAGTGTGTGGTGTGCGCTCGCGCCAGTGCTGGGACCGTTACCTCAGAAATGTCTCCGAAACTTGAAGGGAGATGTGCTGGAAATATTTCACATAATACAATAGCCTAATAAACTAGGCTATTATTACCACAGTCACACACACACACACACACACACACACACACACAGGAACAGACGCTCACTAATTTGGCTGTATGTTTATTCTTCACCCAGTTAAGCTTACTTTTATTTTGAGCATGAAGTTTAAGGGGATGCTGAAGCTCTCAAACCGCCACCGAGCTGCTGTAGACGTGGTGGTTCAGTAATTACAAGTTCTGAGACCTGATTTAGAAACGTTGTGGTATGAAAAAAAAAAAAAAGGTTTTATTTGAAAACAGTTCCCGGGAATCCTCCACTAGGCGTGTATGGTTTAATTTGTGTGTCCTTAAGCGAGCTGTAGTAAACTATAACTCAGCTTAAAGCACCTACCTGTTTGTGCACCACAAACACACTTCAGAAATGTGCAAGTGCACTGATTTCTTCCATAAGAACCCTTAGAATGTTGAATGAACTCATTAAAAAATGTAAGACCCCTGGGGTTGGGGGTTCGAATACTGTCTCCGCCCTGTGTGCTTTGGGGGTTTCCTCCAGGTACTCAGGTTTCCTTCCCAAAGACACGCGTTGTTGGCTGAGTGGCATCTCTGAATTGTTCGTAGTGTGTGCAATTGTGCCCTGCGATGATTCTGGACCCCATCCAGGGTGTCCCCCACCTTGTGCCCCGAGTCCCCTGGGATAGGCTCCAGCCTCCCAGGAGTACATAAAATGGATTGATGGATGGAAGTTGAACGTTATACCAAACCATAGGTGTTAATTGCACTCACGATTTTGCAGTGCATATCTCATTTTATTGATGTTCCCCAACTCATTAAACATATTACTGCCGATCTGTTTTTATTGAATAATTGATCCGAAGCATCGACTACTTAATGGTCGGAAGGAGCCCTCCGGCAGCACTGTGTTAGATTTTGATGAGCTTTCTCTTTCAGACGCGTTTTTCCCCTCCCCTCCTCAGTTTTTCACAGCTCTGTGTGATAGTCTGGCAGTTGTGTCACCCTCAGCAGGGTTGCGATTAACAAGTGGCACTTGACCTTAGCACTTCATCACTGCCATGCTCATTATGGTTATGAAGCATATTATTTGAATTATTTTGCAAACACTGAATTGAATAGACACCCTCTTTCAGTAAGTGTGAAAATCTCTGTAGGTTGGATGCATTTCAGTGGATAGAAGTTGAAGTGAAAGGAATGATTGAGGGGAGTACGGGATTTTTGGGATTCCCTCGCACTTTTCGGAGTTGGGGGTCTGCTCTGTGTGCGTGGAGTTTGCATGTTCTCCCCATGCTCCGGATACTCCGGTTTCCTCGCCCAGTCCAAAGACATGTGTTGTAGGCTGATTGGCATCTCTAAATTGTCCATAAAGTCACACAGTGTGTGAGTGTATGTGAGTGTGTGTGTGTGTGTGTGTGTGTGTGTGATTGTGCCCTGCGATGGGTTGGCACCCCGTCCAGGGTGTCCCCCGCCTTGTGCCCCGAGTCCCGTGGGATAGACTCCAGGCTCCCCTGCGACACTGTGTAGGATAAGCAGTACAGAAAATGGATGAATGAATGATTGAAGGAATGCGAGATGAAGAAGCTACAACCAAAAGACTAATAAGTGTTTATAGACTTCCCATGGCAAGCCGTCCTGCTCCAACTAATGCACTGCATGTCATGGTCCATTGGAAAAATTGATTAATGACGTTTGCACTCACATTTAGCCTGAAGTGACACAAAAGTGGCTAATTTATCTCATTTGACAATAAATTTTTTTTCATACAGGCATCATGTGCATCAGTGTTTCCTCGTTGTGGTGCTGGAGTCACTCTGCGCTGCACATTTACTGATTTCCCTGAATGCCTCAGCTAATTACTACCCCTTTCATGAGGTTAAAATGTGCACATTAAACTGGCAAAACAGTGAAATGCAGCACAGAGGTGAATTTACAGCCAGCTCCAGCTACAATGTTGAATTAACTTGCTTGGTGTTAATATGTTTCCACTGTAGGGAATTTTTTTTTGCCGTGAGCGTGGTTAATATTCACCAGCTGGAAACTTTTTTTCCTGATGCCATATTTAGTGAGTATTACTCACACCGCCACCTGTTCTGATGGTATTGATGGCATATAAGCAACTTTTCTTTCCATCCCTTAGGAGGTACCGCATATGCCAACTGTAGATTTCTTCTTTTGACAAATGTAACACTTTTATCAGTAAACCTGTTATGGCATGCTTTATTGGATGGAATGATAAAATATACAAAAAGGTGTTGAATTAAGTGATATATATGAAAATGTGACATTCTGAGGAAAGTGTGTAATTTCTGGAGTTTTGAAATTCTGAGATTTCACTTCCAGTTCCAGAGTATCAGTTCCAGTTCCGTTATTGACCTGAAGGGGGCAGCATGGCTCACTCATATTTGCTGTGTAGGATAAAAAACTGAAACGATGTAGATCAGAGAACTTTTTTTTTTTTTTTTTTTTTTTTTAACTTAATTTTAAATCATTTTGAACCACTAGAAAATAACACACTTGATTTTGGTCTGGTCAGCTCAGTGGCTGTTTATGCTGGAGTGAACTGGGGTGGTGTAAAAAAAAAAGAGGCAACTTCATATAAACAAATAAGTAAAAACGCCATCAGTGCTACACTCTGAAGTTTTTCTGTATAGCCTATATTATTAAAATGGAACCAGTATTAATTTAAAAAAGGGTTTACTCATGACAAATGTTACGTGTTAGAATTGGACCTTCACACAGTTTATGACTACTTTTATTGATGTGCGTACTGATAGACGGATATCATACTACTGTCATACAGAATACTGAATTCTGAGTGGTGCAGAGCTCCTGCTTTTAATTAATGAGGTGAGGAGTTCATTTTTGAAAATCTGATTAACTGAGATTAACTGATTACTTAGGAAATGATCTGAAATTACGAGGACAGTTTAAGACCTGTCACCATCTTCAGCATGTGCTCAGCTAAACCTTTTTCATTAAAGAGGTGTATGATGAAACTTGAGCATAAAATGATCTGTCTGTATTACGTATATTATCAGTAATAATAGTAAATTCTGTATACAAGGATGGAAAATCAGTAGCCTGGACGCTTGTGACAAGCAGATTTTGTGAGCATGCTATTTGTTTTTTTTTGCTGGATGAGTAGGTTCAACAACAAATGTACTATGTACTTCACATCTTAACCTCTGTGGCATGGATTTTGGTACACTGTTGTCACTCACTCAGGCATCTAACACACAATAATATCACTTTCTGAAACTTGAAATTACATTAGTAAATACATTAGTCTCCTAGCCTTAATGAACATGCTTGAGAAACAGCACTGACAGTGGTCAGCCACTATGATAATATACTCATACTCTAAATCAGCTCTGGAACTACTTGTTGACTTTTGCAAATGCTATGTTTTTTTGGATTTGTCTCTGATTTTCTCTCTTATATAGTCTTGGCCAATTCCCACCCACTGGTTAAGTCTCTCCTATCATAAGACAGCTGCCAATCTGGGAGGGTGAAGGCTATCACGTGCTTCCTCTGAGACACGTGAAGCCACCCAGCCTCACCTTTTTGAACTGCTGCTAATGCTGCATCACGGGGTGGTGTACCGCGCTCAGAGGAAAATGCTATCCGCCCTCTTCCGCATGCATGAGCTCACAGACGCCCATGATGGGCTAGTGTCACAGTGATTGATAGCAGAGAGAGAGTATGCCAGCTGGTCAACCTAGAGACCATGGTCAGTTTGGCTCTCTTGGATTCCTGGCCATGGATGGCTGTGGCTACTTAACACAGTTTACAGTGGTGTGGCGAATGTCAGTGCTGTAACCATAGCGTGAAGTAATTGTTCCAAATCCTACCACCTGCTGCAGTACTCATATTTTCCAATGCTCGATCTGCTGATGGTAGAACGATTTTTTTTTTACTATGCATAGTAATTACCTTGCATGATGATGACAGAATCAGGAACACACAGGTATGTGGAAACAATGATGAAACTATGCAAAATAAAGTGCAGCACAAACCTGCCTTATCACTCTCCTGCTACAAGTTAATCGATTTAAAGCAAGCCAGACTTGAATAAAATTTGATATGTGATGTAAGGAAAGAACAACGCAGCTCATAGCATAGGCCAGCGACATGCTGGCTTTATTACAATTTACTACATTAGTAACTTTGTTACAAGACTATAATAATCATATGCTCATTTGTAGGGGTGTAACAATATGATGCATCATGATCACACAAACATCACACAAACACAAAAACACAAAAATGTGATGATGAGCATTGTGGAAATGTGTGACATGAGCATTCTATTAATTATACATGTAATTATAATTAAATTGAATGCTGATCTCACACACTCTTTCGCATTCTTTTCAGTCATCATTTTGCTTCATTTAAAATTGCTTCAGATTTTCTGAGAATTGAATTGAATCGAATTGTGAATGCAGCATCGTGAAACGTATCGAATCATGACCGGAGTGTATTGTTACACCCTAACTCATTCGTTTCACTCAGTCTAGTTAACCAGCTTGTGTATACACTATGACATTATGCTAGCTACCACTTTTAGCCATGTAAATCAGGTTTCCGGGCGGCCAAAACATGAGAGTTGGCAACAAACACAGCTTTCACCTGCACAGTGTGCTAGCTAATGACTTTATGATTTGTCCACCCTGATATATATATATATATATATATATATATATATATATATATATATATATATATATATGAAATAAATGACTGGAGGTGGACTCTTGTTTTCTGCATGGCTGAAGCTGATTCATTGATTACACTCAAATCAGCGCTGATTTCAGTGTCATGAATCAGATGCAGAACAGTTCAGTGTGACTCCTGGCACTCAAAATTTGCAATTTTTTTCTATGCAACTTTGATGAATAAGGGCCATTTTGTGTGTGCTTGTGTGTGTGTGAGTGTGATCTTTTACCCATTGTAATGTGGTGAACCAAAACAATTTATGAGAAGTGATTTTTAAGAGTTTTCTCTCTTTGCCATCTTCACTGATTAGCAGACTCGGGGCATGTTCCAGATCATGTGTAAATACGCAATACTGGAGTGAGTCTTGCTCTGGATGGACAATTTATTCTGACTTCATGAAAACAAATGAGAGAATAAAGCTCCGGCTTTCTGTGAGTGACTGTAACAGTCATCAGTGTGCAGATTGTAGATTTTAAATGGCACTAAATAATATGTAATACAGCTGTGAGACTTCATACACACACACACACACACACACACCCATACACACCAAATAGTCAAACAGTGCTAAAAAAGCTAAGGTATATATAAGCAAAGTTGACTTGTACAGAAAATGCCAAGCTGTCTAAGTTGTTGTTGAGGTTGTTAACTTGCAGGAGCATCACTTGGACACTTGTTAAGACTCGACAGCTCAGTCTGTGTATGGACAGCTCTGTGTGTGTGGTTGTATTAGTATATACAGTATATGTGTGTGGGAGTGTGTGCATGTGTGTGTGTGTGTGTGTGTGTGTGTGTGCAGAGAGCCAAAAACAGGATTTTCTGATGACCAGGCCAGTCAGGTTTGTTTTCCATCTAAAAAAAACAACAGCAGGTAGAACTCATTCGCTCCCAGCATATAGACAGATTAGGCCAAAACCAGCACCTGTTTACTCATGTGTGTTCACTCTCAAGCAAATGTTTCCTTTTTTAAATGATATACTACTACTTTGATAAATCCTTTTTTAAATGATATACTACTACTACTACTACTACTACTAGCATTTCTTTTGTAAGTGTCTTAATGTACTCCAAAAGGTCACAGCAAGGGATGTACTTGCAACACAAAAATGTGACGATGTGCATCATGGAAATGTGCAATTCACGTCATGGAAATCAGCATTCTATTAATTATGCATCTAATGCAGGTGCACTGAGTGAACAGCAGAGGTCCTAATCTGTGCAACCCATAGAGTTAAAATATATAGAGAGCACGCTGGTCACATGATCATGGTCTTTCATGGAGAACCTGCAAGAACCTGCAAGATGACGACAGCAGCCCCACACTACTGCAGTCTACGGTGCTCGAGAAAGAGGCTGTGGAAATCGGGCATTTTAGGTGACTTTGGTGCTCTATTTTTAATTTATTAAAATTCTGTTCAGAGTATTCTGGGAATCAGATTGAATCGTGAAGCCTGTAATGTGAATCAAATCGAATTGTGACCGGAGTGTATTGTTACATCCCTAGTCAAAACAGTTTAATAATAGAAGAAAAAGTGTTCTGGGGATTCCTTGGTCATTGCATAATAGCCAGTCTTGGCTTTCTTAAGTGCTTCCTTGTGCTCTATTCTATTCTTTTCTATCTAGAATTGTGAAGGATTGGCTGTATGTTTTTCATGATGTTATGTCTTCTTGTTATTCTATGTTTTCATGAATTTTAGCATTTTATTATCTATGGACAGCACTTTGGTCCATTTTAATGGTTTTGAAAGTGCTTTATAAATAAAAGTTGAGTTGAGTTGACTTGACACTTCATAGACATTAGACATAGATTTACATGCTCAGTCAGACTCTTTAAGAAATTGTCTTAATGAGCTATAATCCACAGCACTCCATATGTGGGAATGGTGACTATCCAGGTTTCAAATGCAGGGAATGGTTCCTACTGCAGCGAGTGGTCTGTTTGTGATAAAATAATGCGTATGTCGAGCTATTCCCAGTGCAGCACACATTTTGTAACTGTTGGAGGGAAGCCAGGCCATACAGTTCAGGTGGAAAAATTCAGCAGCAGTGTAACAGGTGGCCATAATGCGAGGAAGAGTAAACTCCCAGTTACTTCCCAGCAAAGTATGAATTACCAGAATTTAACAGCCTAGATGGATACCAGGTTTGCTCCCAGAAAAACTCTACCACCAGCTTTTGACTGAAGAAAACAGCTAAAACCAGCTACCCAAGACAGAACCCCAGGAACACAGCAAGAAAGTGGAGACTTACTCGAATGTAGCCAGGCCAGCACAGAGTGGAACGAGGCAGTGAGGGCTGAGGTTCGACTGCTGAGTAGCCGACATGGTGATCATTCAGTGCGGTAGTCCAGTAAATGAGCTAATTTGATTAAAATTCAGCTTGGTGAAATGTGAAACAGTTTAAGCAGTAGAGGGTAAAATCCAGTGATCCAGGGTCACACACTGAAGGGGTAAATACAGTCTTGTAAAATGAAGAGTTATGTGTCTAAAGTAGCAGAGTAAGGTATGATTAATTAGTGACAAAATGTAGAGATGATGACTACCACAGTGAAATAAAAGATAATGCTGCAGTATAAAACAGTAATACTAATAGCAACAGTAATAATAGCAGTAAAACAAATAATATTTCCTCAACCAGCAGCTGACAAACATGACAGCATTCACTCAACCGGATGCAGTTAATGACATCCCAGTAACTCCATCTGTATCCACCACATTGTGTGGCATTAACACACTCACAATCTTCTGGTCACAGAGGCAGGTCCTAAAGCAGCAAGAGAATCATTATCAGAAAACCTGAGCACAGTGTGAGTTTTTGTGAAGCTCTCAGCTGAAACTCTGCTGAGGTCGTTGTCTCAGGAGAAAAGTCTAAGAGGCACAAGATTTAAGTAAATGTTTCCTTTTCTTTTCAAACTGATCTTAGTACTGAATGTAATAAAATACACATATAATCTAGCAGACTCTGGAAAAATATCAGAAACTTGCATCTCACTTGTCTAATGGCAGTTGTAGGGGTGTCAGCGGACGTTTATGCGAAGTTTATATTTGTAGAACAAATTCTCCGGTCAAATTATACTCCTGAGGCAAGAAATACCACACACAGTTTCTGCAGCAATATCAACAAGTTATAATGAGGATTAAGGCTCCACTTGGAAGGAGACCAGTACCATTGCTCTGTCCTACCATGTCTGGAGACTTAACCCCTAACTGTAGTGCTTTTGTACTAATGTCTTCAGTTTATCTAAAGCCACTTTTATAAGAGCCATTTTTTAAAATTTGTGATATGATGCTAATATCACTGCTTTGAGTATCTACTGATATTCAATACTGATTCTCTGTTGCTGAGTTATATGAAACATAAGGTCTGTATATGAAACATAAGCGCTCTGTATGACGATCTGTGTCCTGTGTTCACATCTACGAACTGTGTTGTGCCAGGGAGCATTGTATATACAGTTGTGTAAAATACCGCACTGAATCAAATCAGAAAAAACATCAGATCTGATCCGCTGATATTAACCAGATACCAATAAACCGATCGGTATTGGGATTGGGGCATCCGTATTATTGAATTTTAAGAGAAATGACAAAATTGTTACCAAATGAAATATAAGTGAGAATCACTATTTAGTCAAATGAGAGGAACTTTTGAGAAATAAAACACTGAGAGATTTATAGTGTAAATAAATGGCTGAAGTTGGCTGAATTTAACGTATGGTGAGAGGCAGGACACAAGTGTGTAAAAATCCAAGAGTAATAGTTGTAATCCAAAACACAACTATTCAAAACACAGGCAGGCAACTTCAAACAGGCAATCCATGATTTATATCAAAATCCAAGGGCAATGAATGAAAGGGCAGCATCAAGAACTCAAAAAAGGCTTGGACTTAAAGTGACTAATTGCATGATAAGACTTCGCAACAGACAATGACACAATAAACTACTCAAGGGCTAACACAGAACGGATGAAGACAATCAGATAACAAACCAATGGCAGAAACTTGCATCTCACACACGATATGTCAGCAATAATTTTATTATGGTATTATAACTGTATTATATATATTACTATATTATAACTCTACAACAATTGTTCATCATATGTCTTAAAAAATGCTCAGTCTTTAGTTGATCTAGATGTGGAAATGGATATGGGTTATTTAGGCTATACTGTGTGAAGTGCTCAGGCAGTATATCAGAAAGCTGTAGTTCAGCGATACAGTCCATTCCTAGTTTGCACCCCATAAGAGTGGGAACTGCACTAAAAGGCCCTGTATTGATATGATGCAGGGCCTGCAGCCCCTGATGCAGAGAGTTCAGATGCTGCTTTTTCTGCATTCGTTGCATTCACATTGCCTCTGTTTGGTCTGAATGGTGATGCAATCTCGCCAGACAAGAGCTCAAAGTCAGCACCACTTCGCTTAGTTGAAGTGAATTCTGCTTTCTAGCAGGAAAAGATAAACAGCGCTTCATTTAAAGCTGCCCAATAATTCAAATACTAGTGTTTTTATCCCCAACCGTCTCCCCGCTTCACCCCACTCAGATGTGTTTTGTCTTAAGTGGCTCAACAGTAAAAGCGAGACAGCATAGAGGGATGATGAAGAAGCACTCGTTTGTTGAGCCAGTGGAGAATAAAATAAAATACCTAAAGATGACTTCAACAAACGATACAACAGCCAAATAATAAGAATAATAAAATTACTCTCAATGATTGATGATGGTATAGAGCAGGAAAGCAGTTAATATAGAGCACTTTGTCTCACATTGTTGTCACACAATGCGCAGTGTACTGACGGATACGAGGCTGGCCTTCCGCTGTCTGGGTCCTACAGTTTTTCATTTATTTACTATGTGAGCATAATGCGTGTCCTCGGCTGCCCCAAAATTACAGCATGTTCCTTAAGTGATGTATTTCTGAGAAGCAACTCATCGCATTTTTTTTCCTGAAAAAGAAACATGCGTTGTAAAACAATGGTGTGTCTGTCAGAGTTTTACCACTGCTATGTTATTCCTGTAGTACAGAATTGAAGCTGACTGTTGCAGAGAGGAATGAATCCAGTGCCGATAAATGACGGCTACAATAATGTTTACTATATTAAATTTTAAGAGCACTTTTGCCACTTTAAGTGAGCTTATGTGATTCATTTCATACTAACCTTGTTTATTTTTGTATTTCAGTTTTGTTAAAAAGTAGCATCACTTACCAAATGAACAAATTCTTACCATTGTTGTATAACTGAGACATAGTAGTTTTTCTTTTTTAAAATATATATTAGTATTATACAAGCATTTACCTTGTTGAGTTGGGCAAAAACATGTTTCTTCTGTATAAAATACAAACCCAATTATTAACAATGCCTTTCGGGCTTAAAGCAACCAATGATAGTGTCATAACAGTTATCAAAAGCACCACAGTAAAACCATTATATTGCATGTAACATCCATAGTTTCCATGAAGTAGCACTGAAAAGCAAAAAAAAAATATGCATGGAGTATTTTATTGATGCACACATTCACACCTAGAGGCAATTTTTTGTAGACCTAGGAGTCTCCAGCCCATCTCCTGGCTTGTTTTTAGGAGGTGGGTAGAAACCAAAGAACCCACATGAAGACAGAGAGAACATTTGAAACATCTGAAATTTGAAACTCAGACTGATCCTGAGCTCGGATCAAACCATGGACCCTGGAGATACGAGGTGGCAACACTACCCACTCTGCCACTCTGCTGTCCATGTTTTAGATATAAAATTTTTGAAATTTTCGATTTTGACATTTCTTTTTATGTGATTTGGATCTTTATGTTATCCCCTGTAGCTCTGACTGAATATGTATGTATACAAAATTCAAAAGCTGAATCATATGGGGTTCAAAGTTCAATTTTGCATTCTTTTCTAATTTAAAACCATTTTTTCCATTACAAATTATATTAATTATATGACCTATAACTATTATAGTTCATATAATTAATAAAATTAGAATATTAGAAATATTTACATGAATTTCAGAATATCTTAGTATTTGGTACATCCTCCATTTGCTTTAATGACAACATGCACTTGAGCTAGCATGGAGTCTACAAGTTTGTGTAAAACCTGATGATCCATGTTAGAGCAAATCCATCAGTGTCATCTGTACACGTGCTTCAGTGGAAAGGATAAGACTCATGGAAAATCTGACAAAGGAGATAACATGGTCAGTAGAATGACCTAGAAATTGTGCAGAATCTTGAATATTTAATATTCAAGCTATATACATTTCCTTCCTTTGTTTTATATTTTTCTGAATTCTTTCTGTTTATTTCCAGTTTTAAGAAAAAAAAAAAAGGCATCAGGCTGTATTTAATTTTAATTAAGACAAAATCCAACCTTTTAAGCGTCCAGGAGCAATCAGTGAGTCCAGACTCTTCTTCCTCAGTAGTAGTAACTACATACATTTCCCTACTAGTGTCACTGTAGTAACTAATAATATGCTTTAAGATGAATTAAAAAAATAAATTAATTATAACCCAAGGCTTTAAGTGGTGAAAAAGTTGATAACACTTCTGTATTCTGTAATGTGCTAAAGCTGACCCAAAACCACTGCATCTGTCTGTGTGTGTGACTAAAACCCAAATTAGGGTTTAATAATGGAGATCTCTCAAAGTATTAACAAGTTGTCTATAAGGTGACAGTGAGGCTTCATCCATTGTGTACACGTGTGTATGTGCATGAGTCCTAG
Organism: Pangasianodon hypophthalmus; assembly: GCF_027358585.1. Classification (NCBI taxonomy): domain Eukaryota; kingdom Metazoa; phylum Chordata; class Actinopteri; order Siluriformes; family Pangasiidae; genus Pangasianodon; species Pangasianodon hypophthalmus. Next base: position 15,236,913 of record NC_069730.1, on the reverse strand, counting down.
CATTTTATCTCTCACTTTGTGATGCCAGTAATGGCAACACCACATCAGGCTTGGATTTGAATTCAATTATGATGCCAATCAAGCTCAAATCAGTCTCAATGTGCTGAACGCACAGCTCATGCAGAGGTCACACAACATTAAATTATACACACTGGGCCTAATGTGAACTGTCCAACACTCAGCACACATACTTTAACTGTTTATAGTAAGAGAAACAGAGAAACAGAAAGAGAGAGAGACAGAGAGAGAGAAAGCTCTGGGACAAGACATACAGAGAGAAAGAGAGATAGATGATGTTTGCAGTGTGATGTAGGCACGTGGTAATTGGCCTTGAGATGTGACTGTGTGAAAGGATGCTGGACAAACAGATACACTCTAATTATCCTCAGCCCCTTCTTCAAATGAAGAGGGCAAACACTAATGAATCTCACACACACAGACACCAAGCCTGCTTAATGAAGAGAGAGAGAGAATGAGAGAGAGAGGGAACAGAAAAAAACAGACGTTAGTGGTAAATAAGATGAAGTAAATAAGAAGAGAGTCAGAGTACAAAAAAAAAAGATGTAGGCACCACAAGTGAAAAAGGGAGAAAACAGGATTAGAAAGAAAATGAGGGAGGGAGGCTAAAAAAGAGAGATTTATGAGCAGTGCTTGAGTAATTTATACTGTGCTCTCATCCCCGTATGAGGAAAAAATAAAAATGAAGTATGAAAATTTGGTGAAAGAGAAAAATAAGAACATATGCACCAAATGGCGCGTTTATAAAAGTTCAGAAATGGCTGCAGCCTAGTAGGGGTCCAAGCACTCAGCATGAAATAATGCTAATTAAAGCTCGAGGGTCTCTTTCCTGTCTAGTGATGAGCGCAGGAGTTGGGAAGAGAGTCTGTGCAATCAGGGAGAAATATGGCATGTCTTTTCGAACACAAACAAACGTACATGTTTTCAAGAGTAACCTCTGACCCTATGCCTCACTCAGAGTGTGCGTTGGTTTAGCACCATAATGCTAAACTGGCAGCAACTCAACGAGTGATTCACTGGCTGTAAGTTAGCGTGCACCACTTCCTTTTGGGAGAAAGGTGCGAATGAGCTGGAACACAAATCACAATTCATCCTCCTTTATTATTTGATTTGATTTTGTTTTCTTTCGCTTCAGCCATTATGGCTTTTTTCATCCACACTCATTAATGAGAATGGCTGTGGTGTGGGCTGCTGGATAATTGAAACAGCGGATGCTTAAGCGTGCCGGTGGGAAAGGCGAGGAGTTTTTGTGGCACTTCACGAATGTTGAAACACTGCAAACGGGCAGAACGAGTGAGACAAAGTTGCTGGAGAAGTTTGGCGCATGGAGGAGTGCTAGCGTTTGAAGAGTGACCTCCACTGTGCGAGTGTGCGTTCAGATCTTGCCAGCTTGGAGAGAACGCATCTCTCTGCCAAGGAACTGTCTCTACATTCTCTCTTATCCCACTCCACCCTCTCTATATACCTCCCATAACTGTTTCTCTCTCTCTCTTCTTGACTGTCGATCTTTCTTCATCATTTTCTTTCTATATCACTCTCTTTATCAGTTACATTCAATTCAGTAGACTTTTTGGCATGTACCTATTTTGTTAAAGCTTTGCCAAAGTATCTTTGGAATGCTTGTGTTTAGTATTCAGGGTTACATAAAAATCCAATGTTTAGTTACAAAAAAAAGATTTTGTCAAAAATGGTGAAAGAAAATTAGTTTAAAGAAATGGAGATTGAGTGGGAACAAAAAAAACAGGCAGGGTCATGACAAAGGCAGTGTGTGTATGGGTGGGTGTGGGCATACTTGATGTTGACGTGTAATAATACTTAGTAAGGTACATTATACTTATATAACAACAAAACAATGAAAGGCTTATGTAGAATTGAGATAAATGGCACAATAGATACAGTAGATAATAATGTTATCTAAGTTTAGCAATATATTAACAATGCTCAGAAATAAAATTACAAACTAACCACCTTTCTACCTTATAAGTTCTAGAGAAAGTGAGGTTATACTGTAGCTGTTATAAGTGATAACAGGAACCTGTTTCATGGACGTTTCACAATGTAACTCTAATTGGATAAACATTACATTGTTCTTTATAATTGTTGGCTAATTATTACCACTTCAGGGCGGTAACAGCATCTCTTCACATTAGGTGGCATCACATCACCCTGTCATGGATTACTTTCATGTAACAGCATGCCCTGTTGTGTCTTGAATGACAATTGTGATTTCAGTTCCTATTTCATTACGAATTGTGCAGCCCTAAAGCACACTTACAGAGCTCATCACACTAATCTACACGATGTACTAATTCCCTGAGCTCAGCACACTGATGATCTTATGAAAATTGTACAATTAGTGCACTCTGATGCCCCAGCAACTGCCAAAAAATAGATAATAGCATAACAGAATAACGTAATAACATCCAGTTAGCTACTTCAGTCTTACTCTGACAGTGTGGCTTAGCTCAGCCTAAATTTTCGGTTTTATGAGACAGAAATCAAATGGGTCAGTATTACAGAAGCACTGATGATACCTGTGATATGCTCAAGAAGTGCATTGTGGCGAACATAATTGCAAGAACGATTTTGTACTATCACTGACCCCTAGAGTGTGTGAGTGAGTCTTACTTTCTCCGTATAGAATGGAGAGTTTATCTGTCTTCTTCTATCCTCTGTCTGCCCTCTTTCTTCTTTCTGTCTTCTTGCTCTTTCTCTGATTCCCCATCTGTCTTTATCCTTTTTTTCACTTTGTATCTTCTCTTGACCATCTCACTGTGTCCTTCCTTTCCTCTATCCCTTTCTTTTGCTCTCTTTCTCTCAGTCCCAATCAGCATCGTGTTTCGGATGACAGGTGAAGACAGGCCCCTCCTGCTCTGTCTCTCCCTCCCTTCCTCCCTTGCTCACTTTATGAATATAACCACAGGCCAAATCTTCCATTAGTGTCAGAGAGCATCTGCGTTAGCCACATTAGCACTCGTCTCCTGGTGATTAATGCATTAGAGCACACGTGAGTAGGTCACATTAGCGTTGGCCTTTCCTCCCCACCATTGCCCCCCTGTGTGTGTTTGTGGGTGTATCGATGAGGCTTCATGTCAATAATGAGAGAGTGGGAATGAGGTCATCAGTCGAGTGGTTTAGATGTCACACCACTGCAGCAACCATCTGATCGATACAAGCAGTTGCTTTATCCGTGTGATAGCTGCAAAATGTGTCTCCTTAGAGCCCAGTCACACAACTTTTTATCAATTATATTAGGCATGATCAATGATTTTACTTCTCAGACTTCCAGTGTGGATAAATTTGTTAAACATTAGGATTTGCCTCGTCAAGCAATCTTTGCGTTCCACACAGTATACTCGCTGCCATTTTGAGAACGGAATAAGGGACTGCATCGATGTTATTTAGTCTGTGCTTCATTAAGAAGATTTATTTTCAATTATATTGATTATGGAATGCCGTAATACCTTACAATACATACAATACATCTTCACTGAGCAGAAGTACAGCAGATTTTCCATGTCATGCTGCCTCATAGCTACATTTGCTTGGCAGGTTTTCTGGCAGTTTAAATGGAATCAGCAATCTGGGGGAAAGTCGACTTTTATAAAAAGTAAGGAAAGTAATTTTAGCCATCTTTCACCTCTAGTTACATTGGCATTGTGCAGCAAAACCAGAAATTTGGTCCCAAATATAGCAACTGCATCAGAAATATCATATGACAAAAAGGAGGAAGCACGAATTTTACCTGTGTGCAATGATTAAAATTTTATATCATACTTCCTGAAATGATTAAAAGTGATTCCATATCAAAGACCTTGGTACATAGCATGGAGGCTAGATAAGATGCCATGACTAACTTTTACTGTTTTTTTTTTTATTGTTTTTGATTGATGCAGAGCTAAATCTGACTCCGATGTTTCCCCTTCTTACCAAAATGTCGCTAACCACAAGTCATGGGTAAATTGCGGAGCTGCAATTCCATTGCCAAACTTGTTCCCACACTGTGAACTACACTTCTGGTGTAATTGTGTCTTTACTCAGTTTGCTCAGTACTTTTCACACAGGCTGCATCACATCATGGTTTGATTGTAAAGCATTTGTCTGAGAGTTGCAGGCATTGAGAAGTGGCAGAGAGAATATGAGTGTGATTCACCTTGTTACAGTAAAGAGAAATCTCTGTTTCACTCTCGCCTGCGTGCTGCTCTAATAGCCATCAAACACTAAGCTGCAATCGGCTGGCTGAGGAGGATCCGCAGGGAAGAATTGCTCTGATAGTCCATCTGATACAGTAAACATGAGAAATGCTCCTGAGAATGAAAGCTGGTGCTTTCGCTCTCTTCTTCTGTTGTTCTCTCTTGTTTCATGTTCTCTGCTTCACTCTTGCACTTGCTGCCTACTTCTTTCTCACTCTCTTGCTATCCTTCTCTCTCTTCTCTCTCTAAATTTAGTTCACTTCAACTCAATGTGCATTACGAGCATGACAAACACTCTGTGCAACAATATTGGACCAATACTAGGATCAATGTCATGAAAGGTGTGTCCTTTGCTGTTGAAGAGATGAAATCTTTCATTCTTATGGTATGAAGTTGCTCAAGAAAACAGACCAGTGAGCCTTCTCTTGGTCCCTCAATGTACAGATTGTGTTTCTTAGAGGAAAGACAAGAAACACTTTACAAAGTAAACAAATGATCTATAATGTAAACAGGTTCTTCATTAATTGTAATTAATCAAGTTATGCAACCTACGCTAGCAAGCTATATATGCAACAAAATGATTGAAAATGACAGAAAAAGAGGAATGAAATACTTCAATTGATTTCATAAATATTGTTATTGAATTATGCATGTTTCCATCAAATTGCAGTACCCAGAGCCCTGTCCTGCTGCCATTTACATAAACTAAAGGTGCCGGAGCTCGACTACCACCTATAGCAGTGTTTCTCAAGCTTTTTGTAGTCAGGGATCCCTTTAACTGTAAAATAAATTCCACAGACCACCTCAGTATGAATTTATTTCATGAACATTATTTAAATTTGTCAAATAATATTTTAGAGCTCTCTATTCCTGAACTTTCCAGCAGTAGAACTGAGTTTACTGAGTTTACTTTTAGGTCTGAGTTTACTTTGGTGCTTCGTCCCTTAATATAATAACTTTGATAATGTGGGTTCCACCATTCTAACAAAATAATCTAAAAAAATAAAAATAAAATAAAATCACAGACCCCATGGCTATGCTTCACGGACCCCACTTTGATTTTGCCAAAGAGTGCAAGACCGTCTGACTTAATATACACAACAACTTATAATAATGTAATATAATAATGTGTTCTTTTTCTCCATTTCTCAGTCTGATGCTCCCCTTTGTTTCATCCTCAGAACTGAAGCAGCATGGGTCTGTAATGTGGTATATGAGATGTGTGTGTGTGTGTGTGTGTGCGCGTGTGCGTGTGGTTTGAGATAGAGCTTTGTTAATTGTAGTGTTGTTCAGTGGGGTGTCTTGTTTGTGTGAGAGAATGTGATAAGAGAGAAGGAGTGATCGTTATGTTGGATGTGAATCAGTGTGTGTGTGCGTGTGTGTGTGTGAGGAGTTACAATGCTCTTCTCTGCACAAATGTTGGTGAAAGGAGAATGAATGACCTCTTTATCAGGCAAACCTGCTTGGAATGTATTAACCACGAAAACCTGCTGCACTGCATCTCAATCAGACTCTCTCTCTCTCTCTCTCTCTCTCTCTCTCTCTCTCTCTGTAACTCTCTCTTAACAAGAGAAATGAAATCAGGAAGGTTCATTGGCAGAGCAGTCTAAAAATGCAATCTGACCGAAGCACTGAGTGATACTGAGCTGATGGAGAGTGAGCTGAATGAACAGAACCGCTGCATCACATTTCACAATAATCCTCTTCATAACAGCAATGTACTGTAACACCACAGTAATGATATGACAAATTCTGATCATCTGTTATCCAATCAGTGCTGCGGCTGCTGCATGTGTGTGTGTAAGAGTGTCAGTGCTGTCATACACACTGCCTCAGGCTATGGCATGCTGTTACCCATCTCTCTCTCTCTCTCTCTCTCTCTCTCTCTCTCTCCTTACAATTCACCATTTACCATCATGTCTATAACAGAATATTAACTATTCTGTTCTGTTCTTTTCAATTCTAATCTACTCTATTATGTTCCTTTCTATTCTATTCTACTCTGTTCTATACTGTTCTTTTATAATCTAATCTGTTCAACGCTGTTCTACTACATTTTCTACATTGTATTCTTTCATGTTCTGTTAATTCTGTTCTTTTTTAATATATTCTGTTCTTTTCCATGTTTTTTTCATTCTTTTCTGCTTGGTTTTATTAAATTCTATTCTGATATATTATAACACTGGTCTGTTCTATTCTCTGCTATCAAATTTGTTCTCTTCTCGGTCTGTCTGTTTCCTTTTCCTGCCACAGTCACTGTGCTCTCCTTCACACAGTAAGAGTGTCTCACCCTGAATGAAGTGCTGCTCTTACCGTACACACACTGCCTTCATATGGATTAACACTTAGGCGATCTCCTTGCTCCTGTATGTTTAAAACACTAACCACAGATCCCTGCTGCCCTATTAGGAGCTTAAGACATCCACAGCTGCCTGGATGGCTATCAAAGTCAAGCTGAGGAAAACAAAAAGCACTGAGGAAAAACACACACACCAAGATTGAAGCCCCCCTTGAATTTGTAATAACAGTGTGCCTGTTGCTTTAGAAATTACAGGGCTGGAGAATCGCAGCATCGAGGCCCAAAGCTCAGGATCCGCACCGCCTGCATCGGAAACAAGCTGAAAACTCATGCTTTGGTTGCGATGCACTTGATGATAAAAACGACGGCCTCAAAATCTGACACACTAATAACAACGGTGATAACAGCTTGTGCCGATTCAGAGCTCACATACTTGATGTGATACAACAAACAGTAATTTGTGTTACTGCAAACTGAGACTGGAGAAAAATATATTTAGCTAATGACACAATACAGTCTCGGTGTTATTAGAGAAAGAAATACACAGCTGGTCAATCTCTGTTTGAACAGACCTTATTGCTTCAGACCTGAAAATGCATTCATGGCTTTCAAAACGCTGTAGTCCAGCCACTACTGTGAGCACAATCCTTCAAATAACATCAGTTTGAACTCGTGTTCATCAGTGACATGAAAGGTGTTTTGGATTGGAATGTGACCGTGTGCTCTGAAGTGAAGAAACCTTTTAGTCATTAGTGTCGTACAGACAGACAGGTGAAGTCACCTGACCACTGAGATCAGCCATTTAAATCAGAAATCAGATGGACAGCAGCTTACTATCAGCACAGACGGCACAGCATATACAGCTCAACCCCGCAATAATGCACACACACACACACGTGTATATATATATATATATATATATATATATATATATAAACACATGCATCCACATTCACATGATTGCACATTCTCATTCTTTTCTGTAACCATAGTTACTTTTTAGAAATATTACCAATTAGGATGTTTGTGTTTGTTCGTTTAGGTGTGTGTGCGTGTGTTTGTGTGTGGAATCTGTTGTTAATTGTTGACACAAGGGCTAGCAACTCTGAGAGATATTGAAACCATCAACAGCCACGACTGTTCCTCACTGTTTCTTCCAATCAGTTCAATTCAGTTTAATTAAATTCAGCTTAATTTACTCGAGTTCCAGCAAAACCATGTTGCAGCAAATATCGGTGTATACATAAATAAATATTTATGGGTAAAATGCTATAAGAACAACAGCAGCAACAGTAATAAAAAATAAATAATATTATTGCCAATTAGAGTTATTGTAGTTTTGTTGTTTAACAGCATAGAAAATTATCCTGTCTCCACTGATGCTTATTCAAAATTTGACTAATCACTCAAATCCAAAATGGTGGCAGAACTATATCTGGCGTAGAGCAATGAAACCTGAATATGAAGCTCCGTGCTCAGACAGGAAACAAATGTCATAACACAATAAGATCGATTAAAACAAATCTACGCTGATGGAAATATTATTAAATAAGGGTATCACAGCATAACAGTTTCTGTGACAACTCTAATAAGAACAGCATATGATTATTAATAGGAATATTATAGTTATTTTCACTAAGAATATTATTATTATTATTATCATTATTATTATCATAGCTAATAAAAACACAAAAAGCAAAACAGTAACATATGGACCATCAATATCATCTACCACTGTCTCAGTTCTGGTGAGACATATCTGTTTTTCTCTCACTTTCTCACCCCTCCTACATGAAAGTTCATCGTTCCAGCCTCCGCTGGTGACAGCAGCAATCTTTCTTTCTCCTTTATGCTCTTTGTGTTCTGTCCCACTCATCTGGCCACCACCTTCGTTACGCAGACCTGTAACATGGCATTTCTCTCCGGCACACACCACTCAGATATGGGCCCCATGGATTGCTTTCTCCCCTTCTATTATTACCATGAGCCCTAGGCTCGACCTGGTTAGGGTGATTGCATAAATATTGAATGATAGGGAAGTGCACAGTAATGTGCTTTTGTTGCTTAGGAGTTTTATTTATGTATTTATTTTGTGCACTGTATATGTGCTGTGAAGGCCTGGTGCCTTTTTGTGGGCTGTTATAGAATTATGTACCTGATCTACACTCTCTGAGTGCGAAAAAGCAGGAAGGGTTTTTTTTTTTCTCGCTGAGGGAGGCAGAAAATAAATAATCTCCCCTGCATATGGCTGTGAATATCGGCCTATTTACAGACCATACATAATGGTGTTTTGGGGCTTAGAAGGACGGCAGGGATGGGACGTTTATTTCTCATGAAGATAAAGCGCTTTATCTTCTGCTTTGGCCTATTTCTACTATCCTTTTTACACACTCTTACTCTCTCTCACACACACAGAAGCAGGAAGCACACCCAGTGGGCCTGCATGGAGGAATAATATACTTTTGTGTCACTCACACAAACCTCTAAAGCCATTTTCCTTCTGCCTCTGCCCATCTGGTTAAAGTCTTCTCTCGCTTACTTTCTTCCACTCTTCCTGTCTTTGCATGGCCTTCAGGTTAGCGTGGTTAGCTCAACATCTCCACTGAGGGCTAAATATTGATGGGGATCCAGTACGGCTCAAAAATCAGGATCTTTTTTTTTTTTTTTTTTTTTTTAACATTGTTTTTCCAAGCATGCCGTGACCTGCTGGGGGCTTCGCGTGACCTCTGAGAGAGAGAGAGTAACGAGTAACGGATTCGGCGGATATACAGAGATGTGCGAGAACTCAGAAAGCTAACTAGCAGAAAAGATGTTTTCAGCATGATGTCTGTCTTCTGCTGCTGGGTTTGAGTGGCCACTGGTCAGGTAAAGACTTTCAGCTACACTTAAGAGTTAGAGAGAGCACGAGTGAGTTGGAGAGTAAGAGAGAAGTGTTGGGGAATGAGCAGAGGTAAGAAAGTGCTCCCTGCTCATTTATGTCCCATCCATCTTCAATTCTCTCAGTCAAATCAAAATAAGGTCAAATAATTGCACAGATTATGCACAAGGATTAATTAATCCTCTGATGAAAACACGAGTCTGGTTTCACCAAGTGACAGTCGGCACCCAGAGATGAAATGCAAGGCAAATTAGCTTAGCTTTAATATGTTTTTCTCTGTTCAAGTGCCTTGCTCAGGTCCTTCCTGACTCTCTACAGAAAATCAACCCACTTTCAGGTGCTAGACATCTCAAACTTCATTAATGGCACAATTCACAAAATGAATATGGATGTTTTCCTTTAAAGCTCCCTTTAAAACTCCGTCCCCTGCTGTTTGGAGTGACAGCGGTTGTAGAGTTTTAAAGGAACTCTGCGATATATAAAAAACTCATTTTCAAATGACATATAAAAGAATGACATTTAATTAAGCTAATATGCCGGAAGAGACTACTGGATATTTATAGCAATTTCACGTTGTAGTTTGCAGAGGTTGCTATGGATAATGTGTTTTCTTCAAACACTACTTGTTTTTCCTGAAAAAAAGTGTCATTTTCTTAGCTTTAGGACTTTAATATATAATCACAGCACCATTGATATCTCTCCAGAATGTTATCATGTTTTTTGCTTATCGCAACTTTAACACAGTTATTTCCCTGAAGCCCACATGAGAGATGAGTTGAGCGTTGTGCTGCAGGCAGTGTGAATCATTAGGAGCTTAATGGACAGCAGAAAGCAACACTGCCGCCCACTCTCCATGGACAAACTGTTTCTAACTGGCAGCTCCCAAAAGTTTCAACTTATCCTGACATCGCCTGCCATAAGGTGACAATTTTTCTCAGGTTTGGCTGCAATGTGCGCTACAGTGAGTTATAGCACAACATGTGATGCAATTTCCTTTTTAAAACAGCAAAAAAAGATGTGAGGATAAAGATGTGTAAGTACTGATACGGTTTCAAAATCCGTGACCAACGCCAAAAGCAGGTTTGAATAGCTAATCCTAAGTACAAGTATTTTTTTTTATTTGTTTGCTAATACATTTTTGTACCGTTGCATACAGTACATGATTGCAAATTTGTTTTTTGCTTCTCACTGAAACTGAATTACAAAACTAAACTACAGTGTAATACCTAGCAGTGAGCATGTCATTGATTCACTAACTAGCCCACTGGCCAAGTGAAAGCTCCAATGTTTTGCTCAGAAAATTACGCTAAAAAGTGGTAGCTAACATAATTTATCTCCAAAGTATGATAATCTAGTTAGCTAGTGACGTGTATTAATAAAGACTAAGGAAAATGAATGAGAATTCTGGTGAAGAGATGACTCTGTGTAGATATAATGCTTCTTCTCCTCTGATAACGTCCTTGTAGTGTTTGCGCCCTTGGAAAAAAAAACAACAGCAGGTCTTGGGCTAACATTCTGAATATGAGCTGTCAGGTTAGCATCGTTATTTTCTCTTGACTTGCTTGTATTTGGTTTGTTCTGCATTTTGCATAGTTTTGTGTCTCCTTCAAAATCCTTGCGTGTTGCTGATTCATAAAAATCTTTGTCTGCATCTGTCATCCATGCAGGCTAATTTAGTCAACTGCTGATGGCCAGACCACATTCTCATGTGATGTGTGAATATTAGAAAAATAGTGGGAATTGGTCTAGTAGTGTGTCGCACCACCGCGAAATGTATAAACCAAATGGAGCATGTTGTTTTGATCGTTTTCTTTCTCTGGATGGTGGATAGAAGAAGACAAAACACTGATGACAGCTGTAACAGCAGCCTATTGATCCTCTTTGTATATCTACGAATAAAAACTGATTATAATTAGTAGAATTAATAACCAGATACATAATTTGCTTGTTCCGGAAGCCCAAGATTCATAATTTTTCTGCCCCGAATACCTTAAACATATAAACATATAAAAATGTAATACATAAACTTGTATTGTTATACAGGTGAAACTCAATAGACAAAGTATAAACCAGTTTTAAAGTAATTGGAACGTTTTCAACCCCATGGCTACATGTGCAGCAGCTTTGAAACATGAAATGTTTTAAGTCTAATCATCAGATCATTTAGCTTTGAGGCATATTTTGCTCAAATACAATAGAAATTTTTACATTTCTACAGACCTCTAATTTATACCAGTATACTAGAGGTGTAACACAATGCCAGTATCTGTATCTGTGTTCGGTTTCAAATCTGAAATGGGCGTGGCCTAAAACTGAAGAGTTTTTATGCCCTCGGAAAACACCGGAAAACACCCAGACGTAGAAATGCCAGCACTGTCAGCATGAGGTGTGAATCCTGGCTCTGACAGTTCCTCGACCTCAGCTACATCTCTCGAGATCAAAACTGGTCTTAACTAGAGATGTGACTTTTTTTTGTTCATAATTTTTGTTTGTACGATATTTTGTAAAGGAATTTAGTTGGGTCTATTTACCAAAATATAAACACAGTAGTAGCCTAATTTAAACTGGTGCATCTCTGACCGGGCAGTTACTAAAGATACTGCAAATGCAAAGCTTTTTTTGTGTCCTGCGAGATTCATATTTGACCCCTCATGAAAGTAAAAACCTCCCGCTCACGGGACTTTTAGTATAGTACGCCTCCTTTGTATTTGTATTTGTTTAGAACGCTGCTTATTCTAAATAATGTATTCATATTCGGTTACATCCCTACAGTATAACCATTCACTACTAGTAGATGAGTCACGAAGAGAAGTTAATGAAATCTAATCAGAACAAGTGCTAGAACTCCAGGCTGGTAAAATTAGCATGCTTTCACTTTTTTTGAAGACATATGGAGAAGTTATTTATTTAATGTATATTTTGTATTTGGTTGTTAATGTTCTGGCATAATGACAGAGCTCTTAAGCTCACTCCTGTCCATAGCCAACCTATTAAAAGCTCCTCTATCCTTCTTCTGACCTCCTTTTTCCTTGAATTTCCCCCCACCTGCACGTCTTTGTAATAATAGTGTGAACTAGATCACTCGGGAAGTGCCGGGTCACCCCAAAATACAGAATCTCCACTGTAATCACATAAATCTTAGTGCCACGTGGAATAACTTGAATAAATACTGCTGAAAAGTAAACTTTAATGGATTATACAGGGCAGAACTGTGCATGAGGAGGAAAAATGCTGGGCTACAGAATTTGAGAAATAGAGGCTATAATGCACATTCATTTTTAATGTAGATGCTGATTTAGACGCACAAGACTCAGTTTGGCTAAAAGGCACTGTAGCACTAATATCATTGGAACACTCTGTATGAGTTCAAATGATGTCAGCGCTATGATGCTTTTAGTAAACTCACCCGTGAATCTTTTAGTTCCTAAGTGTGCTTTTATGAAGAAAATGTTTGTTGCTCTTTGTACTTCTTTCAGGCTCATAATGCTTTTCTCTCAGACAATGAGCATTCTCTACACTGCTTTCAGAAAGCACCAGGGCTGGTCGGGACCAAACCATTTTAAAGTCGAACTACTCTTTTCCTCTGAACTCAGGATAACTTATGAAAAGCAATTTTTCCCTGTACAAAGAAGGTCAGTATTGAGGTCACGCCGTTTCATCATGCTATTCTTGCAGAATTATCCAGAATCAAGGAAAGCTGTTTCATAAAGTTGGGTCTAATCATCTTACGGAGCTTTTGGAAGGTGCAAGTTCAAGAAGGAACAGTCTTTTTTTGGCAGTCAAATGCGCTCACACACACACACACACACACACACACATCCTCACCTTATCTAAAAACCCCCTCACACATTACTGAGCACTCACAAAAGCACAGTATCATGGATTATCCTCTTACAGCGGGTACATGGCAGTGCTCGGAACTGGACTTCACTGCAAAAATATTTAATGGAAAAAATATGGAAAACACGTCTATGGCTTTTCTACTTCCCAGAAATCATTATACGGTATAGACTTATAATAATACCTATAATATGCTTTATAACAAGAATGTCTTTCTGTTTCATTTCCTGAAAGATTCTGTGCAAATTAAATCTCAGAAAGGAGCTAAGATGTGCAATCAAGATGTGCATTATATATATATATATATATATATATATATATATATATATATATATATATATATTGACCTACATCAGGGGAAAAAAAATCTTAGAGGTGCCTGACCGGGAAACATTAATAAAAATTATTTACATCTTTCAGAGCGACTCTTTAGTACCTTAACTGGGCCAAAAGTGCTTGATTTATGGAATAAATGCAGTAAGAATATTCCCAAGGTATGTAAGTGCATATAACACAATAACTTCACGGCCGGTATTCCACTTAACATGCTTTATATCAGCATGCGAGTGTAAAACGGTTGATCGTTGATATTTTAAGCTTAATTAATGTTTCGCCTAAGCTGCTCCAGTTCCGTCAATCCAGGATTCCTTGAGGAGTTTGATCCAGCCTCAGTTAATAAGTTTGTCGCATGTTTCTAATTTTCCAACTCCTATACTTAGGAAATCATACAGACTTTGATTTAATGTGAAAATGTTTTTTTTGTTAAACAACTTCAGCATTGAGACTTTTTGATTTGAGAGACACTCTGGTTATGTAGCCTTGTTTTAAAATATATTTTTTTGGCTCTAAAGCCTTTCAACGTGAAAGAGAATACAACAGTGTTGTATTGAGGAGGTGGAGAGTTTGTAAGTCTGCAAGTGCCAATTAGAGAGAACTATGAGTGAGTGAGTGTAAGAGAGCAAGAGACTCACTGACCTGAAGCTGTCTGAATCGGCAAACATTCTTCTCATAGATCCTTCAGATCTTAGAAAAAGAGTACACAATGCATTAGACAGGAAAAGGAAGACACGAATAAGAAAGACCAAGGGACCAATTTAGCATGAGGAAGAGTGACGAATGACTGAATGTCTTGAATTAAGGACAGGACACTCATTGTACTTGAGATTGAGAGACTCTTTAACAAGCTTAAATTCCAAACCAGTGATCATATTGATGTAATAGTCTTTAATATCTGCTGCTACATACACACATGTGCGCACACTTTCACACGTTCAGGAAAACTTGACACCCTTAATCATCACTGAAATGTCAGCACGCTCGCCACAGCGGTCAGGGCGGCCAGGGCGCGCAGCTCATATTGGCCTGGTGTGAAAATGAACACACACGCACATACACACACACACGCACAAACGCGTGCGCGCATGTATGCTGCCAGAGCAGATGATTAATGGGCTCTAATCAGCAACGCTGTGCCCGCTTTTCTCACCTTGTAGGAGAAGAGGGGGGATGCTCACCCCAACAGAAATACACATCATCCAAATGAACAAGTGTCTCTTCAGAGAGTCTGCTCTGAGTAATATGGTGGCTGTGGAATTGCTACTGTCTTGTGGCTGTGCTTTAAGTTGTGGAGAGTCAGAAAAAGGGATGAAGTATGGATAGAAATGGTGTTTTCACCTCCTACACACTCCAAGAACCAGTGTTCAGCTTACTCCCACTGAGTGTACACATCAACACTCACTGTCTCTCTCTCTCTCTCTCTAACTCTCTCTGGCTGGGGTCCATTCCTAGTGAAGTAATCATGACTATACTCCCTCTGAAGGCTACACCCTTCAGAGTGCTATCTATAAGGGTCAAATTAACGACCATTCAGAGTGCCATTTCTCAAAACTGAAGCTGGTGTTCTACTAATACAATTTTCTGACACTGTAAACAAGTATTGCATTACAATAATAAACAGACTTCAAAAAATTTCCATACCCTTTACCAGAAGAAGACTTTATATACTGTACATTACAGTGAAGTTCCTTTCTTCACATATACCAGCTTGTTAGGAAGTTGGGGTCAGAGTTCAGGGTCAGCCACGCAATGGTGCGAGGGTTAAAGACCTTGCTCAAGGGCCCAACAGTGGCAGCTTGGTAGTGCTGGGGATTTACCCCCCAACCTTCTGATCAGTATCCTTAGGCCTTAACTACTGAGCCACTACTGCACTGATATAGTCTGACAGTCTGACACTGCTTTTTTTAAAGCAGTGTCAAGGTTTGACATTGCTCTGGAGCGATGGCGACGTCCTCTGTAGAATCAACAGGTGAGGGTGGAGACCAAGATGCCGTGGGTGATGGCAAAGATAAGGAGGTTGCAGAAGAGATCAGGAGGCATCACATGTCGGTGAAGACCAGGAGGCCACGGGTGGTAGGACTTCCTCCTATCTCCCACTGCAGATGGTCATCTTCCTTTCAGGAAAGCCTGACCCAATCTGTCCGCATAGGGACCGGAGACTGGCTGCCCCTCCAAAAATTTCCAGGAGAGAAACCTAATTGGGGATAGGGAATGGATGGTTGACAGGGACGTTAGGCATCGCCTCCCTGGAGGACGCGTGTAGTGAGGCCAGTTGTTGTGAAAGCAACACAATAGCAGCTGTAAGTTGTTGGAGGCTTTGTTGTTGTTCAAAGATACTTTGCCTTTCCTGCTACCATATCCTTCAAACTGTCATCTCACACACCGCTCAGAAGGACTTTTAGCTGTATTTATGGCATGTGTTTTTGTGAGTACTATCGGAAATACTCAAAATCAGGGTAAAAACCTAGGATTTTGAGTGAACATAAAAATAAGACAAAATGAGGATGAGACAAGGAACGTAAAACATGAAACAAAACATGAGAAGTAAGAACATGCAATGGCTAGGAATACCAACCAGAAATATATGCAAAGCGTGATTAACTAGAAATGAGACTTAGATGACAAACATAATAGACTGAGCTAATAAAAACCAATGAGCTAGCAGGAAAAGTAAATACATAAACTTATACCATAACAGAAGCAGGTTAGCAATTCAGAACAAACTGCTGAGAGGGCCATTTCATGACAAGCAGGCTAATTTACCAATACAAATTGGTATTTATATGTAGAAGGTAGTGAAAAAAAAATAAAATTGATACCTGTGAGCTAGTTTAATATATTTATCTATATTCTTTCACTCCTTTTAATTTAATGTTAATATGTACCATATTAGTATAAGTAATAATGAAGAATTATAAAGAATCCATCACTATACGTTAGTTCTGGAGAGAGTAAAAGTGCAGTAAACATAACACAGTTTGTTTTAGATTTAATCATTTTACAGATCTAATCTCCCTTATAGAAACCATCAAATGTTTCGACGTGGCCCATATTTTCAGTGTTGATCTGCTGCTGCGTGTCTGATGGACACAGGAGTACAGAAAAGCAAACAAACAAACAGCATTTCTAATCACTTTCTAATTATCAATACCATTACAGTTATTTATAAAGAGTTCAATTTCACACTATGTTGTACACCTAAATTTTCCAGGTTTTTTCTTCTTCTTTTAGCTGAAAGAGACAAAGGAGTCGAAAAGGTGCCATTTCTGAGCAATTTTTGTCTGAATATTGTTGGTGGCATTTTTAACATGTAAAGTTCCCTGATGTCAACTATGTGTGGTACCTGTCTAATTTTAGCTATATTGAACATTGATAGATTTTATTAAATACTGGGTGGTTAATGAATCATTTACATTGACAGAAAACAAAGACATCACATCTTTCAAGAGAGAAAATCAACAAGATGAGAGCACTGGGAAAATGTACCTAATGTGAGATGGAGGTGAAGGGGCAGAGCTTCCAGGGGTGTCGGTTAATATCGGAGAGCTCAAAACACGTGAGCAATTGTCAGTCATTCCAGATTCATATGTCAGTTGGCTCATCTGTCGTTTTCATTGGAGGAAGAAAAGAAGACTGCTCTTTTGGCATATTTTTTAAGTGATAACTCATAGCAGCATACTCCGATGTTGAAATGTGCGTGTGAAGGTTGGCAGATCTGTTGACTGTTTATAAGGTATTCTCTTAACAGTCCCCTGTGAATACCTCATAATGTCAGAATGGACCACACCGTCTGTCTTTCATGCCTTTCATCTTTTCCTCTCTGTCTCAGCCTTAGCCGCTAAGGTGTTTCGTCTTTGCGTCTTTCCTTATAGGGCTGATGGGAGGAGACATGAAGCACATGGGTGTTGCACACACCTCACACACACAGGCATTTCACCACAGTGACAGACAGCATTCTGACATTTCCACACACACACACACACACACACATTATTCACATTATGCACGTGTGTTTGAACAGGTTAAAAAAAAGGCCAATGGTGTCACCTTCACTCTACCTTCAACACCTTCAACAAGTGACAACTTGTAGACATATGACGTGTGTGTATATGTGTGTACATATCTGCGTGTGAGAGCACGTTCGTGGTGGTCTGTGTGAGTCGGCAAATCAATGCATCTCTGCACATATGTCTTTTATGTTGTGAGACAGCACTGTAGTGAATGTGATGAGGGATCTGTGTGTAGCCATGGGGAATGTGTTTGCCCCAGGCAATATGAACTTCAGCAGGAACGAGTGATCCAAGAGTGGAATGATAACAACCAGTGAGTCTTATTGCCCATGCTGTCTCCTCAGTTCTGAAGATATTTTTATTTATTTATTTTTACATTTTCCAGCTTTAGAGCATCACTTTATGAACTCTCCATCTGCCTATATGAAAAAAAACATAGCCAAAAAAGTGTTTCGTATGGATTTGTACCCCTAACATTAGTATTTGCAGCCACAAGATAAGTGACAGACCATTGAGATGGAGATGTTCAGCTAATAGATGTCATCCACACTAACTTAACTTCTACATCATCCATCATTTTTGTTTGTTTTCGCAACATGAACATATAACCGTGCCCCAGAGTCTCTTTTATACTATACAAAGCAATGAAAACATAAAATTGAAGAAAACATCATCACAGTCAGTTCTGCCATCTTGGAATTATGTAAATCACATGAAAAATATTGTCAGCATTTTCCAAAATGTATTGGAATTATCCACACTACAGGATTTTCAGATCTAACTGGATTAGAAAAGATGCAACTTTGGTGCCAAAGACAGAAACTCAGTTCTGGTGTGGATGGAAAGGCAAACCGGATAAGAAAAGATTTCAAATTTAAATGCGTTTGTGTGGACTAGCCCTCAGCCTAATGAGACTCATTTGCATAATTAGTCAATCTGGACGTTAAGAGCTCCATCACTCTACACTTGAGCAAGGTGAAAATTATAGAACTGGTAAACGAGTACTGTCAGGTGTTAGAGCAGGAGAAGCACAAAACTGTTTAACTCTTTCCTGTTTGGCAGACTATTATGTTTTTGGGTGCTAATATGACTTTCTACCTCAGGAAAAAAGTTATATTATGGAGTTTTACGTTGTAGAAATTGGGTACATGTATATAAATCCAGATTTCTTGCCATGTCAACTTTTTTCAGTCAGCATTTTGCAAACAAGCTAGTTAGATTCCAAACAAGTTAGATTCCAATTAGCATTATCTTTAGGCATAATAACTTTGATAATGGATGGTTGTGGTTTCCACCCCTGTAACTAATTTAGAAAATAGCTGACCTGTGGCCCCTGGGGGTATGAGAACCATGGTTTTAGCCTTTTGTGGGCATGTGCTTTTAGCACGCATAGAAGAAACTGTATTTGTTTGAATTTTGTGTTTCAAAACAGCTAGCTTTAGCATTTCTTACAAAATGGCTGACTGTAGATTTTAAAACAAGGATTCTGCAGGACTGGGAAGAACAGGATTATGTTGTAGGTTGTATGAAATCCTCTTCATGTTCAGTTCAACAGTTTTGGCCTTTGAGGTTTTGTTGTGTCATCCTTTGTGCTTTAGGTTATGTTAGCTTAAGCCTTGGCTCAGACTGTGCCTCTGTGCGTGTTCCTTTTCTCTTTAACCTAGCAGGCTGCTGCAACTCTTACACTCTTACCCTTTAGCATTAAATCTGATTTGTTATTCTCACACATATACTCTCATATCACTTTGGAAGCACTGGTCCAGTATTACATACTTACCTTTGATCTCTATCTCCCTCGCTGCCTCACTTGGTTATAAAAACAAGCCTTGTTTTGTTATCCATGAGGACGAGGCTATCTCCACTCTCTCTCCCTCTCTCTATCTGTGTCTCTCTCTCTCTGCCCATCCATGCCAAAGAAAGCCCTATTGGCACGTGCCAATGCCCCAGGACAGAGAGAGAATACCCAATATGCATATTATTCTAATACCCTGAGCCGTTGCCCAGAATCCGCTGGCATGATCGCGTAATGAATGCTGCGCCTTGTAGGCCTCAAACATAAAGCTGTGTGTGCCTCTCCAATGAATTATTCATTCGTGCCTCAAGGCAGCAAATCAGCCAGGCAACAGCTAAGAAAATTAGCTACCAATTAGTGTTTATTTACGGTGATAGCTGGAGAAAGTTTCTCCTCCACAATTTTTCTCTTCTTTTTTACATTTCAGGCTGCTTGACTTGTGTCAGCAGAGACATCAACAAAGCAAAAAAGTTCCTGGATGTTAACCTTGAAATGGAGAATGCAGGAAAGAGAGAGAGAGAGAGAGAGAGAGAGAGTGGAAGGCTGCTAGAATCAGATCCATAGCATTTATTTTCTGCCATCTCCCAGTGAGATCAGAACAGGGTGTGTGTGTGTGTGTGTGTGTGTATGTGTGTATTCATTCTTACATTGATGGAGTTATTGTGCAACACTTTTGTTGACCAAAAAGAATTTAACCTCTCTAGATTCCACTCTTAAACCCTGTCCGGCTTCCCGCTTCTGTCCTTGCTCCCGAACTTCCTCAGAGTGAGGCCTTGCAGCAGGCAGCTTTTGCAGTCTATTTGTGTGCGTGTGCGTGTGTGTATTTGTGTGTTTGTGTGTGAGTGAGTGTGTGTGTGTGTGTCACTGGAGCTGTGTGTCTGATTAACCCTAGGTTTTATGTGTTGAGATCCACAGTTCCCTGCCATGCATCTGCAGCGCTAGTGCCAGCGATAGAACACGCTCACGCAGGGATGAAGCGGATAAAGGATATCAAGAGAGATTAGATATTGTTACCCACGGATCTAGAGATCAGACACCAGCCTTAGACCGCAGGCTTGAAGCCTGCCGACAAGGTGTGTGTGTGTATCTTTGTGTGTGGATTTGCAGGTGTTCCTTCATCTCCATTAGAGTGACTATAAACCGCTGGCTTTAATGATCCTGCAGGGTCTGAATAGTGTTTTCCCTGTATTACCGGAACACTCAAGTGTTTTCCAGCCTAATCACAATCCACCACATCTGAAGAGTATGAGCAATTACCACTACATCACACAAGAATGGAATCGATACGCACTTATTATAGACACCTAAGGAACCACCCTGAGGTTGAGACATCATTAAGCGTTCATGCAAAACACATACACCATCATCCAAACACTAATTGAGGGAAATATTTTGGAAGAATGGAGTTCATCTCTCTAGTATGGCTCCAGAGATGTGTAGAATCTCTGCCAACACCCTACTAACACTATATGTTTTTTTCCATCTGTAGATTAGATTCCTTTAAGATACTTGATTCAGTCTTTCAGTCAGTTGTTAAAGTTTTCATGAGCTGGTGTTTAGATGAATAGAAAGCTGCTGTTACACTCTCATCAACTCTGAAAAAAGACATAACGCCCATTCACACACATACAAGTTTGTTTGTAAGGACGACAGTGCATTTCTTTTTCATGCTTGCTCTCTTCCGCTGAAGCTGAAACCTACACAAAGCATTGTGTAAGCATTTCAGCCCAGGCAGGCTTTTGTGTGCGTGCATCTTGCCACAGAATGTCTGGATTGTGCTTTCCAGCCTGCCTTTGTGCTAGCCAACTTGATAAGTGATAGAACATCTCTCACTGTCTCTCCCTCTCTCACTTCCTTCGCTCTGTAACATTCATTCTTCCTTTCAGTGCCTGCTCTGATTTAGCTTTTCCGTGTAGCATTCATGGGAGTGTCAGTTAGACAGAGTGCATATGTTTGTGTGTGTGTGTGTGTGTGTGTGTGTGTGTGTGTGTGGGGTGGTGGTGCCTGGCTGGCGCGTGGCGATGAATGGAGCAGGAAGAATAGTAGGTGTTGTGGCATTGAACTGAGTTGAATACTTGCAGGCCCGTGCTGAGGGGATTGTCTTTCTTTTTGTCTGTCTGTCTGTCTCTCTCTCTTTCTCTCTCTCTCTCTCTCTCTCTCTCTCTCTCTCACACACACACACACACACACACACACACTCTGTCTCTTTCTCACTTGTTTGACCCTCTCACCCGTTTCGTCCGTCCCTCCCGTCTCTCAGTCTCCTTAGAGTGATGGCAGGTAAACACTGCTGAATGCCCTGACGTCAGCCTGTGAGAGAGATGGACCTGTCCAATTCTCAGGCCAATTAAATGATAAGATGTTTGGAGGTGCTCCCAAGGGAATGAAGAAAGAGCTGTGAATGGCAGCACTACGATTCACAAAGCAATTTTTTTAAGCTCTTATCACAGCTGCAATGTCTATTCGGTCCGGTCTCATTTGGCTTGTTCATTCATTCCCCAGAATGCCAGCTGAATAAAGTCTAAGTGTTAAATATACTCATTTTCAGAGTGAGATTAAGCTCGTGACCCAATTGACAACTTTCCAACAGGTTTGCTGATTTAATTTAGTCATTTTTTAAAAAGGCAATATTATTTTGCTAAATTTCTTTCTAGTCATAGCCTTGTTCCCATGCAGACCGCTCAACACTAGCGCACAGCAGAGAGTCGGGGAGGGTCAAGGATCAAGCACACTTAACTGTTGAGTGTCTGAAGTTTGCTACCAGCCAAACAGGCTCACATGAAAGCATCTAACTGTATCCTGACCAGAGAGATCAGTTACAAATATTACCTATTATATCACTTTTCATTCATTGAGTTACAGGTGTAATCTCAGGAAACCATGAGCAGGAACTGTGTGAAAGATACTTGCATTTAATCAATTAGTTAATAATGTAATCACAAAACAACTCCAACATTTACACACAGATGAATTTGTACCATTATATATGATTGCTAATGCTGAAGACATTAAAACATCTGACATACAAGAGCTAGAGCTTCAGCTCTGGACTGTATTTCACATTTAGGTTTCTTATAACCCAGTTGTTCCCCTTTCTCCAAACTTTGCCCTGGATTTTGGCCTGAATTCTCTCCTACTTTTGTTTTCCTCCCTATTATTATTATTATTATTATTATTATTATTTTATACTGTATATTTTTTTAACCCACCATGCTAAAGTCACTTGTGTTGTGGCACCATGGTCAAGACATTTGGAAGAAAGTCTGATGTTTGGAAATTAGTTTAGATAGTGCACAATGATTTGTCTAGTGCTGTTATATCCTGCTGATGTATGAAGAACAGGTAAATCAGTGCAGCTCTGATACACTAACCAGTCCTGTCACATTAATTCAAGCATGATATTCGTAATAATTGTATTTCTGCAGACTTCTGTCCCCATACATGATGGATAAATTTGGAATTTAGACTTCATTTAAGCAACTATTTACATGAATTTACTAGTATTACTTGTTTAGTTTAGTCTACATGGGTGAACAAATGATAAATTCATTAACTAACCCATCTGGCATGTGGATGCTGTGGTGTGCTGTCCAGCCCCCTGAAACCTGATTGACTAGGCTAAAAAGTGTTACCTGAATTAAGGCTTAGATAGTTAAGTACATTAATACAGACTAAGAGAAACTAATGAATATGTGAATCCCTGGTGAGGGGATGACTGTTTAGCCATAGTCCTTTTCCTCTCCTGATAAAGTTTTCAAAGGTTTGGCCATGAGCTGTGCTCTCCTCACATGTAACATCTTTTTTTTCTGTCAATATGTTTGCAAGATTACCAGATCACTCCTCAGCTGATGTGTGTAGTGCAGCAGGTGGTGGAATTGACAAGCATGTGCTATAGTTACAGCTACAGTGTGTAACATTATAATGAAGAGCATTAAGTTTAAACATACAGTACATTCCAAATAAAAACCTTTGTTATGCAAAAGTCAGCAGGTGTAACGTGTGGCGTGATGAGGCAGGATGAAAGTGCGTCAACTCAGATTAGTGTTTTAATAGGGAATTTCCAAGTACACTATATACCCAAAAGTATAAGGACATCAAGAGTATTGAACATCCCATTCCAAACCATAGACATTAATAATGAGCTGTTCTACCTTTGCTGCTATAACAACCTCCACTCTCCAATTCAAGGCTTTCCAATACATTTTGGATCATGGTTATGGGGATTTGTGCCCATTCAGCCGCAAGAGCATTAGTGAGGTCAGGCACTGATGTTGGGTGAAGAGGCCTGGAGTGGTGTTCCAATTCATCCCAAAGTTGTTCAGTGGGGTTGAGGTCAGGGCTCTGTGCTCGCTGTCATGCTGGAACAAGTTTGGGTCTCTCTTTGGGTCTCCAGTGAAAAGAAATCTTAATGCTACAGCATACAAAGACTTCCTATACAATTGTGTGTTTCCAACTTTCTGGCAACAGTTTGGGACCCTTATATGGGTGTAATGGTCAGGTGTTCACATACTTGTGGCCATGGTGTTTCATTATCACAGTCCATAGCATGGGTCAGAGCACAAGTAGGTAGCATCAAATAAGGATCATCCAAAATCCAAAAAAAATTAAAATATGAGCAGGGAATACCAGTAAACAATACCAGGAAACTCAGAACATGGAATTTGGAAAACATGGCTTGGGACTTATACAAGACAAAACGTACAATAAGACTTTGTGAAGACACAAGAGGGTATAAATAGACAAACTAATTAAGGGTAGAACAGAGAACAGATGAGTACAATCAGGCTATACACCAATCACAGGACAGGGGCAGAGACAAGACTCAAAATCAAAACAAAATACACATTCACTTGGCACATGTCATTTGGTGCTTTGATCCACATCATGCATTGAGAGGGGACTATTACTTTTCCTCCAGATAACGACAAATAAAAGCCTAGAGTTAAAAATAAATAAAAAAGCTGTCATTACTGCTACACTGTAAGGCATGTAAGAGGTTAATCTGTGTCTTGCTGGTGGTCAGGTTTGGGTTCTTGAGTTTGTCAGGCTAAAGTTGAGTTTGTGCTCTGAGTTATGGTGGGCTCGGGTTGTATAAAATTTCAGGCCTAATTAGAGCACAAGCCTGAACATTACAATGAATTGAAGTACAAGGTACATTAGAGGGATATTTTACCCAGTGTGTGACCAATAAAGCAGAAAAAAGGATTACAGAAGTTTAACCTCGCTCCATGTCTCATTGCTACAAGGAAATGACTGCTTTTTTACATTTTTATATATATATATATATATATATATATATATGTATATATATATATATATATATATATATATATATATATATATATATATTTTTTTTTTTTTAAAAGGGAACACGGTAATATGTCAGATAATTCAGAATCAGTTCGGAATTCCAGTAATGCTGTTGTAAATAATCACTCCTTCGTAGTGATGTAATCCTCTGTGGAACCCTTGGGGTTTGTTAGATCAGGTCGGATCCTACCACATCGGTGCACATCCCTCTCACCTGTCTCTGCTTCCCACCAGTGGTCTGCGTGGCATGGTCAGTGGGTCTCAGACAATCACTTGGTTACCTGTCAGGAAATTTTGAGGTTCCACCACGTCAACCGATTGCATGTTTGGGCCTTCGTTAAGGCAGGCAGCCATTTAAAAATGTAGGTATTACTGCATCACCACACACTTCTCCAGCGGAGTCATTATTGATCAAGAGCTCAGCCTGCGTGTGTGTGTGTGTGTGTGTGTGTGTGTGTGTGGAATTGACAGATGGCTGGCGTAATGCTGTAAACAGACTGGCAGAGAGTTAGTCTCATGGAGGAATAATGTGACACTGGAGTGCTGTTGACAGGTACTTTAGCAAGCGAGTTTGCAGAACTGCTAATGCTGAAGATTTGAAAAAGCAGAATGAGCGAGGTAGAAATGCACATATCACTTTTAGCCACAAAAACAGATGGAAGATTTTACAAATGAATTTAAAGCTCTATGGTAATTTGTGAATTTATTTAGTATATGTTTGTTATCATGTTTTGCATATGGATGTTTCAAAATTGAAATTGTGTCTTCGAGTCCTGTAAATACCGTCTTGTGATTTTTTTAAATGTCTGCATATATCTGAGATTGTGTAATCCTGCTGTTATAGCAGGTTAAACAAGGATGATGACCCAGAAGTCCTGCATTTCAGGTTCAGAGCATCTAATCTCAAAATATTTTACTATAGAATTAGTTTTCTCTGAAAGTACTCAAACCAGATGGCTACCCTACTTGAATATTCACAGTCTCTTCTGAAAAAAAAAAAGCACTGAGTGTACTCCCACTGCATAAATGTGTTTGTTGAGTTAGTGTTAATTTGAACCTGAAATTTTGTGGTGGAGAATAATATTAAATAAGACCTAATTTACTGAAAGCCTTTTTTTATTTTTTTTTTTAGATTAAGTGCAACCCATGTTAAATGTTCTTTCCAAAACTAGATGTAGGCTATAAAATGTTGAACATTTTTAGGGCATTTTAAAGCTAATCAGAGGTATTTGACTAGAGGGTTAATTCAGATTAAATGAGACGATGTCAAGGGATTTGGTTTGTAGGTAAAGTTCCTTTATTGAGCAGGTTTTCATAAGGAAAGGAGAGAAATGAGAACAGAGAGACACAAAGGAGGAGAGTAGAAATCATAAACGTATACATCTTTTCCCTCCACAAAGCCAGTGAAGTGTTAGCTTCATGATGAGTGTAGCTCTAATGGAGCACTCAATATGAAAAATAGGTCAAGAGTTTTCTTACAATAATTGGATTTAATAATTTAAAGCATTAATGAGGCTTTAGGAGACCTCCTTTTGTTTCGGGTGCAATTAATTCCTACCCCCCAACAGTTTAAATTTGAAACAAGTCAGGTGTGAAATGTTATTTGTCTTGTTTCAATTCATCATCTATTAAAAACCTGAGAACATGTCTTTCTCTCTGCGAATCGTAGCAACGGCTACCAGGGAAAAATGAGTCAAACCTCCAAAATTAATGTGCGTTAACAATCCCCTAATAAACACGTTGCATGGGAAAAAAAATAACAACAAACTGTAGGTTTGCGATTATTGTGTTATTGTACTAAAGTGATGCAGCTTGACAGAGAATCCAAACAGTAGTTTTATTACTTCCTCACAGCTCAGTGGCTTAAAGCCAGTCTTAAGAGCTGTGTGTTTATGAGTTTATAGACAAAAGCATTCAGCATTGAAGCTGCATGAACTAGTTGAGAGTTAATGCGCTCTTAAAAATGAGAAAACATAATACTTGTGCCGTTATGCTGGTTTGGGAAGTGTTATGGGCTCTTGCACTCTCATTATGATGGACTGAATATCTAAGGAGTAGAAAAATGAAATATTTTCATGTTATATGGTGTGTGACAATGACTGCATGGCTGAAATTACAGTGTTGCGGTATGTACATGCAAATACTGATATGATCTTAGAACCTGTTAGATAAGAGGCCATTTTTTGGCCCATTATAGGCCATGTCTATGTTGATGAAATATTTTGAAAATATTTTGAAGAACTTAGCCTACTTTCACACTAGCAGCTGCTGCTTGTCATTTGTCTCGTGTCCATGTAGCGACTGCTAATTTTGTCGATTGTGGGTGAGCACCGTTCAGTGTTTTGTTCTTTTAGTAATCAGTGTGAAAATCGGTTGCTTGATTTATATGTTACGCGCTAGGCTTTGTACTAGATTTGTTAGCAGATTAGCAAAGCAAGCTAACTGTACTACTACACACTAAAGGCAACAATGATCTATTACTTTTTCCATGCTTTATGTTTATTCCTGATGTCTCTATACACATTTAAATGAGAGGTTGTATATCAGAGGATAAAATGAAACCATGTTGTGAGTGGGGAACTGAAGAATCTTTGGACTTTTACATATTCCAGTGGATTGGTCCGAGAAACATTTGTGCCAATCCTTTGGATTTGTTGCTTTACGCTTTATGTTCTGTTTTGCATAGAATTGAGAAAATCTCAGTTCTTCTCACGTTTTTGCTGAAATCAATTGGGTACCTGATGCTTTGTTGCTTGTTAGTGTGAACTTCATCTTCTATCAGTCTGACAATGTTCAAAATTAGTAGCGTGTTATTAGACTGCAAAATCTGGGCAAAAATAATGTACTGGGATTATAGTGCTACACATTGAGACACACACACACACACTTCCCAAGAACTTTTCAACTTTTCAGTCTGGTCAGGTTTCTCACAAACTGTGATTTCAGAGGTTTTTTTTGCATATCACAGGCTTCTACAAAATCCTACAATCCTGTGATAATGATTAACAAATTATGTACAGTAAATTGTGGCTTGTTGTAAGAGTTATATTGGCAGACTGTCAGTACTGGAACTGAATCACAGGATACTGTGTGTAATCTTTCAGCAGTCTGATCACTTATCATGTTATGTCCAGCAGAAGCTTTGGTGACCCCAGCAGTCAGGTTAAGCCACAACAGGCCTTGTGGTGTGTGTAAAACCTGCAGGGTGTAAGCATACATTTGTAGTGTGTGTGTGAGAGAGAGAGACAGAGAGAGAGAGAGAGAGAGGTTGGAGGGGGCTGTGTCTTGTTCCAGTCCATGTCTCCTCCACAGGCTGGAGCAGGATTAAGTTCAATCTGGGCTTTTTCCTGTTCTGCATTAGCAGGTTAGCCACAGCGAGGTTGAACAGTGGAACAGGGTAAAAAGCTCCGATTCCTTGACCCCTGTCTCTGTAGACCCTGTAAAGCCTCAGGATCTCAGAATCCACAGCTCTTCTACTCATCTGGAGCTTCCTTACAGTTGATCTACAGAGCATTTCCTTCTTTCTCTGAGTGACTGACCTCATGGATTTGTTTTTTTTGTTTTTTTTATTGCTGAAGGTCCATCATGTTGCCATGTACCACGTTATATATTTCCATAAACTGATTATAATTTCCTGCATCCTGTCAACACTGACACAACACTGACATTTATTATCTAAATAAAACAGCCTGACAGCTCCTGTGCTGTCTGACCTTTGTTGGAGTCCTTAATTGTAGTACATCCTATCCCTATGAACCTTTTATTTTAAGATGCATTTCAGTTTCTTAAACAATGTTTTGGAAACTTTTCACTTCAATTCTTAGTTAAAATGGAATTACATGTAGTATTTCTAGGTCCATTTATTAAAAATGTAGGTCAAAATGTAATAAAGCCAATACTTTGTAAGTACATGTGCACATAAAAATAGCATGATTGTGTCTATCTTAATTACAAATTTTCAGTATCTCTATTATCTGTGAATTAAATCAAATTTAGTTGATTAATTATTTCTCAAGTAAAATGTTCTTTTTCATAAATGGTCTCTATATTACTTACTTTTTCCACATGCTTGGCAAGCTATAATGATGGTGACAACCACGTACAACCTGTAATCAAACACTAAAATCTCATCATGCTAATAAAATAATTTCAAAATGTTACACAGAGCTTAAGCAGGACACTGTGGACTTTAATTAGATGTAGATTTAGTTATTTTCAGTTATTTTGATATAAGGGGGAGGAAGCTCAATTTCAAGGTCACATACTGAGTTCTTTTTCATGCCACCATTTACAAGAAGCAAAAACATGATCATTAGATGTGTGTGTTGTAGCAAATATACATAGAGGCTTCATTTTAATCTCTCCAGTTTATTAAGTGTAGTCAAAACACACACTCTGACGCAGACAAAACAAGCTTTTAAGCAACAAGTGGTTAAATAGAAAGGTTTTTAACCAATAGAAATAGGTTATATATCAATTGGGGCAAATCGTGTTGAAAGTAAAATAAAATATATGATTGCTTTGGCTACCTGCTGTGTTAGTAAATGCAGTGAGGATTGCTGGGCAGAATGTTCTGTACCATCTGATTGGTTTGGCCAGTGTGGCTGCTGATTTTGCAGGTGTGCTGAAAAAAGATGAATATGTGAAAAACACAAACACACTCACAAATATATATATATATATAAAGGACCAAATTCAACTGTTCACTGAAACCTGTGTGAAAACTGTGTTCATCAGTTACTCTGATGTGATGAGTAGTGTATGTTAAATTATGTCTGTTCTTTGGATGACAATGCTGGCATTTGTTGCCATGCATGCAGTCCTCTAATCACGCCAGTAGTACCACGTGTCTTAATACAGGACACTTGCCATCCGTGAAAACAGTCTACTCGTTGGGTAACTCGCAATTTCTGTGGAGGTCTTCACTCTTTGAGCCGGGAAAGCCTCTGCATTGCAGAGATCACAAGATTTCCAGTTCACTCGCTCATGACGAATTGCACCACCTTTTCATTTTCTGCCTCCTAATTTTATAATTCTCCAAAGAGGGCGCTTTTGCTGCTGCACCTAAATATTCAACCTTGAATCGTTCCCGTCCTGCTCACAGCCAAAGGAGCTGAGGGGAGGAAAAAGAGGATTGGAGAAAAGAACAGAAGCACAGACATGTGTTATAGTTCTAAGAAGCAACAAATCATGTTAATGTTCTTGTTTATTTCCATGATCAGATATAATCCATTTCCCCTGCAGAGATGAAATCTCTTCGCGCTGATTTTTGAATGTGTAGCTTTGCATACTTGACAAACTGGACTTGTAGGGCACATAGACAGTAAAAGGTAGAGAGAAAGGAAGAGGCAAAAGATATCCCTGTTGTCAATGTTCCTGTTCATCTCATCCAAATTTTTTTTTTTAAATGTGGGTTTTGGAGGATTTTCAAGGTTTTGAGGCAGATTAAGGACGTCGTGAAGGCTGAGCCACAGCTGGACCCTCAGTTTGTTAACCGTTATAACCTCTCTGGGGTGTTGCTAAAGAAGGAAAAATGTTAAAAAATAATATTTTTTGTTGCTCTGCATGACTAAGTTTCTCTAATGAGCTCGAATAGTAATTCTTGCAATCACATTTTTATTACAGAGATTGTGGTCATTCAGGTCGTTTTGAGATAAGAGTGCAAAACGGAAACATTAGAATGGCTCGTCTTTGTAAATATGAAACAAACAGTATTTTAGTTCCTTCTGCATTTCCTCAGTCTCTTTTTTGAACTCACATCTGCCATCAGGATCCCCAAGCAGATGATGTTGATTTGTGTATGAAGAGTTACTTGTACTCATGGTGTAAAGTGGGCTTTCCCAGGTTCACAAGCCATTCTACTTCATATGAATCGCTTCTGAACCAGAATCCTCTATTTAGTAGACACAAGGCTGCAACTTTGCAAAAAAATCCATTGAGGAAAGAAATATTAGTTGCCTTTTTTTTTTTTTAACCAATATTTATCTACCGAACTTAACTATAAGTGGTGCGGTTGTGGTAACTTGGGTTACTGTCTGTTCTCTGGTTCTCCGGTGTCCCTCCCACTGTCCAAAAACATGCAGATAGGCAGATTGGCTATGCTAAATTGCCCCAGGTATAAATGAGTGTGTGAATGTGTGTGTGGGATTGGCTCCAGATCCACCGTGACCCTGCCCAGGATAAAGCGGTTACTGAAGATGAATGAATGAATGAATGATTGAATGAAGAACTTAACTGTCTTTCAGTCAGGACGGTTATATGTTACTATGTATTGTTTTTTGTTTTTTTTAATTGCCATCCTTTCAAAACACTCTGCAGAAGAAAACACAACAAAACAGTCCTCTTAACTCTGCAACATTTACATACTCTGAATCAAAGCACAGCCTTAATTTAAAGAACTGATTCACCCAAAAACGATAATGTTGTTAGCAGTGAATGAAAGCCAGCAGAAATTAAATGGCATGGAAGAAAGTGAACACTATATTTATGCAATCGTTCATTTCATATAGGAGAGCTGTGATTTAGTCTGTGTCAATGAAGATTCAAGACTTGATAAATTTTATGTATAACATTTGACATCATTATGATCAATGCCTGGCTCCAGAAAATATCTTACACTACAGCTCTATTTCCAACACAGATAATGCTCAACAACATCCAGTCTAGCAACCTTCACTGAAACAGCAATCAAACTATAAAAGTATATTTATAGGAATGTATAGCTAAGTAGCTAAATTTGAATTGGGAATACATTACTTATTACAAATAAACAAATAAGTATAGAGCTACATACATAAAAACATTATCTGTTAAACAAAATTGAATATAGTCTTATATAGTTATGTATTAAATAGCTCAAAACCTCAAAATGCTGTACAGTGGATGCCCACAAGTGACAATATAATCAGTTAGGCATATGAGGATCTCACCTGAATGGTCACATAAGAATTAACGTTCATTCTATATTGAAAAATACTTTGGGGCTTTTGAGCAAATGTTTGGAGTGAGGTTGAAGTTTGGGAGACAAGGGAAATATGTAGTGTTACTATACTGTTGTCACGAATTCCCCCTCTCAGCACATGGCATGGTTCCCAGTGATGTGAGCGCTGTGTGTTTGTTATTTCTTCATCCGCATTGTTTATCTTTTGCCATGTGCCTTTGTTTTTATTTTGGTCCTGTCTCTGTTCCTGTCATGTCATTATTTTGTTTTTTAAATGTGTGTACCTGTACTGTGTTTATTGATCAGTTTGACAATTTGTATGCTTCTGTTTCTTAGTCTCATTGCAAAGTCTTGTTGAATGATTCAGATGTTACCAAGCCTTAGTTTCTTGGTTGGGTTATGGTTCATGTTTATCACTGTTTTTGCCCTATGCCTGGTTATTTGACCTATGAATTTGGATATGCCTGTGCCTTGACCCCTACTGTGTATCATGACCATGATTAATAATAACAACCACACTGATTTAACATACATTGAATGTACATTACAGTTGTGTTTCAGTAGCCAGGGACTGGGAGTGCCATGTGTTTGTCCTGGTTGCTCAAGCAACCAATTTACTCAAACCTGGCATTTTAAAACAAATTTTACAATCACAGTGCTATAAAATCAAAAGCTATGGCCCGGATCAATTGAGAATAGTTGTAAACCAGTGAAAACAACATGCGTTTTAGCTTTAAAAAGTCAGGAACAGAGAGATGGGGGGTTTGGGGTGGGGGTTTAACTGCAGCAGGTGGGTTCGGTGGTTAGGGAGCCTACATTGTGCGGGGAAAGCCTGAAAAATCAGGGCCATATTGAGCAGACCCTTTCAGACAATCAATATATACCCAGAAGCTCTCGCGCAGCAGTGCAGACAGAAGGGCCACAAACCCACACAAGCGGAGAGGAAGAATCACTTATGCTGTAAAAATGCATCGCCCGCCATAGCGCGGAAAACAAGATAAATATAGTTATCACGCTGCATCTGTCAAATTGAGCCACGCAATTCTGAGGAGAAGATTGTGGAACGTTCTATTGTTCTCCGGCGAGGGTTCTGGCCTGATACATTGTGCATCAGGAAGGAGGATGAGCCTGAGAAGAATGTGATGTGTGTATGTGTGTGTGGAGGGGATGAGTTCGATTGCTCCTCCTGCTTGTTTTTTTACTGTCCAAATTGAAAGCGAGCTCCACCGGGTGCAGGCTAGCTCTCATGCATTCACATGAGCACAGACAAGCCGTTCACACACAGACACACATCAGCATTCCAGCCCGACGCCGGAGGTGGAGAGACACAGAGCACCAAATCACAAATCATGGCCAAACAGACCCATTGAATTGATCTCAAATAGTCCCCATCAGACCCTCCACTTAACTAAGCCGTATGTCTACGCTAGAACATTGTATTGTTCTCTTTGAGCACTTTTGGCAATTTTCTCTCCATCTTTCAAATGCTAGTCCTTAGATTTGAAAAGCTATAGTGCTGTTTTGCGTTGTGTAGGTAGAGCTGCACAATTATTTGTAACTTATGGTCATGATTTTTGGTCTCGTTAATTTATAAAACATAATTGACTGTGATATTGGTGAGTGCAGCTAAAGTTTGCTAATTGGCTAACATTAGATTTCATTTTTTAATTGACTGTAGTGCTTTAAAACACAAGCTCCCCATTAGCATGTTTTAACTGTCTGCTAGCATAACTGTTGTAGCATATTTATGAGTTTAATTGTGTTTATATTTAATATTTAAAAGAACCACTCAAGACCCAGTCTTTATATTTAGAGATTTATACATAGGAAGGAATACATGCTGATAAGACAAAATGTGAAAATCTGTTTTTTGGTGATGAAACACAATAAAACCATTTTTAATCCCAGGTTTAGCATGTGACATAGCATGGCATTTTCTATGTACATGTGTGACAAAGTGACGGCAGCAAGCAACATTTGACTTGAGGTATGACGCTGTAAAGTAAGAAATCCAAACGATTGGCTCAAATGATTCCTCGGACCAATCCTATGGCACATACTGATCTGCAATTATTTCCCATGTACTCTTTTATGCGCAAAAATGTAAAAAAAAAAAATCATGTAACTTTGGTTTCATCTGTCATCTTGAGACATTAAGAAGAAAAATAAAGCTTGGAAGGAAGTAACAGATAATTGGTGCCTCTGTGGTGAGTGTACATAGTACAGTTAGCTTGCTTTGCTAATCTGCCAAAGAAGCTAGTCTGGAGCCTAGCACGTAACATAAATCAGACAAACAATTTTCAAACTGATTAGTCAGTTATTTAATTTGTGTTTATCTAGTTGGTTTTAGAAGCTACTACATCAGACTGGCCACGCCCACAAGTGACAACCCATAAGCGACATAAGCCATGTGCTAATGTAAACATAGGGTTTTGATTAATAATAAATGTAAATTAAATACTATATACAGTATTTTATCATGGGTAACGTTCTTAAAACACCCTTACCCATGATAAAATCACTGTTACACATGCCCTCGAGTGGCGATCTGCTTTAATAAAACATAACAAAAAACTCATACATATATAAAACAAATGTATTCATAATAAACATCTTCCATCACTCAATGCCATCTGATAACAGTAAGCTTGTGTAAAACCTGACATTAATGCAGAATTCAGATGCAGTCACAGGTGTGAGTATATCAAGGAATTCGATTAATTTTTAGAATTTAATACCAAAACTATTTGTTTTATAATAAACTGTCATTTGTTTCTCATGTCAATGTTTGTTGGACAATTTAAGTAACATTAACATGAGACCTTCCTCTCCCTCTCCTGTCTTTGTCTTTCTTTTTCGGAGTATGCTCTGGCCTTCATCAGCTGAAAAGAGACACGACTGCCTCAGCCAGCAGGCCAAATTATCTGTCCAAATCTCTCGGCCGACTTCTCAGTTTCGCAGGCCAATCAATGGCACAGAGCGGCGTGGCGTGATTGATAATGATATTGAGATTGATTGTCTTAATCCTCTCCCCTGTCGAGTTCCCAAGTCCCCAAACAGACCGTACATCAGTACATATTCATGCACTTCAGCACCAGTGAGCAACGAAGAATGAGAGAAAGAGAGAGAGAGGCTTGGCAGGAGCTGCCAATAGATAAGTGAAATAAGGGGGCGAACGAAAAGAGCCGGTGATCCCTAA
The DNA here is from genome assembly GCF_027358585.1 of Pangasianodon hypophthalmus. NCBI lineage: Eukaryota > Metazoa > Chordata > Actinopteri > Siluriformes > Pangasiidae > Pangasianodon > Pangasianodon hypophthalmus. The sequence goes on along the minus strand of NC_069730.1, from coordinate 15,202,098 downwards.
AGGCCAGTACGGGGGCGGCTAAACCCACCAGATCCACAGGCGTTGGGCTTTAAATTGCTCAAGATTGCCTGGTGGCATGCGCCTTGAGGGAGATGCAGGCGGGGGAAAGCATGGCCTTCGTTAAAGAGGAGCAGGAACGAGTGGAGGAATGATTTCCTACAGGAGCAGGATAACAATGAAGGCCGGTAATTGCTGAAGTGGCAGAGGGAGGGAAAGAAGAGAGCGGTGCAAATGCCTGTTGGAGGAGGGAGACAGGAGAGAGAGAGAGAGAGAGAGAGAGAGATAGGCAAAGATAGATTGAGGCCTGCTTGCTGCTTACTATTGGGTAGACACATCCACACACATGGTGAAATATGGTGTCAGTGTTTTAATTACAGCGATAACATGGACATTAAGTCTCCATAATTGAACTGCACAGACCTTTACTCAGGTCACTGTGTGTCAATGATTTTTTTCTTCTAGTTTTGCTTTATTGACTAAAAGCAAAACACACACAGCTTTCATAACACATATAATAGTAGTTCTCAGTGAATAAAGAGACACTATGACTCGTACAATTCTAGATAGGCTCTTTATCTACACTAGTTTAATAGATGTGAAGTCTATATGTGAGTATCTGAGTGTGTGTAATTGTGTGTTTGCTGTACCACCGTGTATATGTGAGTAATAGTGTGGTCTCCTCTCACTGTGTACTACTGAGAAGTTTTCCCTGCATCTCCTAGCGTTAAAAGTTTACTTTTGTTCCAGGTGCAATAACAAAAGGCCTTTTAAGTCTGACTGGAAAATCTTTAGGAGAAATTGGCTTCTCTATTGAGGGGCAGCCGTATTGATTCTTGCCCCTGGCTCGTCGTGCTAAAAAGATGGATAGATTTCTTTGAAAATGCTCAGAATGCGAGGCTCTAAAGACCATTGTGTGTTCTCACGCAGGAGCAAACCTGTTTAATAACATACAGCTTCAGCCAGCGCCTCTCCGTAAACCGTTTATGGAGCCTGAAAGAGAGGGAGGTGACAGGGACAAATTCTTCGGGCCCTGGAGTCCTCTCGCTCTTTCTCTCTCTCTCTCTGTCTCCCCCACTCCTTCTGTTGCTCTCTGAGAAAATGAAATCTCTTTAAAGCACTTCCTCCTTTGACACACACAGGCTTGGTCGATTACTGAACCTGTCGCTCCTGGTTAGCCTCAGTTGCCTACCTGATGCTACTGTAGACAGGAGGCAGTGAAAACACTGAGAAGTGCGCTCAGATCGCTGTTGTTCTATAGCTAACTAGCTCACTCTCTCTACCACAGGACTATTTTAGTCTCTCCAGATGTTGTCCAAAGGTTGCATTTACATTTATATTTGTTTATTTGGGAGACATTTTTATTTGAAGCGACAATCCCAACCTCCAAAAAACAAACACTGCACACCACATCAACTTTCTATCTTGCCCTATTGCTGACAGAAAAATGGAGTGTGGTATCTGTATCTGTATCTGGAGTTAAATCCAAAGTGGGCATGTCTAAAATGAAGGGTTTTTTTCTTCTTTACTTTTTTGATTATTATTTTAGGATCCACAGTATTCAAGTCCCAGAGCATAGTCTCAGCCAGATGCCCTTTATAAAAAGAAGTGTGCCTCCTTTTCATATCTGTATTTGTATCCATTTATCACATTTCTGTTAATTCTGAATAATGTTTTCATATTCAGTTACGTCCCTATATATGCTGGCAAAGTCGCTATTTAGTTGACTGTAAAGAGATCTTTAGCAAACAGTAACCATTTGCAATTTTTACCAAGGGCACATATTTCAGCTTTGTCGCACACTTGTCAAGTGCTGTTATATTTTTTGATGGATTTTAATGGAACAAGATGCATTCAGGGACAGCTGATGGCTGGCAGGCAGAAAAGGAGAGTAGGGAGATTCATTTGAATGCGCGATTCTTCCCGGCCCCTTTTGTTATGATTTGCAGGAGTCGTCCCTGTTTGAGTCCCCGGTGGTAAGTAGTGAAATAACACACTGGCTTTTCATTTCAAGGACAAAAGAAGTGACTTCATCCAAAACATCACCTTTGTATGGACACGTGCACATGCTCGGCTCCCCAGAGATCATGTTTGAGACACGTGTGCAAAGACGTGATTCAATATTTACCGCAAAAATAATTGTATCAGGGGCTGGGAGTGAAAGAATTAGCCCCAAGGACCTTTTCAGGGTCTTTGGATGTGGCACAATCAATCAATCAATCAATAAGTGCTCCAAGCAATAAGGACGGAAGAAAAAACAACATTGAATGAACAAACACCTGTTTCATGAGCAGAATGCTAAAACGCCAGTGCTTAATTCAATCTTGGTTTAGTTAATCTTAGTTAATTCAGTTTTATTTGCAATGACTTGGCGTCCTTTTGAGTTCCATATTCAGTTATTAAAGTGACGGCATTACTGCACAAGATATCACTCCTGACACACTTGCAGTGACTACTTAATCACAAAACACCTTCTTTTCTGTGTGTGTGTGTGTGTGTGTGTGTGCTAGGTGGGATTTTGAAATTTGGGAGCATAACGACTGAACACAAGCATTGATAGAAGCAAATTCTGACCCCACGACTCCGCACTGCAGAATCAAAGATTTATGCGCATGGGAGCAAACGTACATTTGTTGAATGCATGCACAGATGATCAATGGGCTGACATTAAGTCAGTGTTTGCCAACACATGCTGTGGGCCTCACACAGACTCTCACACACACATACACACACACACATGCTGAGGGCTTCATGCTGCTCCGAGCACCTCATGTAGGGTAGGAACGGCCTTTGAAAATATATAAAAGATTAGTGGCATGTGAAGTATTCAGCGGAGAGCTTTCAATGACAGCCACAGCTCTTCTCCGCGGAGCTGCCATGTTGGAGGCTGCCAGTGCCCTCGTTTTCTCTCCATTTGTCTTTTTGATGTATGACACTGCATATTAAACAGCATGCTAACCTGCTCATGCTTTTCCAGAGCTGCATCATTCAGTAGGAGACGCAACGCACTAAACAAGAAGGTTTATCTCTTAGAAAGACTGACACAAGTCGCATTTATCCCTCTCTTAGGAAGCTGCTAAGGAAAAGCAGGAAGCCTAAAGGATGGCAGGGCTACCGAGTGTTGTTTTTGTTCATACTACTGAATTTCAGACTGTTTGGGACACCATACTAATACAACCTTCCAAAATGAAAAAAAAAGCCAAGTGTGCACAATGGTGAATGGTTGTCTGATTGTGGTATGAGCGATCTTGTTGGTCTGAGCTAATTGGCACTATTGGCACCGTGTTTTGCAAGCTTGGTTTGGCTCTCCCTCGTCAAGCCGTTTGAGCATCTGGCTGCACAGCTGGGGCCACATAACCAGCCCAGTGACCCGGTGAACACACTCGGGGTCCTCATTAGGAGACAGAGAGGGATCTGTTGGCACGCTGCTGACCGGCTCTGTTAATTAGAGAAAGAGTGGTACCAGCAGTAGCATTTAAAGTACACCGTAAGTAACACTGGAGCTGACACAAAGATGGTTATTAGATCTTATGCAAATTTGTGAAATTGTCTCTTACAAGAGGTGTACTGTATATCAGCCATCTTTAACACAGATATTTTATATGGCAATAAACTATCAGGATTTCTTGTGAGTTGAAAAAAGTGGCATTTGGTGACACCTGTGAAGAATTGTATGTGTAAAGACATTTCCACTGGTAATGAGGCAGTCCTGCGAATATTAACAGAGGCATTAGATAGGTCTCATTTAATTACTGGTTACCAGGGTCTGAAATTAACTTTTTCCTTCACCTGCCACAGTTGCTGGTAATTTTTTTTGGAATTTCTACCAGCTGCCTCACAAAAACAGAAACTACCAACGTTGTTTTAAAAGATATAATTGATATAAACAAAAAGTTTTTTTTATCTTTATTTTAAAGTAATCATAAAAAGTCATCTGCACACACACATTCATTAAAGTTTAAAACACTCAACTATTCAATCATACATAAGAACACATCAATCCTTTCCCTTTACGTGCAATGCCTTGGACATATGCACTTATTTAAATGGATAGTTCTTATTTAAATGGATTATTTACTCATCTTCAATCTGTATGACTTTCTTTCTTCAGTGGAACACAAAAGGAGATCTTACGATTAGCCAATTTTTTCCCAGTTTTTGCTTCCGGGTTTTTGCTTTTTCTTCGCTTCCACTTTCAAAGTGACATTTAATGTTTGTACAGCCAATAGTAATCACGAATGTTGAGGGAGGAACAAGAACAACTAAATTATGCAAATTTATCTATATCTATTTTTGTAAGCCCTAGCTGTGCAAGAAATGAACCCGCTAAAGAGGTGGATGACCAGACAATTTTACGTGCCGGCCACTGCCGACAGTTCACCCGCATTTGGTGGGTTGCGGTTGTTAAATTCATACCCTGCTGGTTACTCTTTGGTAGAGAAGAATGAAAAACAGGCCAAAATGTGACAATTATGTAAGTGTACAGACACCAAGCTCATAGTATCTCAAAACGGAGGCATTAATTCAGGCTACACCAAAGTACTTTTGAATTCTCTATTCTGATTGGTCTCTAAGGAGACGTTTGTTTAACATTTGTAACAATCCGTAAGTTTTCTGCCACGTCTTCAGGACAGAGGCTGCTTGTTTTATTTTTGTCTCATTAACTTCAAGAGATACAAAAAAGGGAGACTTTTGAATGAATGAATGAATGAATGAAGAAATGTTTGTGGGTGTTATAATGTAAGTGATAACAGGAACTAACTTCACATGTTTCCATGACATTAAATGTAAAAAGTACAATGTGCTATTCTTTAATAAAATTAAAAAATTGTAATAGTTTGCAAATTGTTGTGGTATAACAGGAATAAAACACTTTGGGACATGCTCTTATTGGAAAACAGTCAACTTCAGGGTGGTACCAATAGCTTTGCTTTGTGTCAGGCTGTCACACACTAATCCATCATTGATTATTTTCCTCTAACAGCATGTCACAGTCGTGTTTTATTCCTTACCTATTGCCCACCCCTAATATACATTACTGAAAGTTTAATAAATCCAGTGGCATTAAAATCAGGAAACTGCTTTAACTTTGCTGTCTGCGTCTTCCAGATAGAGTTTCTCTCGCTACTTCCAGAGTCTCCTGACAGCATTGTGAGAAAATGAAGACAAGGCCAGTCTTCCTGTCTTATCACTCTCTTTTCACTGACTGTTCCTTAATGCTCTCTCCATATTCAAGGCAGACAAGAGGCCTGAATCCATCAGCAGAGAGCAGGGCGTGAATTTGGATGTAGACAATAGAGACGTATCAATCAGCTATCGGCTAACAAGCTGGCTTTAAAACCCAGCCATACCGTAAACCCAAACCCCAGACAAAAAGTCCCAATTATCTCCAAGTAACGACTTCCACACACAGATGCACACAAAGACACACACATACACACATCTTAATGCAAGAATTTGCTTTTCCCATTGAACGCACGCATGCACAAGCTTACACAAAAGCCAAAGTACGCCATTAGACAGGCTGGGTGTCGATGATGATGCGAGAGAGAGAGCATGCTGGGGCTCATTTGCAGCCTCATTTGGCCATTTGCTTTAAATGTCATCTCATAGATGAAGGCAGCAAAACAAAAAGCATGCGCACACCCACGTGCACATGCACACACTCCAGAAAAAATAATGTATCATGCTTTAGAGGTTATGATGGATTGGTCCTGGCGTGCTGATACACTGCTACTATAAAGCCCTGAGAGGGTAAAAGCTCAGTGTTTCGGACTTTCTGAGATGATGCATGCATTGAAGTGTTACAGTGCGCACTGGAGGAAGTGCCGGAGTATGAGTGTGACTGTATGCATATGACAGATGGTGTGTATATGTCTGCTTCTGTGCATGAGTGAGGCTAAGAGTAAGGAGGTATACGCAATCATGTTCCTGCTCCTGTGTAGATTTATTGTAGCCTTGTGTGTGGCCTCTTAAAATATTGATGCATTGCACCTTTGTTTTCCATTTGCTGTGGAGAGCGCATAATGTTTCAGGCCTCTCTTAAGGTTGTTCAGAATGCACTTAGTGTGTAGATGCGAGAGGGAAAAGCCTTTCTCTGGATTTCTAAGTGATGTGGTTAAAATCACAATAATCATGTGCACCTGCTCTCTACTGCTCAACTGCTCACTTAAACAGTTTAACATGCTCTCCTGTAATGGCTCATTACAATAGTTTAGCAGCACACCATCAAACCAAACTGTCCTGCATTTGTCCTTTTATGTAGAGTTTTTATGGACAGCTTAACTTATAAACTTGGACAAGACTTTGTTGGTGGAAGATAAAAACCAATATAGTGTGCTAAGCATCTCAATGAAAGAGTGGTGATTTCTCCAAATTAAAACAATCTGCCAAAGGAACAAGACTATTTAAACTTTGAAATTAGTAAATGTCTAGAAATAGGGTTAATAATCTTATATCTGCGATCTTATAATAGAAAATGCTAAATGAGTTTGATTATATTTAAGATATTTTCACTTTCTAAGATATAATTTTTTTGCATCGTGTAGGAGGTGAAGCCAGTTGACATTCAAAATGGCTGATGATGCAATACTTGTTGTCAAAAAATGACATTCAGTCCATGCGATCTAAAGTTGTGAGAATGTAGCTCTATTTCTTATGTTTCCTCACTTCAGTGCTCCCCCAGCAACAATGCAAACGAAGCTGTCAGTAATGCCATTGCTGTTGCAGTGTCTTGCCACTGGAAAAGAGAAATCCTTCAATCTGATGATAGAAAGGTGCTCGGTGTTTCTGGAGCTGAGGCCACAGTATGAAAGGAAAAGCCGGAAGGGTGTGTGAAGGGAGGCTGAGAGCTCATTTTGTTCATAATTGATCATTTTGAAAAAAAACATCAGTCATTGAACACATTTTAATATGTGAAAGCTCTTGTCTTTTTGAACACACACTTTGTCTTTGTAGCCATTAATATTTTAGCCATGTTAGCTCTGTAAACAAGACCAGTTAAGTAACGAGTGTGGTTAAATGAGCAATCACTGTCAGCCTGAAACAAAGCAAAAGTGCAAAATAATAGTAACCGCCCCTTTGATCTTGGCACTAAAAGCCTCTTACTTCTGTTTGGTAGTTTTTAACAGATTTTAATGCTAGACCTGAATCTGCGACGATGCAAAGTATGGCTTCCAACTAGCAAAAAATGAGTTTCTACTTTCTTCTTGATGTCTTTCTTTGCTCAGGTGTCATTAAAATAATGGCACTATAACTCAGAAGACGCACACACTTCACCGCATGTGTGTGGTCACATCTTCATCAACTTGCTGCATCTGTGAATGCACACGCGTGTCCCGCGGGAAGGATTAGGATAGATGAGAGCTAAACGTGAGATGATCGGCGAGGGAAGTTTGGTCTCTTACCAGCGGGAAAATGAATCAAATTTATGCCCGATGGCGCGACAGGAGCACGCCGCTTAACGATGATGGAGTTTGGACACTTCATTTCTGTCATTGTGGAATTGGCCTGCCGCGCGCCTAATGATGGTAATATATGTTACTGTGCGCCTGGCGCACCCATCCCTCTCTCCATCTCACTTAAAAACGCTCTCATTGTTTGGCAGATTGCATTATGAACACCCGTATTAGAGGCAGGAAAGAGGAGGAGGGGGGAGGCGAAAAATAGGGGAAGAGAACATACTTTATATGTTCATTTATTTGCAGGATGAGTTAATGGAAAACGCTACAGCGATATTAATTCCCCTACTCTTTTGTCGCAGGCGATTGCAGCTTCGAGAAGCCGTTTGGGGCGTGCGGCTACAGCCAGGGACGAGATGACGACCTTGAGTGGGAACAGGCCAACACCAAAGAAAAGCCTTCCGCAAACCAGTGGATGCCTCCTGGTGAGCTTTACATAAACACTTATAAACACACAAGATTCACAACTAAAATAACCACCCACATGCATGTTCTTATAACACGATCCACTAAACTCACACATACACATGTCCTTTAGCGCTTTGTACTGTATGTGTTATATTACAGATTCATGTATATTTATATAAATTTACATTACATTACATTCATTTCTTTGGCAAATGCTTTTATTTAAAGTGACTTACAAGTGATACTGACTGAAATCTAAGCACTGAGGTGTTAAAGGAGACAATAGAGTGCAACAAGTTTCTGCCAACTGACCAGAAATGCGAGAAAGAAACAGAAAGTTGTAAGTTGAAAGTTGAACAATAAGATATATAGTTATCGATCTAGTGCTAGTGCTAGTACCCTTACAAGAATCCTGTGCCTGAGTGGTGCAACAGAAAAGCCTTTGCCCTATCATCAGGAGCTCATGAGTACAAATTCTGACAATGACACAGCCATCTGTGGCTGGGAGGCAAGGGAGTTGAATTGTGTTCTCTGGGTGGGAGGGATGGCATACTCTCACTGACACTAGCCAGTTGCGGGTATCTGTTAGTTCATGTGTTTGGAAGAGGGTAGATAATGCTTTCCTTCGAGTATGTGATGCAAATGTGTAAGCCTTCATCCTCCCCTGCTACACCAGGTGGGTGAGGATTGGCAGGTAATTGAAACATTAAGTTTAAAACTGTAAAGTCTTTTTTTTTTAATCTGAAGAAAGAAAAATGTTATTATTTTATTTCAAAAATAAAAATCAATTCATTTTGTAGACATTAAATAAAAAAAAAAAGAATAGGTTACTACTGTATTGCTGGGAGTGTGTGAGCAGCCTATGATAATTGTAATATGATATCTCTTTGTCCTGGGTTTCCTCATTAGCAAATATGGAGCATTGAAATTTAATCAAATACACCAGCTCTGTCTATGTCAGAGTTGTTCAGACAAGGACTGGGCTTCCTAAGACTTTACTGAGAGCAGGTTGTTGACAAGGTAAGACAAAATGGATGCTTTACATTGTAATTAACATCATGTTGCATGGATTTATAGTTCCATAAAACAGCACAAAAGCTGCTCTGAAGCTCATACCTGCAGGGGACAGTGCTTAAAGAGATTAAGCCTTGTAGAAATGGCTCAGAAGTAAATAAAAAACCAAGTACGGCAATGACCCCAGCTGTCACTCTTTCCCACTAGTAAGTTCCCAACAGTAATACAGCTACAGATCTGACTGCAGGTACAAATAAATTAATGGATCTAAAATGAGATCACCGCTTCCCGCACTGGCAGCTCTCACATCAATATCAGTGTCTCGCCCAGCTGATGGGACGAAAAACAAAAGTTGTGGATTGAATTTTAATTTTAAAAACTGCTAATCTATTTAATTTATTTTACCATCAGTGGCATCGAAGAGTATTTGAAATTCTACAATATTTTTTGTTTCTCATGCCCCTCCGTATCTGCATTTCTCTTTCTTGCTTGCTTAGATTTTCTCTTTCTCTTTACTGTTTCATTTGATGAATTTTCATTTGATTTGAGATGAGCCGGGAGCAAAGACGAGACCGTCAGCACCTGCAGGATTAAATCAGAACTAAGCCATTTTTTCCCCCACATCATCACAAAGATAGCACTCTAATTGAATGAATATTGTTTTCCTTTTAAATCAAATGGGCACACACACAAATGCACACACACTGCACCAAAGATAGATTGTGTCCGTCTCACTTTCCTCCTCCTCCTTCTCTCCTTTCTCCCTCAGAGTGACAAGGGAAGTCACTTGAGCAGGAGCCATAGAATTTAATAAGAGGCCTGCACTAATTCTGAGGTGCCTTTGTGTTATATTGAAGTGTGTGTGTGTGTGTGTGTCTTTGTGTTTCTTTGTGTGTGTGTTCAGTGAGGATGATTGCAACTCAGGAGAAATGAACTGACAAAGTGAAACACATTTACTTTGCTGGAATTGATCTGTGTATCTGTGTGCTTGTGTGTGTGTGTGTGTGTGTGTGTGTGTGTGAAGAGAAGGAAGGATAAAATGCTATCCAACGCCCAGTTCTGACCTGCAAATGGACACTCTGTCTCCATGTAGCATCTCCAAGCTGATCATTTGTCTAGAAGCTTCCATTTGCATGAGAATGTGATCGTGTTGTCCCCTCAGGCTGTGCTTTTACAAGGCCCTTTTCCATGCTACCTCTTTAACTGGAGGTAATTAGCAGCTTCTTGCTCCATCTCTCTCTCTACGAATATCTTAAGTACCAGTCAATGCACTGATCTGCCTTTCAGCGTAGTGTATATCTGTCTCTAATTCTTTCTACGTGAAGGATGTAATGGAGGAAGAGAGAGTACACAGCACTCAGTTTTTTTGGAGGGTCCGTGCATGTTTTATTGTGTTTTTCCTCTAATAGGCATCATGTTTACATGAATCACAAGCAAGATGGCCACAGATGGCAAGTGCGCACAAACATGCAAACTTAATTTGGTCACTTCTCTGTGAGCATATTGACCGTATTATCATGAATTATAAACAAGTCATGCTCACATAAACACCAACTACTGACTATTCACTGTGTAATGTAATCATGGGTGATGTCTTAAATAAACAAGATACCCACGTGCACATGCACACACATGCAGACATTAACAAACAAACAAGCACAATCAGAGACACACAACCCCAGCAGTGAGATTAGTCACCTATGGCAGCATGCAGCCGTCTGGCCTCCTCATGACTGGAGCAGAAGGCGCCGGAACCACTGCACATGACTGTTTGCCCAACGTGGCTGTGTTTGGAAGCTTAAAGTTTAAAGTGCCCTGAAGGAGCTCTTATGTTTACAGATCAAAGCAGGTTGAGCGTGCTGGCAGATCAATCACCCAACTCCAAATAGATACTCTCGTGTTACAGAATACGCATCCATAGCAGCTGTATTGATCGATTTGTAAGTCTGTAAGATTCACTTATTAAAATACTTAAAAAAGGTTTTGAATTTGAGTAAATCATGACAGCATAAGGGCTCTCTCATAGTAAAAGTTGTTGCAGACTAACAGCCATAGCAACAAAATAAAATAATAATAATTATGATGAAAAAACACCTAATGTTTGCTGGAGACTCCCTGCACTGAGTCATTTAAAGACATAAGCAACTGCAACAATTGGAACTTGCTGTGACTGATACATTGAAATGAAATGTTTGACCTATTTAACAGTTAGCTGCGAAGAATACAGCCTGTCTTACTGACTGTTACAAATCACTGGTGAGTCCTTCCATGAATAATAAATAAAAAGCTTTGCTCATGTATGCAGAAGAGGGCAGATAGCACTTTCCTCTGAGTGTGTCTTGGAGGAAGCATGTTAGCCTTTACCCTCCCCAAATGATATGATAGGGGAGAGAGTGCTTTGGTATAAAAAAGTGTCACCAAACTTTCGATATTTTCTGAAACAATACTTCCAGTCAGCCACCACAAATGAAGCTCATGAAAGAACACAGCATATTATTGGCTATTGTCACTCTAATGGACAGGAAAATGACAGGAGACATGACGTCCTTTGCAACATCACATCAGAGCCAATTATGATCTTGTGGACTTCCATCCATGGATGAGCTAGCTTTTCTGAATTACTCTAGAGTTGCTTGAACATGCTCAACAAGCAGACATTAAGCAGAACATCTGCTAAGTAAATACCTCAGTAGAGGCTGAAGAAACACCCAAAGCCTCTTGGTGCACCCTGAAGAAGAGAAAAAACAGACAAACATGACATGCTGAGGTTAATGCAGACTAGGAAGCATGCGATTATTTATTAGTTTGCCACTCTGTTTATAAATTCTATGAGTTGCTGGAGTGGGTGCTTGTTTGATGAAAGGGCCAGGAGCTGACTGCATGACCCGCAATAAATCCTACACCTCACACAGCATGTTACACCTTCTCAGCATCTTTAACAAATTTTCTTCTCCCTCACTCTTCTCTCATGAGTTCTATCCACTGACATATAGCCCACTGACTAAAAGCAGACCTATTAAACCTAAAAGACAGAGAAGAGCCCACTATGTGTGTGTGTGTGTGACATATCACCTGGTATCTAATGACAGTTTTAATAGAAATGGGTTCTGTGTGTTCTATCTGGCTCCAATATATAGCCATAATATTAATGCACATACATATATCCCTAATTTTATAAATTGTTTGTTTGTAAAATGAATGTCTTCAGGGGATTTGTGATTCTTTTTAAAGTTAATTTTCATTTCTGTTCTATATAAATATTCCTCATTCATGTTAAAATATAGGAGATTTGGACTAAACTCTGAAGGCCAGTTCAGTGCTCCAGCAGACTAAACTAGTGAAAGTGGTCATGCTTGCAAGATGTTTGGTTGTGCTGCTGCTGAAAAAATTGCTAGTAATTAAAAGTTGTTTTGCTTCACAGGAATAGCAAATGAAACAAATGACTCTAATACATGGCAAATACTTTTGAAATCCAGCCGCGGGTGAAAGAGTTGCTTTTCTATGTAAAAGTCGTGCTGGGATCTGACCTTGCTGTAAAACGCAATCTATAATGAACTCTAATTGGTGCTCTGCTTTTTCTGTTAGGATTTCTCACTTCTGAACAAAGGACTAAGCAAGCCCCCAAGTATTTCTGTCTTCCTCGCTTCCTTCCATGCAGTTTGTCTTTATGTCTTTGCTTTACCCTCTTCTTTTGAGTGTAGCAGACTGGCAGGAGAAGTGCTGTGGGTCCCCAGAGTAGTCTTGTGGGAAATAATAGGCAGGGCACGAAGGAAATGGGGGTCTTCTAGGCTAGATTAATTAGCTTTTTTTCCCACCCACGCTCTATTATGCTAAATACTATATCAATCTTTGCTAAGCCTGAATGCCTTATTGTCTGGGTTGCAAATGACTATGCAAAAATATGTGTGCAAGCAGGAAAAAAATTCAGCTTATAGTTGACATGGAGAGTTTCATTACTCGAGGTGTTAATGCAGGAGACTGGTGCATTTTTTCTACAAGAACTGCAATGAGTAATCACTTGAAGGAATATACGTACATATTGCACCAGGTATATATGGCATATTTTTTTTACCAATTTAACATTTCTCTTATATTTTTAAACAGAAAGTAGTATTTTCTATCTCTTGTCTTGATGGAATACTTCTTGTTTATTTCTTATTTATTAATTTCCAAGCCAAATGTTACCATGTTTTGGTATGTGCCATCCAGAAATCCAGAATATTCATCTCTCAAGATCAAACGTCATTATTTTAATGAAGTCTTGACTCGGAATTAGTTGTATTCATTTTCTCAGCCTCATTAACTGAATTAAGCACTCTGCATAATGGTTTACTTTACCCCCGTCTGTGCATCCATAAGTTGCTGGCTGGCATTGTCATTCCAAAGGGAAGTGAGGCATGTGAGGAAGCTGGACTGAAGGACATCAGACATTTCAATCACATCAGCCAGACATGAAAACTGCTAAAACGGGAAGGCACAACCATGATGTGAAAATAAGCTAATTGGATTCTCTGCGTTTAATCTTTGAGGAAACACTCTGTACTGGGGAAAGTCAAAGAGTTGAAGAATGACCCTCTTATATGATTATGGGGCAAGTAGCAAAGCAAGAGCAGACATATTTTCACCTGATATGAATTCATGACAGCAAGCATCATTGTGTTCCTACAGTCCACTCCGAAAGTATTGAAACGACAAGGCCAATTCTTTTGTTTTTTTTATACACTGAAGACATTTGGATTTTATACACTGAAGACATTTGGATTTGTTAAAACAATACATTTTTTCAAGTTATCAAAAATATTGGAACCCGTGAATGACAGGTGTTTTTTGTTGCCCAGGTGTGTCCTGTTAAATTGATTGTTTTAACAATTAATAGCTCTGAATATCTACTATTGGTTTGAGCCCTGTATTTCACCTGTGAAGACTGGATTTGTTGTTTAAAAGGATAAACTGACATGAAGACCAGATAGCTGTCTATGGGAGAAAAACATGCTATTTTGAAGCTGAGAAAAGAGGGAAAATTGATCAGAACAAATATTGGGCATAGCCAATACAACAATTTGAAATGTCCTGAAAGAAAGAAAGAATCCAATTAGCTTATTTAGCAACAATTAGCAACCAGACATCAAGCAGGTCGGCCAAGGAAAGCAACAGTAGTGGATGACAGAACCATTGTGAGTGCTGTGAAGAAAAACCAAAAACCAAAAAACCCAAAGTGTGGAGAAAGAAAGGATCTACTCATGATCCATCACATACAATCTCATTGGTCAAGCACAGTGGACATAGTATCATGGCTTGGGCTTGCATGGCTGCTTCTGGAATGGGCTCACTAATCTTTATTGATGATAATAGGAGCAGAATGAATTCAGAAGTCTACAGAAACATTCTGTCTGCCAGTTTACGTAGAAATGCATCTGATCTAATTGGGAGGAACTTCATCATGAAGCTGCCAACACAGCAAAGGCTTTCCAAGTCAATCTCCAGACCTTATCCATATTGAGCGTGTATTTCACCTTCTGAAGAGGAGGCTGCATGGAGAAACCCCCTAAAAAACAACAACTGAAAGAAGCTACAGTAGAAGCCTGGAAAAGCATCACAAAAGAAGAATGCAGGAGAACAGTGCAAGGTGATGTCAGTGGGTTGCCAGCTTGATGCAGTTATTGGAAGCAAGGATGTGAACCTAAATATTAAGTGTTATTTACTTTCATTTACTTTAAGACTATCTGTTCCTTCACTTTTGCTCACTTAAAAATTGGGTGGTCTGCCACCAAAGGTGCCATGTTCAAAGTTGTTTAACACAACTAGATGTAATTATCAGGAAATTAAAGCTGAAATTCTGATCTATTGACTCATATTCATCTTCTGATGTCAAATCCAAATGTCTTCAGGATTGGCCTTGCTGTTCCAATACTCTCAGACCAAACTCTATATGTCCCTGTTTGTAATTCATATTCATCCAAAATGCATTAAAATAAACAAGCTTATGATTAAGAATTTGGCTTAATTTACTAACGTTATGCCACAGAGAATGTAATTTATCCTGGTTAAAAAGGGCAATTCGTGAAATTGGAGCTGTAGCAGAAACACTGGTTAAATGGTTTCATTTTATTTCAGACTTTACACTGCACTTATTTTACAGGAGAGGCTTCCACCATTTCTATATGCACATATCACTTTTTATTTTCATACTGCTGCTCAGGATCTACACCGTTTACATCTTCAAGGAGACCTTTTTTGATTTTCTACTAGAGGTAGAAAGAACCCAACAATAAAAGCTGTGGGAGTGAGCAGGCTTTAGTCTCATGCATGCGGGAGCAGGTGGTCAGATACGCTATATGGCCAAAAGTTTGTGGAGAACTGTGGGAGTTGAAAGCACATAATTGTAGAGAATGTCTTTGTATGCTGTAGCATTACAATTTCCCTTCACTGGAACTAACAGGCCTAGCCCAAACCTGTTCTAGCATGACAATGCTCCAGGCCTCCTTGTGCAACATCAGTGCCTGACCTCACTAATGCTCTTGTGGCTGAATGGGCAAATTCCCATGGCCATGCTCCAAAATCTCGTGGAAAGCCTTCCCAGGAGAGTGGAGGTTATTATAACAGCAAAGGGGGACTATGTTTGGAATGGGATGCTCAAAAAGCACATGTGAGTGTGATGGTCAGGTGTCCACAAACTTTAGCGAATGTGGGAATGTGCCATAACCTCCACTCTCCTTTACTCCCACAGCTTTTATTGTTGGGTCATGGCACACCTCTAGTAGAAAATCCATAAAGGTCTCCTTGAAGATGTAAACAGTGTAGATCCTAAGCAGCAGTATAAACATAAAAAGTGATGTTTGCATTGCATGAGTTGCAATGCATGATGCATTCACCGCATTCATTCATCATCAGTACCTGCTGTATCATAGACAGGGTTGCTGTGATTTAAATGAGTAATTTGTTTCTATTTTTTGAAGTAGAACCAAAGTTCATTAGAAAACACCACAGGCAGGTACAAGCAAAAATAATAACTGCAAGAGTGGGAGGGATTAGTCAGACTTTCAGTGAGAGTGGGCAGGATTGGTCAGACTCTCAGTGAGAGTGGGTGGGTTTGGTCAAACTTTCAGTGTGAGTGGGCAGGATTGGTTAAACTTTCAGTGAAAGTGGGCAGGACTGGTGAAAATTTCAGCAGGAGTGGGGGAGGGGTTGGTCAAACTTTTAGATGGAGTGCATGGGACTGGTCAGAATTCATCTAGGTGTATGATTAAAAAACAGTCCCACACACATCTGATTATCTCCTTCTTGTCTGTCACTGATTCTTGTTAAGTGTAGCACTGTGATTCCAAGGGAACTATATTTCATTCCTAACATTACACCTGTCTGTGATGAGAGGAATTACATGACTAATTTGTTGTCTGCTTGTCCTCACAAAGCCCAATCTATGAAGGTAACTCAAAATCATAGCTTTGATTCTTTATGCAAAGCAGTGCATTGATTTAAACAGTATTAATTTACTTGTTCAGGAAGAATCTACATCTTCTTCCCCTTTGCTAGTAACAGGTTTTTTCCATCTTGGAAACAAACTTTAAGAATTTCTAAGATTTACACTTGTTTATGATTCTCATGTCATTACAGTTTTGAGATAAGGCAAGTGAGTGTTGTGATGATCTAATGATATTGTGACAGCTCTAAATTTGGCCAAGATTTGGCCAATTAGCTCAAAGCTAAGCAAGATTGAGTTCATATTTAAAAATGCTTTACAAATATTCCTGAACTATGTATGAGCGAGTGGATGAATAGAGAAATTATTTTTCATCAGTGAGTCATAGAGCCCTTTCTTTCTGTAAGAGAACTGCACAAAACTTAATCATCAGTGTTATCCCCCCCCCCCCCCTCCCCCCCCCCCTCCTTTTTCCATTAGAAATGTTGAAGAGTGGAGAAGGAGAAAGTTCTGGAGAGGCCTGAGGGAAAATTGAGTTGAGGCCATGGTTCCTCACGTTGCCTGGCTAACCTCACAGTGAGAGTATTTTTGATTGGTGGCAAAATGTGAGAATAGCCTTGTCTTCATTGACATTTCCGAGCGGCTAGCAAGCTTTTCCCCGGGTGTGACCTCTCTCAGTTTTATTAATAAATGAGACCTAGAGGTTTTGGGTCCAAAGAGTGGCCCTTCATCTTGATTTCCAACCTCATAATGATTTTCACAGGGTTCAGGACCTGAGCTGGAGCAAAATAATGAATGTCAGTCATTACTGCAAATTATATCCCTCATTCCATCCATGGCTGAAGCCACAATGAACCTAAATATCCCCAACATCCAAACCTATACACTTTGATGATTAGTGGCAGACAATTTGGTGTTGCCATGTACTAAATCAGGTGTTGCATACCCTTATTGGCAAACATTTCTCTAGAATATTTTTCTTGGAGAATATTTTCCCCCATTCAGCTAAATGGTGATGAAAAATGAAAGAGAATTGTTTCTCTCCAGAGCTCCCTAGAGAGTTTGATCAATATGTTCTGTTTGGTTTTAATTATTCATCCTATTCTCAGCTTTTTCCATTGTGAACTTTATATTGTTGTGAATTATTGTTTTGTTCAGGATCCCGTTTTCAAAGTAATGAAGAGAAATTAAGAAAATCCATTTGGAGCACTCAGGAGAGTGGAAATTGAGCTTGAAATAAAGGGACTATGCTAAGATCATAAACAGAATCTTAAGCCGGATTCACACTGTTTGTGGAAGATTTGCCACTCCTCATCCAAATACTTCTTCAAACTTTTCTCTGCGATAAGCCATTGCCTGTTGTATTGCCATTTATTTTTTTCAGAATTGCATCCACTTGAGAGTCAGTGCAATGCAACCAATTTAAGGCTGACATTATAATGGGAACAAGGAGAGTTAGATGCTGAGTTAGGGCAAGCCAAGACAAGAGGCAGGGGTTGAGTTCATGTTAGTGGCTAAACGAGAATTAAGAGCAGCATAGATGCTGAATTATTGACCAGAATGGAACCCATAGCAGTAGCCATTAGGGGAGTCTGTGTCTGAACTGGTTTGTAGAGGATGTACACGCTTACATTGTGGCATGCAAAGTAGAAAATGGGACCCTTTAGCAAGTAAGGCTTGGACCTCAGGGCCTCAGGAGGCAAGATGATTCGACAGGAGGCACACCAGAGGAAAATTCCACCAAAGGCATGATTCTACAGGTGGTACGCCAGAAGAAAACCCCACTACAGGCATGTTCAGATACACCTTTTGAAGAGACAAACACGGCACTTCAACAGGCATGGCCTGGACTTCAGGCTCATCAGAAGGCAAAGCTAATTCTACAGGAGGCACACCAGAAGACAACTCCACCAAATACATGTTCAGACACACTTTTTAACAAAGAAGATGGACTTTGGAGATCTAAGCAGGATCCAAACTAAGATGATGGAATCTGGACATCCAAACATAACCCTTTAGCAAGCAGGACTTGGACCTCAGGGTGTCAGGAGGCAAGGCTGATACTACAGGAGGCACACCAGAAGAAAACGCCACCACAGGCATGTTCAGATACACCTTTAGCAAAGAAGATGGACTTTTGAGATTTCAACAGAGCCCTTAAACAGGTGAGACTTGGACCTCAGGGTCATCATGGATTCAGGAGATCCAGTGTGTGTACCTTGGTAGGTTGTAGAACAGGGTACAGGTCAAAATGGGGCAAACTTTGTGAATGCCCCAAAGGTCCCTTCTTAATCAACATTCAACCATTAGCCTCCCAGTGGTTTCCTCACAAGATAACTGTCTTTACCACTTCCAAGCTCTCCTGGGTGCATGAAGAAGACCCTGCATTGTTCAAAAGGTGTCTGTTTACTAGATGCATTAGAACAGATCTTCCTTCATTTGCTCAGTAACTCCACCCTACCCAGTTAAGAGTCTAAAAAAAAAGCTTAACATTGCAATTTAGAGAGGTCCAAACTCTGCTCGATCCACTAACTATGGCTTCTATAATAAGGATATGTAGAACCAGTTGCAAGTTCTAGCACAGGTTTTTTTCTCTTTAGAAATGTAGATGACTAAATAGCCACAACCTACTGAATTTCAAGAGTGTATGTAGTTAAGAAAGTGAAGAATGTTTGCCTGGACTCATAGAAGGATTAATGGAGTGTTTCAGCCAATGCCATTGATTGGATGGTTCTGCTCTCCTTGTTGGAATTCCCTGTTGGAGCTGGTGTATGCTTCTTACTGCTAGATTGTGAGAAATATGGATGGTCCCTCTGTTCTTTGTTAAAGTAGTTAGGTAAGGTTTTTATATTTTCTTTTTTCATTCTTTTGGGTTAGTTATATATGTTTGTTTCCTTATTTCCCTGGTGGTCTAGCAGCTAAGAATCCTGTGCGCTCACCGACGTGGCCCGCGTTTGATTCCTGGGCAGGGAACCAACCCAGCCACTGGCCATGTACTCTCAGTTCTGGTCCCAAGCCCAGATAAAATGGGAGGGTTGCGTCAGGCACGGCAACATGCGGACCAATGATCTGCTGTGGTGACCTCTAACGGGAGCAGCCGAAAGAACAAAAACATATATGTTTGTTTCCTTCTTTTTTATTTTGGGCATTCAGTCACATTGAAGCTTTTTTTTTTTCAGCCAACACTGATGGTATCGTATGACATCCTGCATTTTGTCTGTAAACAATCTTAAGCCATTTGTTGTCTAAAATAAACACTCCCTGATGTTTGATTGAAGGTTAACCCAAGAGAGTCGAATGTTCTCTTTTTGCTAGCTGGATAAAAGTCTTTCTTTCTTCTCCCTTACATTTTTTGTCTCTGAGAAGTGAAAGGAGACAGGACAGGACAGGACGAGAGTGGACATGACACCATTCCTGTAAATTACAGCCTTTGCTGACTTTCAGGACTGATTTGTGGCATAATCATTTCCACATTTGATTATACCCTTGCAACAGAAACACACCTGTCTCATATTTTATTCAAATTGCTGCCTGAAATATGTATTTCCCCTAAAATCAGGCTTTCTTGTTTGTCACAGTGACTGAACAGAGAAATAGACATGTATTTGCTGAGAGCAAACTATATCAGTCATGTCAGTCACTTCAGCGTGCAATGAATTGTTTTAATATGAGGAAATATTGGATATAAACCTTTGCAAGAGAGTTCTGTTCTATCTTTTTCTGTATCCTTTTCTTACTATAGGGCTCTTATTCATAGCTTTTTGAAACCTCCAGTTTACATTTTTTCCTGTGCTGTTTTGCATGATGCTCATGAACAAGTTTGCATGTTCAAAAGGCTTTTTTAAGCACATGTTTTTAATTAGCTGTGACATTAGTCTGACAAACCCACCCAGCAGTGCAGTCAGATCTTAATGAAGCCTCAGATGCCTTGTTTCCTGGGAAAAAAAAAAAACTCCAGCATCACCCCCGCAGCAAGCAGAGAGTGCGCAATTCTGCAGCAGGGGCCACTGGGTAAATTAGCGTAACCATGGCAGGCCGCAGGTAATGGTCACACCTTGTCAGAGCTGCCGGGGCTTTGTCAAGCACATGGTCTTAAGCGCTGAGATGAGTTTTACCCAAACAGAATGTCTGCTCCAATATGCAGCCAATGTGTGTTAACTTAGAATAAGAGCTGTATTTAATAGTCTAGGCAAAGCTTCTTATTCAGTGCTATTTCTCTTGACTGCAAGTAGCTTCTGTATTCAATAAGCTTGCAGTGCTTTGTGTCTGAATATTTTTTTTGATGATTTTTATGTATAATAGTCTTGTATTGTTTAGACCTAGATGGTCAAAATTATTAATGGTGTCTTTCACTACACCGTGTTTAGCCTAGTCAGTTTCCGAAACCAAAACGTGAGACTGGGCAGCTTTCACTTCCAAAATGTTCTTTGGATGTCCCTCTGGGAGAACGCTCACTGGTTCTGTGTAGAACTCTACAACAAAGTGTGCTGATCATTTCTTTTGGTATATAAATGTAGTTAGTAGGCTAGCTAATTGTGGAGAAACTCAGCTAGCTAGCTGTCCACAACCGAATGCATTGGAACAAAACTTTACAAAGAATTATTACTCAGTTTGATCATGTAAGTGACTATACAGTGAAAGAATAAGTGAATATAAAGTAAATATGGGATTCAGTATACAAAACCATTGAAACTACAAGTACTTTTCTGGCTAATCGAGTTGAAATTTTTAATGCATACACAGCCTTGATTGGATCTAAAAATTCAACAAAAAGAAAGCTTTTTGTTTGTCATGTGTGAAAAGCAGGCTGAATTTATCTCATGAGGAAGTGCTAGAAATTATAATGGCTATCCCCTAGTGTTTATTGTTTTTTCAACCTAATTTGTATAAGAATCCAACATTTTTTGCTAATTTCACTGCACGATCAGATTGGTATGTGTCACAGATTGCACTTGATTATTTTGAACATGAAAGCATTCAGTAGACTTCAGATCAGATGGAGGATCTCTCGTTCTCTGTGGTGCTGCTTTGCAGTCTGAAGTGCTGCTGATCTGATAATAAAGTCATTCTGTCAAATGCCCAAGACATTGGACTGAGTGCTGTGGCCTTTATGAAACCACTCCAACACACCTGCTGTGGCCAAGCAAGTGAGAGCTCGCTGCTTTTAATTGGGTCCTGAGCACACCATTGTTAGGGAGAAGAAGCAAAAAGTGAAAAACCAAAAAAGCAGGGGGGGTGAATAGAGATGGAAAGACTGAAAGAGAAATGCATTATTTTGATAAATGCATTACAGTGAAGTGCTAGTTTACTAAAATGGTGTACTTAATAAAATAAATTGGCAAATCAGAATGTTTCTATAAATGCACTCTTTATGCACTTGCAGTTTGTAGAGCAGAGTGTAAGAGGTCATTTTAGACACAGCGAGAGTGTCTATTATATTAGCTATACAAATTTAGGAACTGGCAACTTACTAAAGTCTAGAGCTGAACCAGAACTATAATCTGCTCTATGAGTGACTGGTTTTCTAAACCAACAGTGATGGCTGGTCATGGTTATGAGGTTTTCCTAATTGACTTTGACTTATTGGCATTTGCACTTAATCTTACACTATATGGTCAAAAGTGTACACGTGACTGGTCACTCATACCCATGTGTGCTTTTTGAACATCCCTTTATATACATAGTCCCCCTTTGCAATTATAATAACCTTCACTCTTCAGAGAAGGCTTTCCACTAGTTTATGGAGCATGGCCCCTGGGATTTGTGCTCGTTCCGCCACAAGACCATTAGTGAGATCAGGCACTGATGTCAGGTGAGACAGTTGAAGTTCCAGATCATCCCAGAGGTGTTCAGTGGGGTTGAGGTTGGGGTTCTGTGCAGGAGACTCAAGTTCTTCCACGCCAAGCTTAGCAAACCATGTCTTCATGGAGCTCGCTTTGTGCACAGGGGCATTGTCGTGCTGGAACAGGTTTGAGCCTCTTAGTTTCAGTGATGGGAAAACTTAATGCTACAGCATACAAAGACATCCTATTCAGTTGTGTTCTTCCAACTTTGTGGCAACAGTTCAGGGATGACCCACATATGGGTGTGATGGTCATGTGTCCACATACTTCGGTATCTCAGTCTTGGGCATTGGTCTCACTAAATATGTTTTTAGAATAATGTTAGTGTTGTCTTTTCTTTTCACATGCATGAAGTTTGACAAGAAGTAAATCTTTCTTCTAGAAAACATAACCTATTCAATGGCACAATGCACAAATGAAGCCAACCAGTTGAAGTAAAGGCTTGGCTTAGAAAAGGATTAGATGGTTTTCAGTCTTGATCTTTCATTTGGACCCAGTCTTGACTTGGCCTCGACTCCATTAAGATTCGGTCTTGACTCGACCTTGGCTAGTCCTGGTCTTTGACTTGACAGTAGTGGTCTTGACTACAGCCCTAGTTCTAACCCTATCATTCAAACCAAAAACATTAAACTTACAGTTGTGTAATCTGTCCTTTTGTGTAATTTGTACTTTGATTAGATAATATGTGATTAGTCTATCTACGTTTTGGTGCTCCTTCAAAGGCAATTTAGAGAAAAGAGGATGATAGCAAATAATAAATAATCCACTTTCACCTTCATCACACTCACAATTATGTTTCAAATGCGCCTTCTCAATCAGATAAAATCTAGGGTTAATTACCTGACATGACTGTCATTGATAGTCTGCATGAAACTACTGTCTGAGCTAGAAAGAAATCAGCACCAGCCTCACCTGTTCGTACAATTCAGTGTATTTTTCTTATGACCATTGGTGGTGCTGTTGTGCTGGTTCCACAAAAATCATTTGTTACCAATGTGATCTTGATGCCAAAATTGTAACCATATATTGATGTCTTTTTGTCTTCAAAAGACAGGGAGTTTAACCCTGCTAGCCCGTTTACATCAGCCGTCCCTGATAGCCAAGTATTTTACAAATACTCCTTCCTCAGGATCTACTGTGTGTCCTCACTGCCAGCTTCCTGCCTTCTGATCCCCTGCCTTCTGATCCTCCTGACATGTTGCCCTAATATACTTTACTATATATTCTCCACTATCTAGTGTCTTTGCTTGTTTGTGCACTATCATTACCACTACTAAGCCTTTGGTTTTTCCTAATATCTCAGTCTTGTGTTATTGACCCATGCTCAGTTTTTCTTGACACTTGCTCTCTTGGTTTTCCTTTTGATCTTGATTATTCAATATTATTCTCCCTTTCATGGTTTTGACTCTTTTGCTTGGATGCTAGTTACTCTTTTGCCCAACATAGTCTCATAGAAAAAGCGTTCACATATAACTTATTTGCAGCACCTTCTGTATGACGAATAACAGCATTCTGTCAGAAGCACAGTAGGTCAGTATGTGTCATTTCTGTTTGGCTGGGTATTGCAGTAGGTGTCATGGCAACATGACGGTTAAAAAAAAATAACTTGATAAACTGTGTTTATCACGCTACAGTGTTATGTTTACCCAGCTACACAGAATGTCTGTGAAGAAAACTGCAGAAGAATACAGATGAACGAGCAGCTGAAATGTAAAGAAAAAACGCCGCGCTACCATTTGACTAATTGCGTTTAACTACAGCCGTGAAGAGGAGAAATTTGGCTTATTTCATGAGAGTTTGATACATTGTGTGCTTGTGACTGAATGTTGATATTCATCGTATAGAAGGTGCTGCAAATAAATTGTATGTAAATGTTTTTTTTTTTTTCTGTCAGACTGGGTTGCTTTAGCCTGCCATTTTATCAATCTGCATTGAATTCCTATAATTGTGTCTATGTTGTCAAATCAAAAGTGCATAGATGGATGGCTGTGTATGTGTGCTTTTGTGTGTATTTTGTATCTGTACGCTTGTGTGAAGGTAGTATATAAATCAGAATGTAATCACAATATAAATCACAACTGTCATTTTGTTCATGGTGTACTTGGTATTACTGACGTGGATATATTTCTCAAAACAGAGCGATAAAAGAATAAACAAACATCAGGCCAATAGGCCACATCACTCACACAAACACAAACACAGCAATGACTCAAAAGTCATTTCCATCACAGCGTGTGGTCAGTGCGATACCCACTCAGCAATTCAGCTCTGCCGTGAGTCAAGCGCCACCTCAGCGAACAAATGGAGACATAGTGTGTACACGTGTGCTTGTGTTTGTCTCCGAACAACAATATATAAACAGTGGAGCAGATCACACCTGCACAAGTATGACAGCAGCGTGGTCAGTTTTGTGCTTGTGACTAATTAGGACATTAAATGGTAATCAAGAACATTACTGATGTAAAGCTCTGGAGGAGGTGTGTACGGCGTGAGTAGAACCCTTATCAGACAAGCAGACATGAAAAAAATAATAATTTTTTAGTTTCATCCCAAATCTACACCCCTCTTCCTAGTTCCAAACACCTCCTCCTCTCACCGTCTGTTCTACTCAGGGTGTAAACATGAGCGATGAGGTGCTAGTAGTGTGGAGCTGTGGACAGATGGAGCATTAAAGCACATGTGTGAACTGATAGTCCTCTGTAGTGTTTTTGTGCGTATGTAAATATACGTTTTGGATATTTTTAAGTGCATTTTTGGTAACACTTGACAACTACATAAGCCTTTTGAGCAATTAACACAATTAACATAAATTAATATAAATATTCAGGCTTATTTCATCCAGTGTCAACCTGACATGTCACCTGAGTAATGTGACAGAGAATTTTGTTGACATAAGGCTTTGTTATGATATTTTTGACATAATGTATGTACTTCTCCTATATCAAACATCAAAACCCAAAAATATATCTACCAGTGCCACAACTCTGAAATTAGCTCTTCACCTAAGGGCCTGAGCAAATATAAATAACTGTTATAACAGGTCTATGGCATTGTTATAACCACCATAAATCTTATAGGCTGAAATAAGAACTCAGTATTGTAGTTACCAGTGTCTAAACATTCACTATGCATGAAGTATGTTAAAGTATTACATCACAGCACTGTTAAATTCTCAAATCTGTTTGGTCAGAATGTGTCGCACGGCCCTGATGGCTATAATTCAAATCACAGGTTTATATTATGGCACATGTTCTAATACATTATCGTTTCTATGGTAACAACTCATTCACAAAGATTTTTACAGTGGATGCTCCACAATAATCTAAGCCTAATAATAAACAGATTAAAAAAACGTTGTTATTTAAAAACCTATATTTGTTGATGTGGTGAAGTTTTCTGTAAGGAGATGTTTATTTAGCATTTATGGAGAGAGTCTCCAGTGTCAAAACTTTGTAACAGTCAGTAAGTTTTTCAGCATGGGAGAGTCGTGGTTGTTATTTTATCTTACTAACTTCAAAAGAGAGAAAAAAAAGAGGCTGGTGAGAGAAGGACTGTTTGTAGCTGCTATAAAGTAACTTGTCCATAACATTAAAAGTAACTATAAACAGTTTTATTTATTAGTCTGACGTGTCATTCACTAATAAATAAAAAATTTATTTGTTTGCTAATTGTTGTGGTATAAGAGTAATAAAACACTACAGGAAAATAATCTATAGTCTTCATGAAGTGAAGTGAAGTGACTTGTGGCCAAGTATGGTGACCCATACTCAGAATTTGTGCTCTACATTTAACCCATCCAAGTGCACACACACAGTAGTGAACGCACACACACACCGTGAACACACACCCGGAGCAGCGGGCAGCCTTTTTTGCTGCGGCGCCCAGGGAGCAGTTGGGGGTTTGGTGCCTTGCTCAAGGGTCTCACCTCAGTCGTGCTATTGAGGGTGGGACAGAGTGCTGGTCATTCACTCTCCCCCACCTACAATCCCTGCCAGACCTGAGACTCGAACCCACAACTTCAGGTTCAACTTCGGGTTGCAAGTCCGACTCTCCATCCATTAGGCCACGACTGCCCCCGTATAGTTCATATAGTCTACATTTGAGCTTAATGCATCAAATTCAGTTCAGCTTTTTCATTACATGCTATAATACTTACCATTTGAACATCTGCCTCTCTCTCCCTAGCTCTATGTCTATATCTCTCTCTCTTTTCAAATTTCTGTCTCTGTATAGGCTACATGTCAGCTACATTCTGCTACATGTCAGAGACATTACGGTGTGGAGCTTTGAAGTCAAATGCTGCAAATATACTTGTTATGGTTATGGTTCTGTCAGAGCGAGAGAGAGAGAGAGAGAGAGAGAGAGAGAAGACAGAGAAAGGCTAAAGGATTTCAGTAGGTGTGAGTGCTGATAGGTGGCGATCTGGCCTTTTCTCTGAAACTATTGTCAATATAATCCCTCCCGCCTGTGCATTATTGGCTAGCAATGAGAGACTCGTATTAACCTTTATGCCATCTGATAATTATTGAGTAACCCGTGTCAGAATATTATGTGTGTGTGTGTGTGTGTGTGTGTGTGTGTGTGTGGAATTAGAATCTCAGAATGAATATAAAGTTGTTGATCAGTTCTGCTTGTTTTTGTGTAGTGACTGGATCAGCTAGCAGGCTGCAGAGCCACAGTTGAATCTCAGCAGTAATACCTTGGCTACATTAACTGTGTGTGTGTGTGTGTATGTGTGTGTGTGTGTGAGTGCGCACTGTGTGAAGAGTATTTCCCAGTGTAATTTACAGTGTGGTATTTCTGTGGAGAGCCATTGTATATGCTGATCTGTCTGCAGCTTAGTGCTGTAATGAGATCAGATATATATTAATTAGCGATGCTAATTAAGACGAATTAAGCAGTCGCTTTAATGAAGTGACTCCGCTTTAATCAATTACGAACGGAAAAAGGCTTTTACCGTGTTGATTAACACATTATAACGTATGCCATGTGTCTCGCAAACCTTATAGTGCAGTACAGGGAGGAGGGGGAGGAGAGGTTAAATAGAGCAGGATCGAGCTGCATTCCTCTGAAACGTTTACATTTTTGTATGCGTTGTCAAGCAAAAAACGAAGCAGGGCATGCTGTTAAAGGAAATTAATCAACGACAGCATGGCGTGATGATGTTGCACAACCAAAGTTGATCATTTTTCTTACACTACAGCAATTTGTCATCACTAACATTTTTTTGATTAATTAAAAAAATGACATTTTACTTTTTTATCTATTTATAGTTACATTTAATGTTATGGAATGTCCACAGTTCATTAGTCAGAAAAAAACCATAGCTTGTCGTGTTACAGAGAAACCACCCTCTGTCTTGATCATAAAGTTACAAAGTGCTGACACTGGAGACTCTTTCCACAAATAAATGTCTCCTCACAGAGAACTACACAGAGAGCAACACATTTTTAAAATATATTTATACAGAATCCCTGTTAAGCAGCTGTTACTATGCAAACAATAATGTACGTATTAGACTTAGAGCATTGATATAACCTTGTAGCCAGCACTACTGTCCAAGCCATGCTGTTATAAAAATTCATCAACATCTTCTGACTAAGCAGAATCAGTGTTAGTGTTTGATCATTGTTACATGCTGATACATGTTTTCTTTTGGCAAAAAAAAGTCCAGACCTGTTTATACTTAGGGTGGAACAATATGCAAGATTCAATCAGCAGATTTTTCTCTTTATTCTTTATAAAGTAGGTTATTCTGTTATACATCCTTATAGATTATTGCAAGTGAAAATACAATGCTTAATGTTAAAAGTGTAGCTATTTTCTTTTACATCTTTGCCCTCTTCGTCCATCAGGTTCAGCCTTCATGATGGTGAACACGTCAGGCCGTTTCGCCGGACAGAGAGCCCAGCTGCTGAGCCCTCAGCTCAAAGAGAACGACACACATTGCGTCACCTTTCAGTACTTGGTGTCTGGCAGGGAGGGGGGCAGCCCCGGGTACCTCAACATCTACATCAAAGAGAACAACAGCCCCACTGGTCTTCCCGTGTGGAACACTTCAGGCCCCGTCAGCAGGAGCTGGACCCAAGTGGAACTCGCTATCAGCACCTACTGGCCCAACTTCTACCAGGTGAGGGATAAAGCATGACTAAAGAGGGGACAATGGATCACTGTTTTGCTTGTTTTGCAGAGTTTTTTAATATCTATAAAATAATTGAAGTCGTATACACATAGTTTGAACTTAACCACCCCACCAAATTCACTACTGACAGGTACCTGTGTTTATTTGTCAAATATTCTGGTGTGTAACTTGCCAGTGCTACTATATACTGTATGTTTTCCCCTGCCACTTTATATAACAGCTACATATGACATAAAGTGAAATTTCACCTCACAGGCGCTTTTCTCAATTAAATGCAGTGATGTACAGTTGGTGCGAAATGAACAGGGGTGCACTCATCAATCCAAGAGTGCGAAAAGAAAAATGATCAATTTATAATGAAAAGTGGAGGAGAGAAAGCCAACAAGTTTTACGGTTTGTTAAGATGGATGGTATTAGCATTGCATATGATAAGATGAAAAGCATATCATTTGTATCTGCACGCTGTAATTTGGTGAATTGAGCATGTTTGCCATGCAACGGGGTGTGCTGTTATTAGAAAATAATCACCACTGGGGTGGTGTAATGCAGCCCGACACAAATTGTAGGTGCTGTTACCACCATGAAGTTGATTATTTTCATATAACATCACATTTTTCCTTTTATACTGCAGCATTTTGCCAACAATTGCAATTCTTAATTTATTAAAGAATGACAAATCATACTTTTTATCTGTTTACAGTTCCTTTAATGTTATGATATGTCTGTCTGATTGTCAGTCTTTCTTTTTCCTTTTGAAGTTAATAAGACAAATTAAATGCAGCTTGTCATGTAAGCAGGAAACCAGAAACGACAAAGCCCGTCGTCCTGAAGACTTTCTGCTGTCAGAAAACAGCTTTGCCTCTAAATGTTAGAAAAGCGCTGACACTGGAGACTCCTTCCAAAAATGCTAAATAAACATCTCACAGACAACTTGTCAACAAGTATACATACTTTAAATCAATATATGTGGAGTGTCCACTGTACAAGTCCCTGTGTATGTTGTTACTATAGAAACGATAACCTATTAGAATGAATGCAGTAATGTACACCTGATTTGAACTACTGTTATAGAAAGTTCAACAGCGCTGTGGCAAAATAATTAACACATTCATTGAATAATTTGTATTTTATATGTATATTTAGAAAAACTGTATTGCCAATTTATAAGTTAAAGGTAAATGAGTTTAATTTACTATGTATGTGTGTAATTGGATGGTATATGGTTTCATAATCAACCATATACTTACACCTCAGAACATGTCATCTATCTGTCCTTTCATCTTCTCACGTCTGTATTTCTCTCTGTGTAGCCTTCTTTCACTTCCTTACCCTCCTACCCTGCTTCACTATCTCTCTCTTGCACACTCTGTATCCCTCTCTCACAAAATAATGAAAACCACCCTCCCCTATTATATTAGAAAAAAATTACATTCTCTCCCTGTCTAGTGGTTCATTTTCACGTGTGGCAGGCTACGCTGGGGTCCACAGAGAGGAGGCTGATTTCACACATGCCTGCTTATTAGGTGTCCTCTCTCCAGGGTTCGCGGAAAGTCTGGTGTTAATTGGCAGACCAAGACCCCCGCACCTCGCAAAGGAGAGCGCCGCTAAGCCAAATTAGCCCATTAGAACCGGCAGTGGCAGGGCAGACAGATGGGTTCTGATGAGACGTGGCTAGTACACTCATAGCACACAGGCCTCATTAGGAACATGTTCATTTATTGCAAATCACGTTACATTTATAGAGTGGTTATAAAGCATGTATAGAGTGGCATTAAAGCGCTGTTTAAATGCAAAGGGTTCTGGCTGAATTATTTTGTGCCATCCATTCTGAGTAGGTGCTGTATGTGTATGGAATAAATTATTTAAGCTTCTGTAATCCTGTTTAGACATAATGCGAGCTTCATATATCTCTAGGACTAAAGAAATATTAAAACAATTTTTTTACCAGCTCACTTAAGGGAGATAAAAAAACACACAGTTGTCTGTAATTTGGCAGATATTTTGCTTTGATTCAGGAGTTCTTATAGAAGGTGATTAAAAGCAGGAGTTGTACACCAGTGGCATGCCATGACAACCAATCTACAACGCATCCATTCTGGAAACAGAGTAACAAGGGTAATTCTGAGGGAATGATACTCTATCAGGACAGCAGGAGACTTGAGGACCATACATACTGACAACACAAGTGGTAGTTTAACATGGTTAAGGCTATGAGCTCAGAAATGTAAAGTATGTTAGCCATGCACATGTGTTTGGACATGTATTCAAGTCCTCTGTGCATTTGTGAATTTGACACCTCTGTGCATTTGTTGTTGAGTGTTAGGGATATAATGAAATTGCACTATCTCTATTTGTATATGTATTTTTTTAGTGCTGTGTCTGTATTTGGAATTAACCCCAAAGTGGGTATAGCTAAAACCAAAATAGTGGGGAAGAAAGTCAGTACAAAGTCCAGTACTTAGCATGGTGTTTGAGTTCGACAGTTCCTCAACCTCAGCTACATCACTTGAGTTCATAATTGGTCAAACCGGTTTGTACCCACAATATGTTACACATAATATCCCAAACCTCCTCTTGGGGATCAATAAAGTACACCCATTCATTAGACTTGGGATAATTGACAATATTTTTGGGAATCGCCAATGGCTATCAAGATGGACAGTTATGTCTGCCGGAAAGCATGGTGTCTGCAGCTTTAAGATAGACAAAAATAAAGTATGTTGTATCTTGTAATATGTGTTTTCTTAATAACCTTAATAACCTATGGTCTGACATAGGAGCAGAGCAACAAACCATCTTTCTCAGATGCGTCTTAGTTTTACTTGCTTGCTGATCAGATAAAGCAGTGGATGTTTTCACTCTCAAAACATGAACAGAGATGTAAATTAAGAAAATGAAATGTGTTGTTATCAGGACTACAAGAATTCTATAAGTACTGTATCTCTGCTGTTGTTCACCACAGAGCACATGCATGCGTAGTTTATATAATTTTATTTACATTTTATAATGAGCCTAGTTACAGCTAATAACTTGTTAGGTTTATTTACAAGCCCAACTTCAGTTTTGCAGCACTCCTGACCTGGTTAACGAGTAATTAAGCCAAAAAAAACCCTGATTAAACACTAATACTAGCGATTGCAGCTACAACTGACTCTGAGCCAGCTTCCTGTATTTTTTCCACTGTAATGATGTAACATGTACACAACATGCATTGCATATATATATATGGCCATGCCTCCTTCTTTTTCCCCCTCAAAGCCATAGGCAATACTATTGACAATCGGAAATAGTTAGGGGACATGATAGGATGATGGCATATTACATACGATATCACAAGCCAACCATCCATCCAGCCGTCTTTCCATCTATCTTTAAAACCAATGAGTATAGTCGGTTGTATTTGCTAAAATATATACAAACTAATATCCTAATTTAAACCACTGCAACTAAGGATGAATGAATGTACGATGTAAATGCCTCATGCAGTGCTCATGTACATTCACAAGCTTCATATCTGACTGCTCGCATAAAAGTAAAAACCTTCACTCGCTTGGTTTTTGTGCATCCAGTCCCAGTCCACACTTCTAGTCTCAAACAAAACCTCTGTGAACCTTTTTAGAGATGCCTGGTGGACCTTTCAAAAATTAGTCCACCTTCTATTCGTATCTGTATTTGTATCTCTTTAGAACACATTATCTGTTCATTCTGAGCAGTGTATTTGTATTCAGTTAAATCCCTAATGCATCTGTATGTCTGACATCATAGACTTTAAAGCAGTAATATTATTAAATTCCAAATGTTTCTGTGGACTTATATTCATGTCTCTTTCCTTATAGGGTTTTGAAGACATGTCTTGACTCCTCAGAAAGTTAACTATCCTTTCCGTGTTTTGAAAGGCTTCACCCGCCAAGAGCAAGTGATGATTTCTGCTTAGTGAATGGAGACAAGAATAGAGACAGTGCTCCATAGATTCGTGCCTAATTAGCAAAGTCAAAGTAATTATAGGTAGCTTTAATTGCACAGTATCCCAAGTGATTGTCAGAACGAAACCACCTGGTGCTTTGGACATTATTTTGTAATTATGGGGTTGATTCAGTGCTTTTCTCAGTCTTCTTCATTCTAATTACATTGCAGACAGGATGCACACCAAAACTTTTAATTGTTTATGCCATGTGTTTGGAGCATCTTGACACTTGGTGCTTTTGAAGCGCAAAAATCTTCTGAATCTGTATATTTTTTGTATAGTCAAACTTAAAATACCAACACTGCATCAAATCCAGACCATTTCACTGAAAAAATTCACTCTTCTCAGATAGTACAGACTGACTCAGATGCCTTCTTTTGTCTTTCTGATCCTAATTACAGTATGAAGATAATATTAATGATATCAAGGCCACATTTGGTGGTGACTGCTGCTTGTTTTAAACAAATTACACATTCTGCATGGGCTGGCTGTTACACTATGTGTCTAAGTGAGTGGCTCAGTCTTAATTTTCTCTGAGCCATGTTACAGTGTCAGACAGCAACCAAAGGCAACTGGCATTCTGAATTTCATTAGAGAAAGAAGGGGTGATAATTAGGTAGGGGTGTAAAGATGCATCGTGACACGATGCATCGCGATCCAAAAAAATTTGACTATGTGCGTTGTGTGTGAAAGCAGCATTATATTAATTATGCATCTAATGCAACTGCACTGTTAGAACACAAGCCCTCAAAGTTAAAATATACAGAGAGAAAGATGGTCACATGATCACATTCTTCCATGGCGAGCCATTACTGGGAATCATCATAACAATTAAAAAGAGCTCTTCAGTAGCTTTCAAACGACACCAGCCCTGTGCCTCTGCATACTACAGTGCCCGAGAGAGAGGCAGCAGAAAAATGGGCATTTTAGCCAACTTTGGAGTTCTATTTCCGGTTAAAATGACGACTCAGGTGCTGCTACGGAGCTCGTTATGTTTCAATTGATAATTTTCCCTGAGTCAGAGACTTTGTTTATTCAGTAATATTTTTGAGAGAATTTATGAATGCATTTATTTATTTACAGGTGTTTTGTTTACAATATTAAACTTCTGTTAGCAGCAATTTTTTATTTTTTTATTTTTATACAGACAGAAATGCACATTATTTTGCATTGTTTATGATTCAGAAATAAAAAGGAGACTTTTCAGCCATAATTTTTCTTCATTCAAATTTTGTTTAAAATATTCCAAGATCAAATTGAATCGAATCAGGAAGTCTGTATTGTGAATCGAATCGTGACTGGAGTGTATTATTACACCCCTATAATTATGGTCTTATCTGATGGATATTTCTGACCTCTTGAATTGTGGAATGATATTATGAATAAAGGAATAAAGTCCTCTATGAGGTAGTGAACCTCCCTGAGACAACATGAGGAAGAAACCATGAGAAGAACCAGACTCAAAAGGGAACTCATCCTCTTCTGGGTGACACCAGATAGCGCAGTTATAAATCATTACTCATCTACAACTGAGGAAATGATGTTCAGTATGAGCATATTGGGAATAAATATCTATGTGGGACTATCCACAACAGCAAAAATGAAGGTCAAACATTAGGGTCTTCTTCTTGAACATGATTTTCTTCATTCTTTTGTATGCTTATGTACCAAAAGCCTGTTCTTATCTCTCTCTCTCTCTCTCTCTCTCTCTCTCTCTCTCTACAACTACAACATATTCTCATATAGCATTTGCAATTCTTTTACAAAACTAAATAAAAAAGCATAGATAACCATTATCTCTTTTCTGTGACTTCGTAACCTTTTCAAGTATTTCCCTTTTGGTGGTTAAATATGATTCCAGAAGTCACAGGAATCATTATTAGAAGATAGCGAGTGACTCTACAGTATGTTGCCTGCATTAAATATCCTTTTTTTCCATCACCATTATGATGACAGCTCTTTCCAGCCTAGTAGTCTGACCACAGCTTTCAAACCTGGACGTTACTGGACGCAATACTGTGTTGTTACATTATAATCATATAAGGATTATTTGTAACTATGCAATTATAAAACAGTTTAGTAGGTCTGGGATTAATTTTATCTGTGTATCTGTGTCCAAGCCTTGGTCCCTGGTGGTCTACCGGCTAAGAATCCTGCAGTCTCCCTGGTGTGGGCTGGGTTCGATTCCCAGCCAGGGAATACTCTCAGTGCTGGTCCCAAGCCCATGTGAAACTAAATGGTTGTGTCAGGAAGGGCATGCAGTGTAAAACTTGTGCCAAATCAATATGTGGACCAATGATCTGCTGTGGTGACCCCTAATGGGAGCAGCTGAAAGAACAACAACCTCTGTGTGTCCAAACCCCATTTGTACCACAAGTCAAAACACATCCCAAAATGTTGTCTGATTAGATTCAGCTTTACTGTCATTGAGCAGAGTTCAAGTACAAATCCAACGAAATGCAGTTAGCATCATGCAGTTAGTGCAAAACAACAATCCTTTCATGTTTGTAAGGATTATGTAAAGGCATAATTTTTGACCTGGAAGCCATTTTGAAACAGGAACACTAATAAGTTTGTGGTACAAGGCAATGAGTTAAATTACATATTATACACAAAACAGGCTAAAAAAATGTAGATATAATATGCAATGAGCAGGAATGAATAGAAGAAGTGTCTTTGTCTCAAAGATGTAGCTTTGAAATTCAGTTAAATTGCTCTTTTTTTTTTTGCTCAAATTTTTGTGAGATCAAATGAATGCTTCTGCTAGTGGGTGTATATTTTGAAAGAGCAGGGTGATATGTGAGCATGCTGTGGGTTAACTCGTGAGGAATTGCTGGGATACACCACACCCAGAGAATGAGGCATGTCTGGTATTCCGTTTTCTTCATCTGTGTGTGTCTGGCTTCTTTTGCACAACTAGTTATATAACTAAGCAAACTTGTTGGCTTCCGTTATTATTATAGCATTTGTGTTAATACTAGCCGTGGACAGTATGTGTTAAGAGGAATTCTCAGCCTGCGTCTTAAAAGCCTTTCCCTTTGTCTTTTTAATGACAAAAACAATTATGAATGCATAAAATACATGATACAAAAATAGGTCTCGTCAATACATGCACAAGTGTTGTGCCACATGTTTTCTGTATGGGTGGCTGTGTGCTTAATTTTAGCCGATCCCTGAATTAACGTCAACTCTGTGTGTCTTATAGGAATGCCTTTAAGCACTTTGGCTGTGGACTGCAGGATATAGATTCTGTTTTATAGGATTAGCTCATGGAGACACTCTGATAATCCTTCAGACAGTGAACCACACAATGAAGCGGACGTGCTGTTACCACCACAAAGTTGATTCTTTTCCAATAACAGCACATCCAGAAGTGTTCTTCAAGTGTAAATGTAATGTGAAGTCATCTAATTATGAGTTTTAGTACAATAGCAGTGGCTAAACTGTATCTCTAGTGTCCTTCCTATTGCTGAATCCCTGCTGAATTGACGCTACAGGTCATGTTTAAGCCTCTCTGTGTCAGCCCCCTGGGGGGTCTTCTTGTTGCGTGTGTGTGTGTGACATTTTAAAGGTGTGTGCATTTATCACTGTGGTTGTGGGCTTTTCTCTTTCCTCTGCAGATCATCTTTGAAGCTGTGACCTCAGGCCAGCGTGGTTTGCTGGCCATCAAGGATGTTGTCGTCCAGGGACATCAGTGCAGTAAGGCCATCTTCAATATTCCATTGTAAAACACACACACACACACACACACACATTTGTCTATTTCTGACATCCTGAAAAAATCTGCGTAGTCTATTTTCTATAGCTCTATACACATATGAAAAGAGCTTTTCACCTCTAAAACCTAGAGTCAGAGCAGACTTTAGGTACTTAGGTAGTACTCTTAGCAGAGATTTATGTTATTTATGGAATTAGTTAACAGATCACATGCGAGCTGATGAGGCAGGAGGCTCAAGTGAACTCTACTAGACTTTGTAAGAAGACAAAGGAATAAGAGAGTATACAAAGACGAACTAGAAACCAGAAAACATGGCCAAAATAATAAACAAAAAAAGAAGCATGTTGCATGCTTGAGAGTGGAATTCGTGACATAACCTCAGCAAACCATGAACTCCAGCATTAATAAATTGTATGTCAGTAATGTTAACACATTGTTAACAATGGTAACACTATTTTAGAATAAAGTGTGTCACAGAATATGGTGACACTGTTCCTTATTAGTCATGACATTTTCAAATTTTCAAGAAACCCCACATAACAGACGTTACTGTATAACTTTAAAGGTTCCTAAGCAATAAAAATGCTTTGACTCTTTATTATTGTGCACTTTAAAAAACAATTCTTTGAAAATCTGCCGAGTGCTTGAAAAATACTTTGTTCCGCAAGCCAGTTGTACTGCTTTAGGGGCTTTTGCTTGACATTTAAAAAATATTCCTTATTCATTTTCATGTCACAGGCTGATCATTAGTATGAAGTCTATCAAATATATAAATTAGCAGAATTAAAATTTTAGCTATTTTAAAAATAATTTAGTGACTTTTCAGATCACAAAAAAATTATGGATAAGTGCTTCCAGGCTCAAAGTTCAGAAGAGCGAGTGTCCATTTCAGCTAGCATCAGTAGAGTTTCCCTCCACACTCTATAAGTTATTAATTTACTGAAATACTTTTTTTTTCTTGTGGAGTTACACCTTTTCATTCTTCGTATAAAATATTTTTTATTAAAAAGAAATTTAATAGAATGCATCTTTAATGGAAATTCATCACTGTAACTGTATAATGGCCCATCCTGATAATGCTGATGACAGTAATTCCAGTGACTTAAAGTAATGGCACCACGTTAAAGATTATTGGTTATTCATTCAAAAAGAATGTCATTACAGTGACATTAAAGAGCTTCAGTTAATGTTAACATCAAACATCAGAATGGGGAAGAAGTGTGATCTCTGTGACTTAGAAACTGCTAATCTCCTGGGAATTTCACACACAACAGTCTCTAGAGTTTACACAGAATGGTGCAAAAAACAAAAAAACATTAAGTGAGCAACAGATTTGTGGGTGGAAATGTTTTGTTGTTAAGAGAGGTCAGAGGAAAATGGCCAGATTGGTTCAAGCTGCAAGGAAGGATATAGTAACTCAAATAATCACTCTTTACAACTGTGGTGAGCAGAAGAGAATCTCAGCAAGAACAAAACATTGAAACTTGAGGTGGATGAGCTACAACAGCAGAAGACCTCAGGTTCTGCTCCTGTCAGCCAAGAACAGGAATCTGAGGCTATCATGGGCACAGGCTCACAGAAACTGGACAGTTGAAGATAAGAAAAAAATCACCTGGTCTTTTTCCAGTCTTCAATTGTTTCTTCAGTCTTCGAGCCTCAGATTCTTGTCCTTGGCTGACAGTAGTGGTAGAGGGCTTCTGCTGTTGCAGCCCATCCACCTCAAGGTTTGATGTGTTGTGCGTTCTGAGATGCTTTTCTGCTCTACTCTGTAAAGAGTGATTATTTGAGTTACTATTGACTTCCTGTCAGCTCAAACCAGTCTGGTCATCAACCAGGTGTTTCAGCCTGCAGACCCTCTGCTCACAGGATGTTTTTTGTTTTTCGCACCATTCTGTGTAAACTCTAGATATTGTTTGGTGTGAAAATCCTAGGAGATCAGCAGTTTCTGAAATACTCAAACCAGCCCATCTGGCACCAACAAAAAAAGAGACAGGACCTGGTTAGAGGTTTTGTCTTATGTCACTCCAGCAAACCTGTAGTGTTAAATAGAGTTTATTCAGTTCCATCTGGCTCACAGCTTCTTCAGAAGATCCATGTAGGTTGTAGTTTAGAATTCAGTTAACACTGTTTTGACATACAGATGAACAAATTTCACAGAGTTCACAGATGTTCTGCTCTGAGTGTTCACTGAGGCTTTAATACATTTAAGTAAAAGATCAGGAAGAGAGAAAAAATAATAAATAAATAAATATTATATTAAATAAATAAATAATTTTTAAAAAAAGAAGTGAATTAGAGAATTTTTTAGCATTGGAAGAAAAAAATAAAATTCAGACAGGACAAAACACTTTGGCTGAGAATGTGTCATTGTCGCCTCTTTCAGACAGCTCCACTGTGTTTTAGAGACTGACTGTGTAAAGTCAACTATACTAATTTCTTTCAAGGCATTAGCAGCCTCTTCCTAGAGTTTCTGCACACCAATACACACTTGTTATGGCATTGAGACAGAAAGAGAGAAGCAGATTGAGTAGTAACATTCTGGTGCCAGTGTACTTTGTCCAGTCTGTGTAAGTGTGGATGACTTCCTCTCTTAGAATAAGTGATTATCACCTGACTGTGAGGAGGTGTGTGAATGCCAATGACAGTCCACACCAGCATAAAATAAAACTAGAAGTATTTCAATTTCTTAAGACATCTGAATAGTTTGAATGTTTTAAACGTATTTTGACATAATTTACCACCATACTGATATTATATCATCATAATGAACATATGCATAAATAAAATGACTGCTGAATGGGCAGGACTTCTGAATCAGTATTCCAACAATAAAGGCTGGTATAAAGATATTCTTAATAATTTATATATCCCTTTTATTGCATATTCAATTAAATGCTTTTAGGTAATCTGTATGTTGGCGTCTTTCACGGAGTCAGAATAGGATCTTTAAATAAAATTTATAATTCCAAAATGAATTTCCAAAATGAATATCATGAATGCAGTTTTTAAATGTATAGTAGAACATGTCAATATATGACCATGTGAAGTGTTTTCCCATGCTCCCAGCTACACAAATATCTTTATCTAGAAATATCAGAGAAAAATCCACTCGTCTCTGTTTTAGATGACAAATGGTGGCAGGAGGCACAAATTTGAGACTGTCAAAGTATGACAGTAACTATCAACACAGATCAGTCAAAGATCCAGTCACTGTAATTTAGTGTAATGCTTTCGTTATTCTGAGCTTTAATGCTGATTTCTTGAGCGTTAAATTGAGTGATGGGACTCGCCTTTGTTTTTTCATAGCAAAAAATAGTCACATTCATTTCCTATTCATAAAAGCAGATGACATGGTTGCCTTCACTCCAAGGTGCCATTAACACTACAGGGGGTCTATCTATCATTAAAGAAAAAAAAAAAAAACTACTTTACCGAAGAGAGAAATAGATACAGGCAACCTGCCATAGAAAAGTACGGTGGGTCAAAGTAATAAAAGCAGTGCTATTTCAAACAGAAAAGTAACTGATGAAATATTGAACAGAGAGAAGACGAGTGAGAGGAAGAGATTAAATTAGCGGCATTACTGTCTTTGAAGAACGGCTCACGTATCGATTCAAGGTCGCCGCGGCCTGATTTCCGCAAGAGACGAGTAATCAAACATTACACTTCATAATTTGATTTACATGGGACTGCATCCCAGAGATCTCTTGTTATAAATGCATATTGACCCGGATATGAGCGAGCTTTCTTGTTGAAGCGGAGGAAGACTAATTAAAGTATCACAGAGCAATCTGTAGAGTTTGAGATTTGAGATTTTATTAGAGGACTATGAATAACTTAATAGGATTTCAATCTAGCTGGAAAATAAAAGTTATGACATTGATTTTTTTTTGTGAAATGTGGTTAGTTATGAGCAGTAGAAGCAGAAGGTATAGAAAAGAGATAAAATACTAGTTTCACTGGTTTAACTTTGTAGCCAGCATTGATTTCATGGCCAGATATCGAATGATTCTGTATGGTAGGAGTTGTGAACTGCTCAGAGACCTTCCCAAATTTGTTTAAAAGATTTCTACATGTGCTGAACATAATCTAAGTGCCCCATTCCAAATTCTTTCTCTTATTGTTAGAGTCAAATAACCAAAGTTAGTGTTGTGTGATGCAGCGAGGTAAAGCAGTATTACTTATTAGTTGATTATTTTCCCATAACGTCATGTCCTGAAGTATTTGATTGCTCTTACATTATAGAAATTTGCCAACGCTGACAACTGTTTAATTTATTAATGAAATGAAACAACAAAACACAAAGTCCTCTGTCCTGAAGACTTTCTCATGGCAGAAAACGTCTCCATTAATAAATAATCACCATATTAATGATTATAGAAAATTAATCAACACCTTTTGACCAGTCAGATTCCAGAATTCATCAGTGCCAGGGTATAATTATGATATAATTGACCTAATAATCTTTATACTTGTTTAATATACTGTCTTGTATTATCCATTGTTATTACTAACAGTATCATTGGACTAATTTGGTTAACAACATGGCCTACTTGTTTATTGAAGCCAAAAAAAGCCAACAACCGACAAACTGGTGGCTCTAGACAATGTGAAAGGGAAACCAATTAGAAGAGCTAAAAGTGTAACATCAGTGGGAGACACAACTACATTAAAAAAAAGCTTGGTAATAATGTGAGTGTATATACAACGCCACAGTCTCATGCTCACAAACCCGTAAGAATTTACACAACTCAATTCACATGAATAACTGCAATGTTAAGGTTAGGGTTTTGGGTGGAGTTAGTCATACTTTTTCTTTATTTGTATGAAATCGAAAGAAATCTAATGACCTCACCATCACTCATTCACAGTTTTTTTCATACGTTCACATGAAACAGGTATTGACCAGCAGGTGAGACTAGTGATCCGGTGGGACTGGTGCTTAGTAGGTGAGGTGGAGTGCTGGAGAACTCACCGTATGTCCAAAACCACACCCTGTTCACTCTATAATACGCTAGGCAGTTTTGTCAACGGATAGCCAAGTGTAGAATGACTAGTGCACTTCTGAAATCCAGTTTAGTGTAAAAATTCTGAAATAGTGTAAAAATAATTTAGCTTGGATTAGGTATTAGGGTGCCATTTTGGACACAGGAGTACTGGGATATAAGAGTGGCAGTGTATTTTGTGTTTTAATATGGTGAGATAACAGCGTTTGTGTTGTTTGTATGTGCAGTGACAACGCCACACTTCCTCCATATTAAAGGAGTGGAGGTGAACGCAGGGCAGACAGCTACCTTCCACTGCACTGTCAACGGAGAGTGGAGAGACAACTTTCACCTGTGGCTGCAGGTTACACTCACACACTTCATATACACACACACTTCTCTATGCATACCACCATAAAAATACTAATGCAGCATTTCGCCAAGGCTTCAAAGCTGCCTATAAATATTAATATTAGCTGAGGGCTGATATTAGCTTCTCCAAAGTAGTATACACTTGTTACTGGGATAACAGGCTTATTCACACCAGCCCTAACCCCACCTGAACATTTGCTTAATCACAGCATTCTGGGTAAATAGGTCAAGATGTTGCTCTCAGTGCTGTCAGTGTGTTCATCACAGTGGAGACCGAGCTACACGTTAGCTAGCTTTACCATACCAAAAATGAAATCTATTCACTGTATATTACAATGAGTATAAACATATGATTAAAATTAATTCCTCAGCACCTTCTGACCAATCAGATTCAAGCAGTGAACTCTACCTCTCTATTCTGCTCGGCTGGACTACATCACACACAAGCTCCTCTTATTCAGATGCAGAGCTTTTTCACCCCCCCTCTTTTCACCCCCCTGTCACTTTCTTCCCTCTTTCAATCTTGCTTTCTTTGCACCGCACCTCTACATCTTGTATATGGAGCTTGTAAAGCTTTCTAATGCCTCATCAAGTTTTCAGTGTGGCATTTTATAAACCGCAGCTTCTATCACTCTCTCTCTCTCTCTCTCTCTCTCTCTCTCTCTCTGTTTCCAAGGTGTGGC
Source organism: Pangasianodon hypophthalmus (assembly GCF_027358585.1). NCBI lineage: Eukaryota > Metazoa > Chordata > Actinopteri > Siluriformes > Pangasiidae > Pangasianodon > Pangasianodon hypophthalmus. The sequence continues at coordinate 15,160,092 of NC_069730.1, read as the reverse complement.
AAGGTCAGACATCACATAGCTATATACATGTTTCTGTAAAACATTCTGTCTTATAGGAAAGTCAGTTGATATGACTGCTTTCATTATATTTCAGTATCACATGCAAATGAGATTCCTAGGTGAAGTACAAGCGTAAATTTTAAACCAGTGACCGTGACTGAAACTGCAGTGAAACATAAGACACAAAAAGTTACTGGCAATGGCCTTGAGAAGTATCTAATTAGAACCTGCAATAATTACTGTATGGAACTTTTTGCAGTTGTGGAACATGGCAGAAAAAGGAAATTATAGCCAAATTTATTGAACATTTTAAAAAAAAATTTATTGGTACGATGACCTATGCATTATGAGATCATGAGTTTAAATCCTAACTAACCAGGAGCCTAAGAACGCAGAATTGGCCCTGCTCTCTGGGTGAGATGGGTACATTGGTAATTTTTTTTTACATTTTCTATTGGTCTCCTGCCGATGTATCCAGTGTCCCTGCCTGTCAAAAGGAGGTACACAATAGTCTAAGATGTTTGGAATGTGAGAGTAGCAGAGGAGACTGATGCTACAACATTCCTGATTGTTTATCTTTTTGCTAATAATTCATTAGCAAATACATAATTTACTATCTCAGCCATTCCAGCAGTCAGGGTGTACCTTGCCATACCCAAATCACACCTCTTTTCTCATTCTCTCTGTCTTACTCACACTCTCTCTCTCTGATTCTGGATGCTCTGTGTGTGCAGGACCTCTGCCAGGTAGTTAGTCACTTAAATAAACACATCCTCATTACTCTGCGAAAAAAAATTCAAACATTAAGTGAAGTCCCCTGATGACAGTAATGAAGAAAGATCTCCAGTGAACAAATGGCCCCCATCTGCCTGCTATGCTGGGTGACAGCTGGGGAAAGTGTGTGTGTGTGTGTGTGTGTGTGTGTGTTGCATGTATGTGTGTATTGCATGTATGTGTGCATGCACGGTGGAGAGATGATTGAAAATGAAAACTTTCAACCAAGAAAACAAACATGGAAATATGTTACCATGAACGCATTACGATAATGGACTAATGCACTACTGCACAGATGTGCGCATACTGACATACTGGTGCTCACACACACTAGGGGTGAAAACATCTTCATGTCTTTATGTGTGTGTGTGTATATATCTATCTATCTATCTATATATATATATATATATATATATATATATATATATATATATATATATATATATATATATATATATCAAATTCAAATCTTCAACTGTCCAGTTTTGGTGAGCCAACTTTTTTTTTGTATGTATGTGTGTGTATGGCTGCAGGGTATTGGTGGAAGAGAGGCGCCTATGAAGGCCACTAAACCATGGAATAACCAGCGGTTCATTGGGATGTTCGACGTGGTGAACACCACAAAACAGGACTCAGGCCGCTACCGCTGCATAGTTCATTCCACCAGGGGAGTGGGTGTGTCCAACTACGGAGAACTGACCATCAAACGTGAGTCCACATCATACACCTCCCTCTCACACACACCTGCACTTAAATGCTTGAAAAAGTTCAGCAAAACTCTGAAAGAGGATACTTGCTATTCAGAAAGCAATATATCAGTTTCTAACTTTCTCCAGGGAGTGAGACTGTGATGTGCAGTGTCAGCTGACGGGGCTGTGAGGAAGATTGATGTGCATTTTATGTTAACAGCCTGCACTCTCTTTGTTTTGATGCTTGTGTATGTGCGCGTCTTTACAAGGGCTGTCCTTGACCGAGAGTGTATCCTCTCTGGAAGGACATAAAGGCTGTGTATTGATGTACAGTAGGCTGTCCAGCTCAGGCCTCCGCCAGTCAGTTGATATGAATTTATAGAGGCACCTGCTTCTAAATCCTCCTTTCCCTCTCTCTCCCATAGCCGCGAGAGCTAGGTAATGGCCTTCAATATTTCTCCTCCTCAATTTCCCCCGCTCTCTCTTTCTCCTTCGTGACGAGCAGCGAATTGAATTTATGGCCCTGTAGTTTGTTGCCGCTTTTTTATGGACTCGCAGCTTAAGGTGATTGACTGCTTTAATCCCAGCTGTCTACACAGAGAGATGTCAGTCAAACCATGTCTGCCTCTGCATTCTTTCAGGTGCTTTTAAAGTGTTTAGGTGTTATGGATCATCACAGGTCTACAAGGACATTTTTGTTAATGTATATGGGTATAAATACACACACACTCAGACCTAACTAGATCCTAGCTTCCCTACAGCGCAGTGCAATATTTCCAGGGCGGTACATTGTTATAAATGACACATTTGTAGAGATTTTCAAAGCCTTTTTCTTGGCCTCATGGTTGAGCAAAACTACAAAAGGAACTCATCTGTTTGCTTTAAAACTTTGCTTGTTACAGTACTGCTGCACATACAGCTATAGCATCACAGAGAAAAATTTCAGAAACACAAAGTAGTGACCAACAACTGCACAGTGCCAAAGTGTGATTTTTTGTCATTTGATTGTACGCTAGTGACATGCAGGTCTGTGGCTCTGTGCAACAGATAAATAAAAGATGAATAGCTGGCTAGAAAATTAATTAGTTTATATGGGCCTGTTAATATAATACATACAGAGTGGCTACAATTTATTAAAACCTGAAATACCTTATTTAGCTAAGTATTCATTTAGCTAGGACCCATTGCTAAGCCACTCCAAATTGAGCTCAGGTGCATCCTGTTTGCTTTGATTATTTTGAGATGTCTCTAGAATTTAACTGGGGTCCACCTGTGGCAGATTCATTTCACTGGACATGATTTGGAAAGGCCACACCTGTATGTAAAAGGTCCCAAATTCACAGTGTATGCCAACAACCAAGCCATGAAGTCCAAGGGATTCTCTGTAGACCTCCTTTTCAGAAGCACAGTGGGCTACATCACTGTGAAATGATGAAGTTTAGAACCACCAGGACCCTTCCTAGAGCTGGCTCTCTGGCCAGCCTCATTAAATGAGGCCCTAATTGGTCAGAGAGGTGACCAAGAAGCAAATGGCCACTCTAAGAGCGTGTCAGAAGTCCTCCGCAGAGATGGGAGAATCTGCCGGAAGGGCAGCCATCTCATTGATAAATATACTTTATCAATCAAGCCTTTGTGGTAGAGCAGCTTCAGAAATAAAAATTCAGAATAACAATTTTTTATGGCAGGCACTTGTCTCTCAGAGCATGAGGAAAAAAAATCTCTGGTCTGATGTGAAAGAAATTGAACTTTTAATCTGAACTCCAAGCACTATGTCTGGTGAAAATCAGGCACTGCTCATCAACTGGTAAAACCATCCCTACAGTGAAACATGCAGCATCATTCTATTGGGTTGCTTCTCGGTGGCAGGTAAGGGGAGACTGGTTAGAATTGAGGGGAGGATAAGTGCAGCCAAATACTGCGAGGTCTTCGAAGAAAACCAGTTCCAGATTGCACATGACTTCAGACTGGGGCAAAAATTCACCTTTCAGCATGATAACAACCCCAAGCACTTTAGGACAAGTCTCTGAATGTTCTTGAGTGGTCCAGCCAAAGTTCACACTTGAACCTTGTAGAACGTCTGTGGAGAGACCTGAAGGTGGCAGTTCACAGATGCTGCCCATCCAATCTGGATGAGTTTGAAAGGATCTGCCAGGAGGAATGAGAGAAACTGCCCAATGCATGTAGAGACTTACCGAAGAAGATTCAAAGCTGTAGTTGTTGCCAAAGATGCTTCTACAAAGCACTGAGCAAAGGGACTGAATACTTATCTAAATGAGAGATTTCAGTTTTTGATTTTTAATACATTTGCAAAAATAATTTAAAAAAAAAAAAAAAAGGTTAAAGAAAAGTTTTTGTGTTGTCATTATGGGTTATTGTGTGTAGATTGTACAAAAGTAAATTTAATCCATTTTAAGTCAATAATTTCCCACATGGTACCTCAAGTTTATAAAAAAAACTCTAGTAACTTGGCTCTAGTGACTAAATTGAAGCCAAATGAGTGTTTCAGAAGTCATTACTGATCGAATTTCCTTAAAATGTATATACCGTGATATTAACCAATAACAGACAGTTACTTTTTAAAAATGTAATGATATGTATATAAAATCAGCCTTAACCAGAGTTCAGTACTGCCTTCTAACAAACTGTTACTCATGTCCATCACTGCACCTCTGCTTCCATGTGAGTAGTGTGAATATGTAAAATTTGGACACATCCTGAGAAAATGTCTTTTCCATTCAGACACCACAGTAAGGACATCTGTCTTCTGAGGATCGTTATATTGAGCTTATTAGAAAGAGCTTTGCAAGAAATGTGTAATTTACTGTGTAAATTCAGTATTATGATAACATTGTACACTGTATTGTTAAAAGTTTAGGCAGTTATTTTAATTTAACTGTCTGTGTTTGGTGAAGTTGTCCAGTTTTACTGAAAACAGTCCTTTATTCAGGCTTGTCAGCCTCCTTAGCATGTATCCTAACAGTGAATTTAGCAAGCAGCTCAAGGTGCCGGCTCTTTGTCTTCTCCGTCTATGGTGTTTGCAGGATTATAGTAATTAGCAGCATTATCGTTTTCACACCTTCACACATTTATAGTAGCACTGTAATTTCACATTTACTCTACAAACACCAAACCACATGACCCCCTTCACTCTTTCTCTCATAGTCAGTCTCTAGTTCTCTCTCCAGCACACTGACACAATTGTAGTGCACTTCTTGATCCTCCCTGGGTTTTGCTACTCCATGGAGTAACCGACTCAGACGCTAACATGGTGTAGCAGTGTAATTGTGCCCGGTTAACTGATGTTGGACGGTACAGCATGGTTTTACGTAGCTGTGTCAATGCTAATGAGCAAAGCAGTGGATAATCAGAGTGGCACGGAGATCCTGGTGTAACTTATTAGGTGCTTCTTCTCCTCATCTGGCTTAATTAGGGACATGGCTACGCAGAAGGCAGAGTGTTAGCTTCAATGTGTTTTAGGACTGACAGAACAAATTTGAATACTATTCAAACTCAAATGTATTTAAATGGTAGCTCTATTAATTAATCGAAAGTAGCTGCAGGGTTTTTGTGTGTTTAGCACACAGGTGCTGTACTGAAGCAGGCCAATCCTTTAGCCCTTTAACACACACGCACACACACAATCTTTCAGTCCCTCTTACACGCACAGAGAAATACACACACCCCTTATGTCCCTGACCATCTGAACAACAGCCCTGTAACAGCTGTTCCTCACACATACCACACTGTCACATGCACAAGGACACACACCCACACACCCTCTGTGTTACACCCAGCCCTGCCACACACACACACACACACGCACACACACAGTCCCATTCAGTAGCCCGCCAGCCTCAGCTGTGCCCCCTGTAGAAGCCCTTCAGACAGCCGCTGTCTCCCTGCTCTGTGTCTCTTAATCCCTCACACATGTATACATGTCTCACACTTTCTATGTGTCTATTTCTGTCAGACACACACTCATTCCAGATGCTCAATAAAGGGCTTACCTCATCTACCAAATATTTGCTAACATCTAAATCTGTGTGTTTTGGCTGCAAATATTCTTCCTCATTGCTTTTGTCTAGGTTAAACCTGGACACATTAAAAGTGCAAAAGTCCGACACTATTCTACTATACTACATTTTTTTTGCATTCGTTTAATTTTGTTTCTGAAACAAAAAGTAAAAAAGATAGGTGTACAGGAAACATAATAATGTATTATGAAGTTATTCAAAATCCTTAATGAAACTTCTGACATGACTAGCTGATTTTCTGTCCCCAAAATAGCTATAGGTAATTAACACTAGAATAGGTACAGTAACTCATTATGGTTTAAGTGGTCCTTTCATGATACCTGGGCTCAGTGTGAAGGATGTGGAAGGTGACTGATGTCTTAATGTAGGCAGGTGGTAGGTTATACCATGGCACTGATGAATACTTGATTCTTACTGGTCAGAAGTTGCTGATTAAGAGAGGAATAAAACACTTTGGGACATGCCGTTGTAGCAGAAATAATCACATGCATGTGCTAGGTGCCTCACCTCAACAACTGCAAAATTATTTAGTGTTCTGCTGTATTCATTGGATTTGAATGGCTTTTAATTGACATCTTACTCCTTCTGGCTCTGATGCACTTTCCTTTGGCACTGTGTTTTACTAGGTTCAACTGTTGAATAATCTTGTGGAGGGAGAGAGAGAGAGAGAGAACGCTCTTGACAGTTCAACAATAGCTCTTCTTGGAAGTGGCACTTCAGTTGTAGAAATAAGGACACAAGAGAAATGAGGTGCATTAAGAACAGAGGTTGGTTATTGACATTATTGTCAGCATGTCAGCACAGTCCTAATAAGACATACCAGCTCTCTTTTAGACCTCTGCTCAATGCACAAAACCTTCCACTTTAAATGTTTCAATCTATCGATTGTGATAGATGAACTCAGTGGCACCACAAATGCATTTTTCCAACTGCATATTACATGTCAACTTCAGACAACTGTTCATTTGTAATCATACAGAGCCTTTCAAATGGTTTAGTATACTGAGTCACTAAGTTAATCTCTGATTAGTTAGTTAAGTTAATAGTCAGCTCAGATTATCAGCTCAGATGTCATGTAATAGTATGTTCAGGAGGTTAACAGGATGAAATTCCTGCCAAGTTTATCAGGTACATCTAACTTATAGCTACACTCAGTGGCCAAATTATCACCTAGATGCACTTTATGCACGGACAATTACTGACTGTAGCCCATCTGCTGATAAGCACAATTGGAAACCCCCTCTATCTGTCGATGATTGAAGAGGGACCACTGTAGGACCAGCTTGTTATGCAAGGACAAGCTACTAACACAGAATGAAACTATTGCCTGACCCCACTGTGAGCAAACATTAGTCAAACTATTTTTTTTTTTACATTATTGTTATTTCTTTTTTGGTCAATTACCATTGGATTTTGTAGTGTTATTTGCTATCATTAGGTAGTGATATTGAATTCGTAAAACTAGCATACTTTATAACATGTAGCCTAATGTAATGTTAGCTATGACTTTTTTGTAGCTTGCTAGAATTTTGGTTAGCTGTGTGCCTTTTATGTCTGATGGGGCCTATTCTGGGGATGGGGGCGACACATTATATCATTTTCTACAGATGCGGATTAGTGTTTTGCCACCCTGATAAAGTTATTTGGTATAACCTGGCCACCTCAGTGTGAAAAGCTTGGCTATCCCCACCTGTATGGTCGGTTTATCCGATAAAATGAAAATTTCTATAGCTACAAACTAGGTGTACATAATAAACTGCCACTATTGCACTAAAATAATAATGCACAACCTTAGTATCCATAGTTATGATACAATACATACTGTATATATGTGGCAGACTGGGAAAAACTTTTACATGGTGAACTTTTAACATTTTCTTCTGAAAACTACAGACTTTCCTGAACTGAAATATGTTTCTCTTTTGGATGTATCTCAACCAAGTAAAGTTATAGCATTTTAAAGTCTGGTTACCAAAAATGTGAAAAGAGAGAGAGAAAAGTTAAAGATTGTGGCACAGGAGTATCACCGACATTCTGACAGCTGATATCTGATTACAAACTCAATTGATTGAATTATATCTACTTTGCTATGGTACATAGCTATCCAACAGCTTAATCCAAGCCTGAGGAAATCACACTTAGATAGCAAAGTTGTGTGATGGTTTTTACCACCACGGAGGTTAAACAGGCTTCTTACCCAGCATGATCTTTGCAGGAAGCCTGCTCAGGGTTATGAAATGAAATAAAAACCTTTCTATATTGTTTTGGTGAAAGATATTTATGGTTTTTCAAAGTCAAGGTGTCAGAGTATGTTATAGACAAAGAAGTCCAATGACATTCATAAGATATTCGCAGAATGCTATATGTATTTATTGATGTTACTAAATCATTTATTGTTGATTTTTTGGAGTTCTCTCAACCACTGTCACCTGAGATACTTCTCCAGTAGTATCAAAAGTTCCCATTTATGCTGAAAACTTTTAAGTGAAAGACTTTTTTGCTTTAAAATGAATGTATATAAATTCAGGAAATTCACTATATATATTTGTCTTTGAAACAAATTCCAAGCATAAGCTTTTAATGAGTTCTTGCCCTAAGGCCAAGATTTTGATTTATGTGATCCTGTTCGTGCTTAGCCAGTGAGGCTAAAATTTTAACATGCCCCATGTTTATAGTGCTCTTCTTCCCTTCTTACCTGTCCTGCTTTAACTCTTTCCCCTGCTGCGGTGTACGTTGACAGCGTGGCTTCTGAGACCGAGCAAGATTACACAGTTCATTTTAGGTGATGTCTGATTGGCCGGCTGTGATGAGATAGATTATGAGGTATTTAGAGGCCTCTGGCTAGGGTCACTGTGGAACAGCCATCTGTAGGATCTGTGACCTGCACGTGGCTGGTTTACACACTCATACATGCATACACACATTGCACACAAGTGTAAATATGCTGTGTTGTTAGCGCTCCCCTCAGGCTGAGTGGAGGAGCTCAGCTCTGATCTATAGCTTTTTGTGGCTTTATAGAGTAATGCACCATGCCTTGAACACACACACACACACACACACACACTATAACCAGTTTATTTATTCATTACTTTGCCAGTATTTCCATCCTGATCGATCTCTGCAGTTAGAAGGCGTCCGTAATAAATATGAATTACACTTTATTATCATATTGGCTATAGTGTAATGGTCTTATGGTGGGCATCAATCATGTCTGCCTGCCCCAGAGGGCATATATCCTCTCTAAATGATGCCATCCAACAGGACACCGTCTGCCCGGCTAGCACAGAGACTGCCAAAGGCATAAAGTTTTGATGTGTTCATCAATGATAATGTCCAAGCTGTAGCCGTGCATATAAACATGCTCTTGAATGGACAGTTCTAGATCTGCTGGGCAAATCTCTCTCTCTCTCTCTCTCTCTCTCTCTTGTGTGCATACAGACATACAGATCAGTCAGAAATTTCACTTTTGGTCAAAGATGTTTTGTTGATCAGTAATGCAATTTGTCTCACCTGGCTCAGTCAGCTTTTCCTGCAACCTGTGAAGCAAATCTAGATGGAAGAGCAAATGAAGAAGCTTACTAAACGTGACTTCTCTATCAGGCTATTGTAGTGATAGCAATAGCCTCCTCTAACACTCATGCACGTGCACATGCTATCTCTCAAACAAAGGCCTCTAACGGCATTTTATTGATTAAGAATAAGCACTTAGAGGCTCTGTCAATAAACCTGAAACAGTTCTGCTGCTCATATTTTGCAGCTAAGCAGCATGGTCCAGCCCTCTGCAATATACGTAGCTGTTGCCTCTGACTTCAAAGACTCGACTTGTCTATAGCACTTAAGTGCAAGCCTTTCCAATGGGTATGTTAATAAAGAACATATAAAGAAGATTCTCTGATCCTGTCTGGCATGAATATAGTCAGGAAACTGCAGACCACACACAAAATAACACCAGCCATTGATAAGATTCTTCAACAGGAACAGAGTAAACATCTGAACTGACCACAGATCTTCTCTACAGAGACCATAATTTCCAATTCAAGGTCCTGCCATAAAACTGTACAGCAGGGATGTAACTGAATATGAATACATTATATGAATACATTATATATAAATATGAGGAGCACTGTTTTTTTTTTAAAGAAAGCTTGCACAAAGGTTCACATCAAGACTAGGTACGTGCATCGAGCCTGGGATCTTCACAGGATGAAACAGAAAACAAAAAAAGTTGTGTGAGTACTTAAAAGTCATGAGTGTGAAGCTTATGGGCAGGGTTTCAGCAAAATTCCTACCCCATTTACAACTCAAAAAGTTTGGGAATTACATGAGGGAGAGGCATTTTTCATCTTTTTCTCAGTCTTTTCATGAGAAAGAAGTTAACAGTGGTGCGCACGCATTTCTGGCCATTTCCGACCACGTGCTGTGCACAGGACAGCATATCTTTGCTGGGGACCCCAAAAATAATCACTATTTAATTTCTATTAAAACATTAACTTGATGTTCATTGCACATTTTCTCATTTTCCCTAAAGGAGCATTCTCCATTGTTATTTAGAGAAATTCTTTTGAGGAAATTATAAGGGCATTATAATGTCATGCTGTTTAAAGTACTCCATTTTGACTAGCAGCAGCACTTTGTCCCAGCTTCGCAGTAGATTCTGCTAGCGTGTCCAGCAAAATTTACTGATCTTTCTGGAAGGTAACAAACATAAAAACTGAAGTAAATCTTATAAAATATTATTTTATAACAGATGTCTGTTGTAGTCAACCATAAACAATGATTCCTTGAATTTCAGAAAGTCATTGTTGTTTTGAAACATAGCTAACTTGCTTAATCAGTCACATTAGATAAAAGATAGCTTGCCAGAAAGTTCCACAGGGCATCTACTATACAGCTACTATATAGTTTTGCTTTTTGTATTTTTCAGCACCTGATTCAAGTTATTGCTTCATTGCACTAATGGACCTTTAAAGTGATGAATCATATGGAAATATTGAAACTAGTGTAGAAAAAAATGATGAAATGAATTGTTGTAAACCTCTAGTAATCACGTTTACTGATCATCTTTATATCTTATTAGTACTCTATAATTTCACATTGATATTTTTGTTATTATCTTGACCTGTGCTTGAACAGAAGTGTCTTGCATGTCTTACTCCAGGATATTTAAACATTGTCCTGCCTGTTTCCTTCCCCAGAACCCCCAGTCCCCATCGCTCCTCCCCAGCTGACAGCAGTGGGCGCTACCTACCTGTGGATCCAGCTCAACGCCAACTCCATCAATGGGGATGGGCCGATAATCGGCCGTGAAGTGGAGTACCGTACCGTCTCAGGCACCATGTATGACCTGCAGCCTGTGGACAAGGCATCACACAAGATCGGCCACCTGGCACCCGATACAGAGTACGAGATCAGCGTGCTGCTCACACGGCCACTGGACGGGGGCACAGGGGCGCCCGGGCCACCACTCCGGGCTCGCACCAAATGCGCTGGTGAGTAGTGCGATGCTTGGTGTGGTGTTGTGTAAAGGGTGAAAAGCCCAGGCACAAAGGAGAAATGTTAGACCTTTAAAATGAGTACACGTTTGCATGGTTCTAGGTTAGGACAGTGAATATGCTGAATATGTATGTTTGTATGTTAACATCAAATCAGTCACCATCTGGTTTGTAAGAAGCTTGTCCTGTAATAGGCTGCAAGACATCACATCAATTCAGGAATCTTCTTGTTGTTAGACATGTCTGTGAGAATTGGATTTGGTGAGAGTGTGTGTGTGTGTGTGTGTGTGAGGTGGGAGACTGGATTTGGAAAGCAGGTTTGGGCTGTAATCAGGGGGTCTGACCTCCTGTTGAAGGTCTCACTGTTTCTCATTTGAGCATCTGATGGGGATGGATGGTGTTGCTCACTTGGCCTTCTCTCCAGGGCCCGTAGGGTGTGTGTGTGTGTGTGTGCTGATATATACCTACCAAAGCCGTTTTGTCTATGCATAAATTGAGCAGGTGTATACAGTACAATGTGTGCTGTGGGTTTAGGGTTTTAGAGTTTACATATGAATAATTTTGGTGTATTTATATTTAGTATGTATTACTTCTGTGTAAAAAGTGTTAAAGTCTCTCTCTCTCTCTCTCTCTATCTCTCTCTCTCTCTCCCTCTGTGTGTGTGTGTATGTGTGTGAGTGATGGATGCTTTGCCCTGTGAGAACTTTACCAGGAAGGACTCTTGATCTTCCGTTCTTCCCTCATTGACTCCAGGCCCCTCTTTCCGATCTTGAAGCGAAACTCTTCTCACACTTCCATACATCACACTAGCTTCACTAAGCACACCAGAGCTTTTTATTACCTCCGCAGACACAAACTCTAACACACTGTTCATTAACCCATTCCCATTTATCAGCTCCTAGCATGGGGGCTATTATCCTATTATGGGCACTAGGCACCGTTTACCTCTCCTTAATGACTAGTTTGGCCCGCTTAAGTGAAACATAGACACCGGGTACGCTTTAAAGGGTTAATGATGCTGTTATTTTGTCATAATATATAGTGGCTATATTAGGGTTCGTCCTTTTTCTCCTCTCATGGTCAATTTTTTTTTCTTTCTCCCTCCTTGCTTCCTTTGTTGTCTTTGTTCGTGGGCCGTAATGGAGGGATGATCACAAAGAAATACAAATGCAAGGAGAAAAGAAGGCCCCTGCTCTTGAAAGTAAATTGTATTACTTTGTATTCAAGCTTATCTATTGTGTTTGTTATTGCCTTGCGACATGCACAAAGCCTGTTTTATCCTCAAGGTTTGTCCGATTGTTGTGTTTTTTAAGGGGCGGGGAGCGAGGTAGAGAAGTTTTATAACTTTTTTCTATTATTTTGGTCACATCTCTGAAGAAAATCTTTTTGTTTCAGATATGAATAAAATTTAGCATAAACTGATCTTTTTATGGGAACTATGTGCCATCAACTGAGTTTTCCTGGCTTTTAGTTATTTAGATTTTAAAGCATCAATGGAAAAAAGGCATCAGTGCGATGAGACATATTTTCCATATGTAAAACTTGATATATAAAACTTTATTTAAAAACAGAAAGGAAATTTATGTGTGTATTTTCACTTATTTCATCATAAATATAATGTACAAGGTCAGCTAGGGCAGTGTGATTAGCGCTAAAATCCTCACAGCTGTATATAAATAAGCAGAACGCTGAAAGTAGAGTTGCCAAATAGATAACGCTAATCTCGCTAATGGTGTTAAGGGACTATAAAACACTGAGGCCTCAAACAGGGCAGTGGACATAATTATCACAGCCATTAACCAGATAAAGAGTCCAAATTATCACAGCCATTACCCAGATAAGGAGTCCACTACGCCTTTATTAGCCTCTTGCTAGCTTGCTAATGCTAACAGTACCATTAAAACCAATTTGTCATCATGTCTGTCGCTCTGTCATGCACTTTTACTCCAGTTTGGTCTCTTCACTCAGAAGTTAAATGAGACACTATTACACTTCTCGGCTCTTTCTGAAGGTTTCCACACACACATACACACACGTATAAACTCGCAATCTGCTCAAGTTGTGTGTACCTTTTCACAACAGAAAGAAATATGTCTATTCCAGAGACGCAGTGTGTTCTAGTTCAGGAATAAGCTTGGCTTTGCTCCATGTGCCAGAACAAAAACAAGGACAGTGTTGAACTACTTATTTCTCAAACAGAGCAACAGAGTGACATTAAAATATAACAAAATCTGCACCTGTAATTTAACCCCTTAAACTCCCAGACTTGCCTTCTTCTTTCATAACTTCAAACCGTTCCTATTAGTTTCACTTAGGTACCTCAATAATTCATAGAAGATACTGAATAACATGCTTTAAAGCTGCATGAGGTAAGAAAAATTAGGTGGGTTTTTTTTAAGTCTCTAACGGATAGGTGGGGTCGACATTTGAATGATTCTCTGTGAATATATATTCTCTAGGATCTACGATGGCCTGTAGAGTGTTTATAAAATGATTGACAGCAGGAGCATCCAAACACAAACAAGCATTCCGGACCAGAAGTCTGTTTTCCAAACAGGTTTTCTCAGCGACTTAATACACTTTTAAGATGATTAATGTGTTTTAGTAGTTTATATGTTTGTTTTTGCTGGTAATTTAACAAACAATTTAACATTTGTACCTCTGTCTCTTATCTGAGCCAATATTAGACTTTACTGCTGTCTGTTAACCATTTAATGAGAGAACTAGTGCATTATTCCTGGTTATAAAGAGTTATAACTAAAGATATTAAATAATGAATAACATGAATCCCGTAAAGGATCAACATTTTTACACAATAACAAAGCAACATCTTGCAATAAAGTGTCAATTTATCATTAAGCAATGCCTAATTCAACACTTAACGTAGTTTAGGTGTTTCGTGTGTGTGTGTGTGCGAGCGTACGTGTGCGTGAGTGCTGTTTAACCTGCTGTAAACTGCTCATCTGTAATTCTAATTTTATGATCATTGTCTTTGTCTGCTTTCTTGAGTGAGTGAGTGTGTGTGTGTGTGTGTGTGTGTGTGTGTGTGTGTCCCCTCTCTGTGTGTGCCCGTGTCTGGGAAAAGACATTCGATATTTGCATGCAGCGCTGACATTGATTACAACATCACTTAGCAAGGTCATCTGTAAATACACACAGGTGTGCAATGAGGACATCTCTCTCTTTCTCTCTCTCTCTTTCTCTGTCCTACAAAATACTCACCTGCTTATTTAGATGCAGTGTGTGTGTACAAGCTTTTACAAAGCAAAAACATGTGCATAAATAACTTTTGCATCCTTGCTGTTTTTGTCTCTCAGTCTTTTTCACTTTGTCCTCTACCTCCATCTCTTTCATGTGTTGCTTAACTTCAGGAACACAGTGTTTTAGCTTTGTGTGTGTGTGTGTGTGTGTGTGTGTGTGTGTGTGGACATTTACTCCTCAGTGATAGTGGTATTGTTGTGTTGCAGTATGAATAGCCGCGGGCCGGACTGCTCTCTCAGTCACACACCTCTGCACTGGCATCGTGCTCCTCCCTGCTACTCGACCTCTAGGGTTTAATCTTTGTTCCACAGGACACCAACTAAAGGTTTCTCACTCTGAGCCACACTGAATTAGTGAGCAATTTTGTGTTCTGTTGTCAGAGAGAGAAAGCGAGAGATTGAGTTTGGTACAAATCAGCAAGGTTACTGGACTGAAAAGAGGGAAAGGAAAGAAAGAAAGGCACCTGTTTATCCTGCCAAGGTGGGACAGCCTATTGTATTTCTCAATATTATATCTCTTCTCTTCTCTTCTCTTCTCTTCTATTTTTTGTTGCTTTTCCCATCCTTTCTTTCTTTCTTCTCTTGACTTCTTTTCATCATTTTCTTGCCTTGCTTCTTTGCTTTTCTTTCTTTCATACTTTTTCCCTTTCTCTTCTCTTCTCTTCTCTTCTCACAGATCCTTGTCTTAAATAAGTCACCCATCAGGCTGAACCCTCAGCTGTTAAACACAAGTAAACACCGGCTCATTCCATTCATTAAGTCACGCAGCTCCAGAATGAGCAGCTATATGCTGTGCTTCACTTCTTGATTTCAGCCCAAATTCTTCATCATCTGGAACGTGGGCTGACTGGGAGCAGACAAGCCTCTCGCTAATGATGATGAATTTGCTCCTGGATGATTCTCGACATTTTTTTGGAGTTTGATGCAGGGAAAATGCTGTACTTTTGACACTTAGCGGGCTGCTGAAACATTATCTTTCTCTTAATCAGTCACTCATAATCTACGAGCTGTCATTTCCGCCATGCTGAGCTTCCTCATGGTGCGCTGAATATCTTGTTTAGGAGATCCAGTTTTTTTTACAGCTTTACAGTGCCTGCGTCAAAGCACTGAATTTGTACCAAACGTTCATGTTTGAAGCCTGATGCCATTTAGAAGTTTAGAAGTCTAAACATGAAAATGAATAAAGCAAATAAATATCTAATATGAATGGGAGTGAGAAGATAGATGTGATCTCGTATGCCCTGAGCGAGCAGCTTTGTTTTGGAGTCAAGTTTCTTGCACCAGTCCACCTTCTGTACTTCCAGCTCACCTCTCATTCGATAGTTGCATCGATACATTGCATGCCAACTGAAAACTTTCATTGTCTTTATCCTGGGGAAAAGTAATCTCCAAACCTCATTTCATTTAATGAGATTCACTCCTTAGCGGTTCAATATAAACATGTTTAAGGGAAGTAAATCAGCAGTGCTCCCTGCAGCTCCTAACTCATCTGAGAGAAGTCTTGCTTCTTGCTCATCAGATGCTTGACAGAACACTAGCCTCTATCTAATTTGTCAGACTAACATATTACGGTGCTCCAGGAGGTTAAAGGTTGCCAGGAGGGTCATGCTTCGATGCAAGACACAGCTAGGTGAGTCTCTAGAGCCGTTGTGACCTCAATCACTACAGCGAAAGTGGACTGAGCAATCGATTGCAACTGCGATGTGTTACCTGCCCTGACTAAGGCTATTAGAATAGGTGTGTTTCAACAGATGGGTCTGTTTCAGTGTGTGTATGTGTGTGTGTGTGTGTGTGTGTGTGTGTTGGTGTGTGTGTGTCTGTGTGGAAAGGGCTTTGGGTTGGTGATGTAACTGTCTAACAAAGTAGATTTTATTTTAGGCTCTTTGCAATTCATTACAGTGGGGTTTGCTGGTATAGGAAAATAATCAAACTTTTGGATTTTCTGTCTCATACATGAACTCATAGATGGCCATGACTGGCTAGTGTCACTGTGATTGACAGAGGAGAGAAAGCATGACATCCCTCCCACCCAGAGAGCATGGCCAATTTTGCTCTCTTGGCTCCCATACCCGGATGGTTGTGGTATCATCAGGCTTGTGATCTCCAGGCGATAGGGCGAATGCTTTTCTGTTGCGCCATATCTTATTTTTGACCCGTTTATTGTTGCTTTCTCTTACCATTTACGTTGCAGCCACTATAAAAAGTTGTTCTATCACTTTCCCTGGAAGTTAATAAGACAGAAGACAAAGCATAAATGTAAAGGTACAGCTTTACCTCAGACTGCTTCACAAAGCACTAACACTGGAGACTCCTTCCAAAAATTTGTTCTTAGTTCAGGTGATGTGCGATTTATCTTGCAGCTGGAACTTAGGTCCGAGCTGCTGTTAAAGAAAATTATTCAACAATTTTCTGACCAATTAGAATCGAGAATTCACCTGCTATGCAACTCATATTTTGCAGCTTTTTGTTTAAGCAGCTTCAACCTGATTTTATTTGCACTCATGTGCAGTGCTGTAAGTTATGAAGACGTTTTCTTTGGTGATGTTTTGTTGAATCTCTGACCGATGAGTTGGCGGTTTTCAATCGTAATCAGATCATGAGCTGAGACTGAGGCAGAATTGGCAGATGAGCTGTCGCTCATTGAACCTCAGTGTCACACTCGACAGCGCACAGATCAATACCGCGCTGCGATGGAAGATTATATCCAAACCTGCCTGATTAAACAGCAACCTCAGAAGGTAGCAACGAGCACAAAAGCTGTCAGTCATTACAGAGTGTTGTGGTGTGTGTGTGTGTGTGTGTGTGTGTGTGTGTGTGTGTGTGTGTGTGTGTATATATGTGTATAAAGGGTGCTGTACCACAAGGCCTGCAGTTCTGATTTGTGTCTGACTCTGCAGCTCAACCGTTTGCTGTTTTGGGCCGTTAATCACGAAGCCTGGCATCTCTGAGATCAACACATTGTGTTTGCTATATGGCCTGCCCTCCCTCCACCACCAGGCGAGAGCTGTTCCATTAATCAGACAGATAGACAGAGAGATAGAGAGAGAGAGAGAGAGAGAGAGAGAAAGGGAAGGAGAGGGAGGTGAGCTGCCTGCACATCAGCTCAATAAATCGGCCCTATTATCTGCGCCTGGATGCCAAAGGCTCGGTGGATTTGTGAGTGTGTATGTGGCTGTGTATGTGTGTGTGTGTGTTTGCATGCCTGCGTAATGACTGAGAGCTCTTGTACACGATGCTTGTTGCGTATCTCTCTCCATCTCTCAGGTGATGAGGGTTTTAGTGTTGGCTATCAAAAGCTATTATGAGTCGCAAAAGCAGGCTGATATGAAAACGGTTTTATAAGTGCAGAAAGCCATGCACTAGAGACTCCTCAGTGACTGTACACTACTGCTCTCTCTCTCTCTCTCTCTCTCTCTCTCTCTCTCGCTCTCACACACACACACACACACACACATCCATATATACCACAATTTAAAATGACTGCGTGAATAATTACTCTGAAATGGAGAGATAAGTGGTGATAATACTCTTCCAGCTGGCACTTAAAGAACATCTCTGTCTTGCCCCCCTCTTCCTCCCTTTTCCTCCTCCTCTCTCTCTCTTCCTCTCTCTCTTGCTGTCTCCCTTGCTCTGTCTGTCTGCCTGTCTCTCTCTTTCTCTCTTTCTTCCACTCCATCCTTCTCTTTTCTGATCATATCACATGATATAACATGATTTATTAGATTGGAAAATAAATATGTGTTAAATCTCTAATTCTCTTTCTTTTATGCTCTCTTTCTCCCTCCCTCTACTTCTCTCCCTCTCACTCTGTCTTCTCTTTCTGTCCCACTCTTTCCCTCTCTTTCCTTTACTCCATCTCTCTTTCTCTCTCCCCATCTCTTTCCCTTTTTTACCTTCACACCTTCCTCCCCATCTCTCTCTTGCCCTCCATCTCCCTCTTTCTTGCTCTGTCTCACTCTCATACACCCTGTACCACTCTTTCCATTTCTCTCCTTCACTCCCTCCAGCCCTCAGCCCCTTTCTGTCTTTCCTACAACCTCTCTTTCTGTCTGTCTCTCCTTCCCACTCTCTTCCCCCTCTCATCTCTCCCTTGCACCCACCACCCCCCACCCCCACCCCCACTTGATGAAGCAGTCCTTCTTCTATCTTGGATGGAGGAAACACTACAGACACAGTGAAACTGCATTAGCATAAAGCCAGAGTGATCAGGAGGATGCAGAGATGTAGAAGATCACAAATTCTACAATTGATTAAACTATTGCTTTTAATGGCGAGGCTGTTGAACTGGCACTCAGCAGCGCGCAGTGTAGCATTGTGCCTGCTGTAAACACATCTTACTGAGCTCATTAGCTAATTGCTAAGCCGTTTACAAGTGCAATCAGAGAAGCCAGATAAAGCAGCGCCATTTACAGCTGCTCTAGAAAATCTATGTGTATGTCTGTGTTTGTGAAGTTTATCAAATCCAAAGTAACTGTGCATTTGTAAGTATTGTTTTAAATAGTTTGCTGCAGAGATTGCATTTACATCTTTTTTTCCACTTCAAAAATCAGCAAAATATGTCATTTGGTGAGGGGCGCCCAAACTTTTGCATACAACTGTACTGAATAGTTTGTCCAAAAGATGCTAAATGATGTGCTGAGAAAGAAAGTGATTCCTGTCTCAAGATGACGCCCACTACTGTGTTTTTTAAAACTGTTTTCTATTTTTATAGATAACAATGTGTCAGTGTCAGACAAAACATGTCTTGTGTGTGTGTGTGTGTGTGTGTGTGTGTGTGTGTGAAAAAATGGTAAAATGGTGGCTATAAACCTCACTTAGTGTTAGCTACATCACTTTTGCATCTCTAAGAAGCAAACCGAATGTACATGCAGTACCTCCACCAGACATTCTTGATTGATTGATTGCGTTGGTGGTAAAGGGGAAAGTGTGTCAATTTTCCGAGCGCGAGTCCTTAAAAGTGCAACACAAATTAGGAACTGGACAATTTTTTTTGTGGAGCACTTCTGCTGGAACACTTGCATTGAGCAAAATAAAGATTGTGTGGAAAAATGATACACTTTTGTGACACCTATTTTCAATAAACAATGCATTTTTGCATTTGCATTTTTTTTTTAGAAGTTCTGAAACTCAAGAAACTTTGATACGGGTACTACACTCGTTTTTTAATTCTCTGGATTTATTACGGAATTGCACTGCAGTTACACCCAGCTCAGATTGCATACTAAAAATATTTTGAAGCCGTCGCTGCATGTTTAATCCCAAACGCTGCATCATGGCTCACTTGCGCCCATATGCTGTAGCCCAGTTCTGTTGAAGCGACGTGTCAAAACGGGGCCTGTGTTCCGCGATTGCCTCCGTAGTGTGTTTGAGCGTGCTCGCAACACTGCAGCAGGTCCACCTCCTCAGCCTGGCTCTACGAGCGCTTCATATAGCTAGGTCAGCGCCCACACACACGCAACCCGCCTGACACCAGATCATCTATTATAGCTCTGTATCAGTGACAAGATCTGTCTCTCCATGGGAAAGAGCTGTAGGAGAGAGCGAGATAGAGAGAGACGGAGCTAACAGATGGTTGCGGAGCGAACAGATCCATTACAGCGAAACAGGCATTGATTGTGTTGAGGGCCGTAATTGAACAGGGCAGCGAAACAGACTGAGGGATGAAGGCAGTGTCATGTCAGAACGAGCGAGCTGGGGATTTCTGCAGAACGCCGTGATGGAGAGAGTGCGGGAGTCGAGCTGCTCTGAGGCAGATCTGATAAGGAAATCACTCACAGCAATCAGAGAGAGAAAGAGGCCTAGAGCTCTCTCTCTTTCTCTCGCTCTCTCTCTCTCTCTCTCTCTCACACACACACACACACATACACACTAACATAAAATATTGTCATCATCATCCACTCAAGTGTGTCTGCAGTAGACATGCCCAATTTGTTCCCTTTCATCCAGGACTAATGTCTCCATGCTCTCGCTATTGGTGGTAAGCACTAACCCCCTCTCTCCTCTCTCTCTCTCCTCTCTCTCTCTGTCTTTCTCTCTCTCATTTAACGTCTTCCGTTACTCTCCAGCCATTCTTCTCTTTCCTTCTTTCCCTTCCTCTTCACTCCTGAGTGACCACACAGTCTCACCTGTCTGGATTTTTAGACGTACGGCTGTACTCACTGAGTCTGTACTCCTGTTCACTAATGGTGTAGAGATGTTCTGACTCTTTGTATTCGCTCTGTTGATTGTCTCTTATATATATCATTGTCCTAATATTGCAAACATCTTGTATTATTCTTTGTCTAATAATTTGGTAATTAGATTGTTTGGTGTAGCAGGTAGAGCCGTTGCCTCACAGCTCCAGAGTTTCACACGTTCTCCTGATAGAGAGAAGAGAAAATGTTTCCTCTGGGTTCTGCAGTAGGGGGATAGGTGACTCTAAATTGCCCCTCCTCCAGTTCAAATGAGTGTGTGCATGATGCCCTGAGTTAGACTGGCGTCCCATCCAGGATGTGTTCTCTCCTCACACCTGTGTTCCCCGAATACCAAGGTTATTGTGTATCTCCAAGTCAGTCCTTCTCTTCCCCGTTCTCTTTCCCTATCCCTTCTTACAGTCTTTCCTCCTCTTCATTCCTTTCCTTCTCTTCAATCTTTTCCTCCTTTCCTTTGCTTTCCTTTCCTTTCCTTTCCTTTCCTTTCCTTTCCTTTCCTTCTCTTCTCTTCTCTCCTTCCTTTCCTTCTCTTCTCTTCTCTTCTCTTCTTTCCTTTCCTTTCCTTTTGTTCTTTTCTCTTCACTTCTCTCTTTCCTTTCCTTTCCTTTCCTTTAGTTCGCTTCTCTTCTCTTTTTCCTTCTCTTCTCTTTTTGTCTTATCTTCTCTAGGCCTGTGCATCTTGTTTTATTTATGTCCATCTCTCTGTCTCTCTCTCTCTCTCTCTCTCTAACTCTCTCTCTCTCTCTCTCTTGCATTTGTATAATCATGTTATCTATTTGCATGATAAAGATAAGACGGGCAGGCCATTAGAATTAACAGGAGCTGATAATGTGGAGATAATTTAGAAATCATTATTTAAATGTCACGCTGTAATGATAAAAACCTCACTAATAGTTCTATCTAAATGTCAAATTGGAATTATTCAATTACATCTTCAGGCCAGGGGCAGTGGCAGGAATACCAATCTAGACCTCCAGTTTGTGTATGTGTGTGCGTGCGTGCATGTGTTAAGCAACCCTCTTGTTAACTGCAATTACTTTATTCTCCAAATATCTAGTTTATTGTAATGTCTACTTTGCAAATGATCAGATATCTGCCAGCTATTTTCCATCTTAGAATTATTTGTATATAATTTTGTTACTGTGTTCAAAGACAAATTTTTTCCAATCATTTCTGTTTGTGTCGTCTCCACAACGACAGATTCAGTCTTTTATTTTCATTTATGCATTTTCTGTATAAACAACAACAAAAAAAAGAGAAGAATAAAAGTGCTTAAATTCATATTAGTCGGCTTCATCACATCTCAGAGTGGTGAGAGGGCTGCATGGTCACCAGACCCGCTCATGTGTTATCAGTCACTGCAGTATCATCTTAAACAGAATATCTCAGCATCTCAGCCTTTCTTTCTTCTTCCGTATCTCTCCATCGACAGCAGAAAGGAGTAGAGGAGCGCAGGTCAGAGCGTCTCTCGTCTTCAAAACCGACCTTGACCTGCTTTGAACAGGAGGAGGAGAGGAGCTTTCACACAAATGCAAATAGGAAGTGTCACACCAAGTCTCTCTCCTTCTGTAGATCACACATTGTGTGTGTGTGTGTGTGTGTGTGTGTGTGTGTAGTATGAGAGTTCATACAAAGTGTGTGAGAGTACATGGGTGTGTTAAGGCTGTCAGAATGAATTTCAGTATTTAACTGAAATAAGTTTCCTAATATTAATGTATTTAGTCACAATACACAAATGCCTTTTCTGGGATATTATGGATATCATGATTTTTTATTATTTAAAAAAATAAGTTTTATGTTAATCTTTGTAGTTAATCTTTAAAATTGTAAAAATGTTAAAATATTAACAGATTTGTAAAAAAAAAACAATTCTAAATATTATTACATATATTTTCGTCTATTTTTAGTGATATTTTTAAATATAAAAAAATATATTTTATTGTCTGTTTTTAGTTATTTTATAAAACAGTACTGTATTGCTGGGAAATTCTTAGCAAATCTATATATCGTGATATCTATATATCTTGATACGTATCATGTATCATAGAAATGTTTTCGAGAATCATAATATGATATATTTATCATATTACCCACTCCTATGCTAAAATCTTCTATTTAAATTCACCTAAATCTATAGAGACACATTCTCTAAACTTTCTGGGTAATGATTTAATGATATGTGGTGCTTAATGTGTCATTTATGACATTTTAAATTTTTAAACATTTAAAACAAAGAGTATATTTTAAAAATGATCATTAACATTAAAAATACATTTTAAAAATGTATCACTTTTCTAATTAAATATAAAATCAAGCAAAGTATGTGTCCTAAAATCTCAAATGGCATTAATAGTGCACTACATACTACAGGTTCTATAATGCCTTCATGAGCATATGTACTGATTAGGAGTGAATTTCAGATTTGGATTCAGTGTTGGATTTTTATATGGCTTTCAGGTTGTATAAGAAATATCATGTAAGAAATGTAGCAAAATATCAGTGACCAAAAATACAATAGGTGAATAAAGAAAAAACAAAAACGAATCAGAAACATTAAAGGTTAATGTGAGACCGCCGCACAGGGCCAGGTGTACATCCGCGAGAAAACGCTGCATAAAATTCAACTCGCGTGCAGCTGCAAAAAGCATTCACAAGGCGTCTGACATTAACGTTCAGTTTACTGAGGCTGTAGCTCATCACGCTGCACCTGGGGCGCCCGCCAAATTCACTCTGCGTGAGGCGCACGGTTTAAAAGCCACTGTGAAATGGTGGAAATGGTCAACCGTAGAGAGCCAAACAAAAAAAAAAAGAAAAATCAGAAAAAAGAAAATGCACATTTATGAACGTGTAGAAAATTTGTAATTAATGAAGTACACTTTCAGTCATGGTACTCGAGTCAGAACAAGTAAACAGTGTGGAATTAATACAGCTGATACACCATTACATTCCCAACTGGTTTTCTTTAATGAAAAGGCTGCAGTGTGCAGAATAATCTGTCACATCAAAGTGTGTAATTAAATTTTCTCATTTTTCTCATAGTCAGCTGCAGCTCCTATATAATTTGGTCAATGACCAAGGTTGCCGTATCTGCGTAATAAATGCATCCAAGTGGAGATGCAGTAGGTTTTTAGAAGAACAATTTTTTTTTTACCAAATGCTCTAAAATGCTCTCGTTTATTATTAAGTTTATTGACGCAAATAAATTCCATCTAAAAAAATTACATATTACATTTTACAAATTACATATAAAAGATATGACTTTACATCATCGTTATGACATGATTTAATATTTTTATGTACTGTAACCACTGTTCTCGAATTCTCTATTCTGATTGGTCAGATGGTGTTGATTAATGTTCTTTAACAACAGCTGCAAGGTTTATATTAATGTACTCGTTTAAATACATTATCATTTCTATAGTAACAGCTTAGACAGTATGGCAGAGGCTCCACATTAATAGATGAAGAAAACATGTATAATTAATATAATATCTTTATATGAAGTTTTCTGTTAGGAGATGTTTATTTAGCATTTATGGAAGGAGTCTCCAGTGTCAGTGTAACAGTCAGAGGTAAAGCTGTGACTTTATGTTTTCTGAAATGAGAAAGCTGTCATGTTTTGTTATGAATAATACAATCAGTCTGCCCAATACTGCTGAAAAGCTGTAGACCTGACACCAATGAAAAACTGTAAAAATTTCACTGTATGTATTATTCTTATAATAATGTTACTTAAGTTATATTGCATTGTACTATCTATTTATTTAATTGATATTTATTAGACTAGTTGTCTCATTTAAATGTGACAAAGCATCTTAAATCATGCACTTTGTGTCATGCAGTGATGTTTTTTAATATGCTTCAACTTGCATTTGAACACTCATCCAATATCTCCACCTTTTTGTTTGTGCTGACTTTTCACTTTTTTCTCCCTTATGTATATATATTAGAGATGGCACAATACCAGTTTTTCTTTTTCTGATACCGATAATGAAATCTTGAGTATCAGCTGATATCAATACCCATCCTATCATTTAAAAATAAAAAAAATACTACTAAGCATTAACTTTTTTTTTTTAACTGGAGCACTTAAACAATACAGGAAAAATACATGGCTAAAAACATGGCATAAAACTTTGGCAAATATAATAAAATCTAAAGTATAAATATAATTTAGCCCCCCCCAAAAAAAATCCAAGTCTAATACCTATCTTTCTCATTTGTTACAAGATCAGATCAAATACATTCTTCAGTCTGCTTCAGTCTGATCCAACATTTTTTATTGCAAATGCTCAACATTGATCCTGAGTATAGGATCAGTGCTGTCTCTAATATATGCAAGACTTTGCGTGTTGCTATATTTGCTATATACATATCCTTAAACTGAGCGTTTAGGCCCGTATACCAGTTTCATAAATATCTATTTGGGCAAACAAGAATTTTTTCAGGCAAAAAGAATTTGACAGCCTTTCCATGTGTTGATGTGAAAACACAGTTACTCTGCGCGTGTGTTTTAATTTGATAATCAGCCCATATCACTTAGGCTCCTAATGACAGATTGACCGCAGCAGTAAAACGGGGCACAAGGCCATAAATCCCAGTGCTGTGTTAATTAAAGAAAGTTTCTGTTGCCCTGTAAAGCTACTGTGTTAATATTCTAGAAAATGTCCCCATTCACAGATCGTTGTAACTTCATATGTTGGTTTAATGATGCAGAACTCATTGCTGCTGCGGTCACCCAGGAGCGGAAGGCTGGCTGTGCTAGGGACGATGATTTCACAGAGGAAAGAGCTTTCACGCCTCTGCTCAGGCAGCGTATAAAGAGACTCTCTGCTCCACCAACTTTACAGTGTAGCACTCTTCATGAACTCTCTCTCTTTCTCTCTCTCTCTCTCTCTCTCTCTCTCTCTCTCTCGCTCTTTTTCACTTTTTATGAGTGTTTTGCCAATGCACATTCAAAGATGAGACCTGGACCAAACGGAACTTGAGGTTGTAGCTCATTTTCCACCAACTTGATATAGAGACTTGGCAATAACTGCGACTTTCAGTGACACCATTGTTAAGTTCAACGTGGAACCATTAACCTGGACTGAGAAACACATAGTCATAGTCTTCACATAGTCAAATTTGGACACTTTCTACAGATTTTCATGAACTGAAATATGTTTCTCCTTTGCACATATGTTAATAACATGTAAAGTTCTAGCACTTTAAGCCCCCAAAGGTAATAAGGAAGAAAAAGAAGATTCAACCTTTACTGAAAGACACTGCGCATGCTTCAACATTTACAACCTCATCTACTCATGGAAAAACAACATTACTGCCAAATTGTAAAGAATTATACGTTCGCAATAGGAAGTGAGTTCTCATTTTGATTTTCAGCATTGTCATTGTCATTCATCATTGTCTCTTCACCCCACTGACATCTGTTCATGGAAATAAGTCATTCAGTCAGTTCTTGTGACTGAATTTCTTGCTAATATCATCTTTTATTAGGTCATTTAAACATTTTAAACTTTGTTTACGCTGTTGTGAGTATGGTATGTAAGCGCTCTTTTTCATGGACTCACCTGACAATGCCACGCCACACCAGCAGAGGTCCCAATCTCCAGAATATTAGCCCACTTCCAGTGTTGCCAACTTAGAGACTTTGTCACTAGATTTGGCAACTTTTAAGGCCCCTTTAGTGACTTTTAAGGCCCCTTTCTGAGCACAAGTTAGTGACTGTCTTGAACTCGATACGTCTTTCCAGCTCACATGACTTGACTCACCATCAGTGTGTGATGTCTTACTGTGTCACGCTTGTGACCACTCACTGATCACCATTATTCCCAACGACCAATCACTGATCACCACTGTTTGTCGTTTTAAACTATCTCATTGGAGATATTTACAAGTAATAAAAGTGAGTGACTGTTTTTCTCATGACTACTCACATTTCACGACTACTCGCTGTCACTGCATTTTTTTTGTCTGCATTCTTGATAGATATTTTGTAAATGTTTAGTTTGTGGTGCCATGATCAAAGATGACTTGTTCAAGAAATAAATTATAATCTTTTTTCTGTTTTAAAAAAGTTCTATTCTACTTTTTTTATTGAAAGGGAAAATCTTCCTTCTTCATGTACCCTAGTTTGTAATTTGATGTGCCAATGACCATGATGAAGACGTTTATATGCAAATTAGTCTATGACATCATCTAGCAACTTCTTGAGCATGCTTTAGCTACTTTGCTCTGAAGAGAATTGGCGACACTGCCCACTTCTGCTTTCACGTATTTGGATTTTTTTGGCTGTTGTGATTTTTGTCTGCTGTTTTTAGGATTTAGATTGTTTTGCTGTCTGTGTTTGGACATTGACTGTGTTTCCGACCACAATTTTCGCCTCATGTTTGTCAGCAAACTCATGTTTGTCAGCTTATATTTGTTTCACTCCTGCGCATTGCTATCCAACAACTTGATCAAAGCATTACATTCATTATGAGCGTAGTCGCAGTTAGCTATTAGCATTTTTATGCAGACTGTCTGTTTTCAACAACTGTGTTTGTTAAACTGGCTTGATAAGTTAGAAAGCAGCCTAAATGAAAACATCTTCATGTTGTTTTTGTGAAATACACAGTTTTGGGTGTTTACCAGAACACATTTACTGACCAAAAGTCTTGCTGATGAATGAGCTTTTTAATTTCATCAAGAGTAATGTTAGCAAATATTTCAATTTTAACCAGCTATTCACAAAAATGACAAAATCAACACACTAAATATCTCAGTAAAGTTGACACTTAGTGTAGTGTATGCATGATGACACACTTCCTCCCTTTCATGCCCTCTCTCTCTCTCTCTCTCACCCTCTCTCTCATTAAACGACTGCTAAAAGTGCACATATTGCCGGAAAACCTTGGGGTTTGATACAGTCAGGGAATATAATGTAACACTTTTCACTCTCCGTAATGGGGAAATAATCTTTGCAAATGGCATAAAATAAGCATGAAAGAAGTGTTCCTAATCCATTAAGTGCATTTGACTACATAAAGTTTAGAATAAGAGAATGTTAAAACTCTCTCTGTCACTCTCTCTCTCTCCCTGGCCCATGGCTCAGATACACACTTTAGTGCATTAGAGAGTGTGTGGAGCTGGTGTAATGTGATTTGTGTGCCTGGCCGGCGGTGCGCTCCCCTCACCACCACCTCTGGCCTACTCAGTGTGGTCAGCTGATAGTTCCGCAAATGGACACGCTTAAAACTTCTATTTTCTGGATGGCTCTCCTGAAACGCTCCCATTCCACACACGGGGGGGGTCTGTTTTCATCTCTACCCTTTCTGTTTCTCTGTCTCTCTGTATTTCTCTCTCTCCCTCTCTCTCTCTCTCTCTCTCTCTCTCGTGCTCTCTCTCTGCCTTTATACAC
Source organism: Pangasianodon hypophthalmus (assembly GCF_027358585.1). Lineage (NCBI taxonomy): Eukaryota > Metazoa > Chordata > Actinopteri > Siluriformes > Pangasiidae > Pangasianodon > Pangasianodon hypophthalmus. The sequence goes on along the minus strand of NC_069730.1, from coordinate 15,132,253 downwards.
TCTTGTATACTTCGTTCTCTGTTCTCTGGTGTCTAAATTGAAAATGTTCAAGGAAAATTTGTTTCTGCGAAGATTGGAGTCTCTCAATGGCGGCGCAGCATTAAATTACTGCTCTTCTCTAGTTGTCTATAAGTGAAACCATTTGAAATCTACTTCACTGTCATTTTAGACTGTATTGTGTTGGATTACTGTTTTCTTATCTTTTTTTGCATTTGTCAAAAAAGTAATGCACGTCAATAGAGGCGGAACGTCAGGAAATAAGAAAGCAAGAATGAGTTTGCGAATAGTTCGACACAATTGTGCACGCAGGTCATTTTCTTAAGCCACATGTGAATGCAGACGGCGTGTACTCAGGAGGTTGTTCCAGAAATCAATAGCTTTTAAAGTCGCACTTGATTCAGAGGCAAAAAAGAAAATATTTCAAAGGCGCCACAGCCGCACTTATTTTTCCCCTTTCTGTAAAGCATCTGAAAAAATCAATGCTGTATTTTTAAATAGCAGTTACAAAATTTTTAAGGAAGCAAATATAGCGACATTCTTTCATATCAATGTTATTACTTTCTGAATCTCCACCACACACACACAGACACAGACACACACACATGCATACACAGTGGCCATAAGAAACAGCAGTAATGTCTCTAATGTTTTGGCTCTGCATTGCATTAATCCATCATGGCCACTATTATTTATTGATAGAGCTGATCTCCACCTTGAGAGCTGTGAGCTGAGATGTGAGGGCTCGTGTCAGCAAGCACGCCCGTTCCCCGAGATCAGCTCCTCAGGGCCACTCTGCCAATGAGCGTGTGATGCGGGCGGGGGTCTGAATCTGCCTGCTCAGCTCTTTCCTCTGTACCCATGACCTTTCTAAATGTCATTTTTTCACGCAAGCTTATTGGCAGTGTGAATAAATGATGAAATGCCGCTCGGCGTGGGTAAACTCGGTATTCCGACGTGAATGTTTATTTTTTCCTCTTTCCCCTTTTGCAAAGTTTCTCAGTTAACCCTGTGTGTGTTTTGTGTGCTCTGTGTTTGCTGCTTGACCCTTCACTGTATCATTGCATGCTGTGGATTTGCACTTAATCATTCAGAAACCACTCGTCTATAGGTTGCATTAAGCTAATGCATGGTCCTGCGAGGTTGAATAATCCACTGCCCATGATGAGAAAATTTGCCAAAATTAACATTTAAAAAGAAGCACTTGTGCAATTAGTGATAATTTGAGGTGAAACATATAGGGATATTGTATAGTTTTATTTAAACTTTTAGTATGCACTGTTTTTCTCTCTAGGGCATTCATTCATTCATTCATTATTAGCTGTGACTTCACTTACTGTATAACACACTCACTTGACTTCACTTACTGTATAACACACTCACTCCCTTACATTTAGGATGTGGATGTTTCTCCTTTAATAAGATCTGATAAATTCATGTATGTTTACACTTAAAAACTGCATGTATAAGAACAAAAAATACTTCACAGCCTATGTGAGCACAGGCTACATTCAGTGTTTCTGCCATTGCAATTTGGCAACTGTTATTATTTCTATTTTTAATTCATTTAAATGCTCAGAGTACCATTTGTACTGAATATTGGCACAGCTGTGCCAATACTTAGTATAAGAGTCAAGAGTCATTTATTTGTCATTTGCACAGTTACACTGGGTACACTGGGCATTGAAATGCTTGTGACGAGGATTTAGACACTGACAGAACAAACACTTATTAGACAGGAACAAACATATATTTGGACATCAAGGTTGGGTTGATGCTGTAATGTGGTGGTAAATGAGACAGTTGTGTACAAAGGCAGAGTAAAGAGACAAGGCTATTTAAAATTGTTACAATGGTAGAGTAAAAGTGGCATGCGCTATTAAATAAGGTAGAACAGTAAATACAAGTTTAATAAATAGTATATACTAAATCTGAATAGTAAATATCTAAGTGTCTGGAAATGGCAGTAATAAAATGTCACAGTGCTAGATGAAGGACTACTGGCTGTTAAGTAGTCTGATGGCTTGGAGATAAAAACTGTTCTTCAGTCTGGTTGTCTGTGTTTGGATGCAACGGAAGTGTGTGCCAGACGGCAGTGTAGCAAACAGGTAATGAGCAGGGAGAGTGCAGTCCTTAATGATATTGCGGGCCTTCCTCAAACAGCGTGTCCTGTTAGGCCGGGAGTTTGTTTCCTGTGAAACAAGCTCCGCTGTTCTCACCACTCTCCGATAAAGCATATAACAGGATGATTGCGAGTGTGATATTGCTTTTATACAACAGTTTTATAAATAAGAAATTAATATGAAGTCATTTAAAATTTCAGACACAATATGGCCAAATAAACTGTTTCTTTTAGAAACAGATGCTGAAGAAGCCGCACTCACTGATAGCCCATCGCATTGATTTGTACATTCCTGTTAAAGGTGCTTTTGGGGAAATTGGCATCCCTTCTTTCTTTTCATCTTCCTCTGACAAGCTTTCATATTTTAAGTCAGAAGTTATATTCATGAAAAATGTATCCCTTTGCCAAGTCCGCTGATGATGTTGCTAACTCTACTGTTCTAACAGTTTCGAACTAGGAAGTGGAATTTTACGTGGCGAACACAGATGAGCGGAGTGATACATACAGTGAAACTTCTCAGTGTGGTTATATTAAATATAAGCCCTGTAGGAACGCCGTTCCTCCAATCAAATTAGTGGACCAGAGCTAACTGTTGTATAATTTAATTATAATATAATGCGTGTTTTTTTGTTATAGAAGTGATGATAATGATTTACTGTTCGTTAACCAAATGGCCACTGCTGCGATAGTTTCATATTATACAAATAGACCTGTCAGTCATCTATAAACAGAAATATTCAATAGCTCCGTTTATTCTAACTGTTTCACATAGCAGAACAACTGCCACTTTTAAAGAATAACAAGCTGCAATTATCTCATCTGGAAATATTCAGGTCAGTATTCAGGCCAAAAAAAACAAAAAAACAAAAAACAAAACAGCAGTGTGCTCTGTTAGTGCTGCTTCACATCAGTTACACTGTGTGCCCTTGTGATTAGATAAATACCAAGCAGTAGGTTTTAGAGATGAATGAAATTGATAGTGTTATAAAAATGTCCTACCGTGTGTGTGTGTGTGTGTGTGTGTGTGTGTGTGTTCATGTGTGAGTGCCTGATTTTGTCATGGTCCCATGCTTACCCCTGACTCTGCTTTGTTTCATTCTGACTAGCAATATTAGAGTCTCACACTGATTCAGTCAGCTTTTTTTTTTCTTGTGTCAGTCTGTGCTTTGGACATATTTTCTTGTGCATCACTTTTAAAGGCAAAGAGGAAAAGGAACGCTGTGTGTGTCTTTGTGTGTGAGAAAGCTCACAAGTGTTCCTCTCCATCACCAGAATGTTAAGTATGGCGACTAAAGCCTCAGAACAGCAGCCTTGTGTTTGTGTGTGTGTGTGTGTGTCTGTGTGTGTCTTCATAGGGGGGCAGGAGGAAATTGAGCCCTGGCTGGGTCTAATAGGAGGGAAAGTTCCAGAAAAAATGGAGTTCAAATTTAACCTGGATGGAAATTGATCCTATTACCGTGCGCTCTGGCTGCTTCTCTCCCCACAGAGAGACATCGAGAGAGGCAAACCGGAGGGTCTACGAGGCAGCCATACAAGTGTGTGTGTGTGTGTGTGTGAGTGTTGTTTGTTGTTTGTGCTCAGAAAGAGGGAATATAAAGGGAGATAGGCAAAAGGCAAAGACTAAACAAAAAGCAAGAAGAAAGAAGGAAATGGAAGAGAGAGAGGGAGGAAGATAGTGAAAGTGAGCTAGGGAGAAATGGCTTTGATGGGATGTCACTGGGCTTTTTGGCCTTTCCACAAAGACAGTCCTGTTCTATCAGCGTCTGTACAGAAAGAGACAGCACGCATGTGCAAGAGAGAGAGAGAGAGAGAGACAGAGAGAGAGAGAGAGAGAGAGAGAGATCTGTCTGTGTACCTAAGTATGATGTGTAGTAAACTATATTGCTGTGGTATAATAGGAATAAATAAAATACTGAGGTGCGTGCTGTTATAGGAAAATAATCATGATAAATAATCACCTAATCATGTTTTCCTTCGTACATATGGTGTTGTATGTTAAAGCTGCTGTCAGAGAGTTTTAAATATATATATATATATATATATATATATATATATATATATATATATATATATATATGTGTGTGTGTATATATATGTGTATATACATATAATTGACCAAAACATTTTTATGAATCTTTCCTACTTGGCACTACTATTTGCCCGGCATGTTAAAAAAAGCTACATATTACATAAATCAAAAGCTTCTTACATATCATGATATTTTTCCACCAAATATGACTGTAGCATTCTTTCTTTCACACTTCATTTCTATTCTATTACCTTATTTTTTATTGTTGTATGCTTATTTCCTGCTTCACTGTTACACAGTTTGTCCTTACTGGAATTAACTTGGTCTCTCTATCCTTCCCTCTCTCTCTCTCACTCTCTCTCTTGCTCAGAGCCCATGCATGGGCCTCGGCAGCTGAAGGTGGTGGACATCAAGGCCAGGCAGGTGACCCTCCGTTGGGAGCCATTCGGCTATAATGTGACGCGCTGCCATAACTACAGTCTGACAGTGGAGTACAGCGCCCGCGGGACTGGGAAAGACGAGACCCGGGAGGAGGTGTCATACGATGGCAAGAACTCCGCCCCTCAGCATACCATCCACAACCTGACGCCCTTCACCAACCTGAGCGTCAAACTGGTCCTGCGCAATCGAGAGGGTGTGAAGGAGAGCGCCGAGATCCACGTCCAGACCGACGAAGACGGTGAGACGCGTTGACAAAGATTTACGAGATCCATCACATGTGAGATAAATCTGCACACCCTCTGTGACTGAGCCGTTATATACAGTACAGTGCAGTACAGTCCATTCATTTGCTTCCCAAAAACAAAACTCTTCCCACTCTTTACACATGCAACAAGTTATAAAACTCTGACTTCAAAGAAGCCTTTTATTCACATGCAACAATTATAATTTAAACTCACTACTTTAAAACGTCTTTAAGCATTTGTAGTTGAATAGTTCGCTGCTTTTCTGCATTACATTGACACATAAGAGTTCGACTGAAGGCCACCAGGAGCTGTGTTTTGGAACTTAAGCCAGACAGCTAATAAATATGACTTGACATTGGGGGTAGGCTTATGAATATTCATAATTAGTGAGCATTCTGATTGAAAACAGGCAGTGAGCAAAACAATTCCTTTAAAATACATACATATAATATTTATGTATGAATTTAAAAAAAAATCACACAATTACAAAGAAATAAAAATTCTGTTAACTGTACAACTATGCTTTGCATTTTGCTTCAATTTTAATATCAAGTTCATGCTGAAACTCATGTTTCAAGGTAAAATTTACCTACTATAGTACCTGCAAAATCATATATCTGAACATTCAGTATGTGCGCTTGTTAGTATTCACAGACTGAATAACACCTGAAATTGCAAATAATAGATCTTTGTAATAACATTTAAAAAGCATGATTTAAACGCTGGCAAGTACTGGCATTTTATACAAAATCTCATCTTACTCAACTGTGAAAAAAAAAAAACACATAAATCTTGCCTTAAAATAAATGAATCCTATTCATTATTTGAAAGTTTGTTTCCCACTGATTTTTTTTTAAATTGTATTTCCTTTAAAGTTATATGAACAGGTTGTTAGATGTGCCAAATCTTTTTATCAAGTTATCATTGTGAACAGAAATTCTCTTCTACATTTGGTTTATTAGTATAATAGCCTGATGTGTTGCCTCAAGGCAGTTAATTATATCTAACATTAAAAAAAAATCCCCTGCAGAGATAAAAAATAAACACTTCTTATGTAGAGATGTTTTATCATGATAAATCTGTAGCTTTTTTATTCAGAGATTTTTTTTCTTTCAGAACACAAATTAAATTAACAAACATGTACACACACAACCTTTAACAGCAGATAAACTTTAGAGGCTCAGTGTAATCAGACACAAACATACAATGTGTCTTATCACATGTACATTAGATAAAGACTGACCTGCAAACTGAAAGATTCAGAGTGTGTTAGAACAGCACTCTGTTAGAACAGCTGGTAAATAAATAAATAAAATAACTTCCAACATTTTGTGATGTCATTTCCTGTCAGTGCCGGGAGAGGTTCCTCTGGACTCCATCCAGGCCAGCGCGTATGAAGAGAAGATCATCCTCAAATGGAGAGAGCCTGCTCATACCTACGGAGTCATCACCCAGTATGAGGTAATCTAGACCATCCCAGTTCTGCAGGCATTCGATTTTATGAGCACATGATTCCTTATTGAGCTAAAATTTACAAAGGTCCAATTCTGTAAAATTCCTTACTTACAAAGGTGTGGATAAGCGACTAACATGACTGAATGGCGACAACAGTTAGGTTTTAATGTTTTGTTTCGTAGTGGCGATTCACGCTACCACTTTTTTGAATTCTGTTTTGAATTTGATATGTGGAGAATAAACACATACTTGTCTGTGCATTCATTTTTAAACATTCTGTTTTCGTTGCAGTCTTCGTCATGGCAAATCAGTGGGGGTCTGTGAAAACTCTCTCTGTAACATCTCTAGCCCTTTAGCTAGTCTCTGGGTTGATGAGCTGTCTTCAGCTAAATAATTTTGAAAAGCCACAACAGAGGATCTGTTACAGAAGCTGCACTAGTTCAGGTTTAGAAAACTAGGGATGTGGGAAATAAGCGTGCATGCTAAACGAGGTTCCGCTATTACGAGGTTCTGTCCCTTTGTGAGATCTTCCAATCATCATGTGGAGAAGCTGTGCATCCAAGCGGAACAAATGAAGAGAGCACACTGTCCAACAAATGTTTTTTTTTTTAATTTTTTTATACGAAAAACAGACCCGCCCACACTCCCATTCAGCTCCAGAGAAGCCATACGTCCGGGCGGGAAATTAACATGGTACTTGAATCTCCATTAGAACCCGAGAGAAGCATGGTGTTTCTATCAGCGCTGTGACAGACGGCTTCAAAGTGTTTTCATGCAGACTTCTGTCCTGTCCACCGAAAACAGTTTGAGTTAAACAAATTGAGTTAAAACAAAATTTGATTAGCTAAAATATTGAATTCCACCAAGATTGATGAATAAAATAGACACTTTGGTAAACACTGCCACATTTTAATGAAATTTTAAGGGAAGCCGGGCTTGTAGTGTAGTCTTACAGCAATCTCCTGTGACTGTCATTTACACACATTCTCTCTTAATAGGAAATGATTTTTGGGAAAATCCTTGCATTATTTGGATTTGATGTAGTGTTCTGCTTAAAATCTTTCACTTTCCCGCATCCCTGAGAATCGCTGAACTGTGTTAATTATTTTTCATATGTTTATTGACTAAGCTACAGTATTTTTTTTTGCGTACTTGGTTTGGACCTCTGAAATACTTTGTATGCGTATCGTACACCAATCACCACTTGATGACCCCTGCTATAGCATTTATTACAGAACATGTCTATTTTTTTTTATCAGAATGTACCTATGATGATGTATCTAAGAGAACTACATGTAGAAATATCATACTGTTCAAGTAGTAAACATTAATGATTCATGACAAGACCTCTCTCAAGAGTGAACTCTCTAAGAGAGTTTAACATGCCAGTCCGACTCTAATACCGGCATGTATGTTAGGATTGGAAGATAGAGATAATCCATCAATATAAAGCTACCTCAATGAATTTTTTAATATGGCTGCAAATATATATGGCTGTGTATGTTTGTGTTTATGTGTGTGCACTAAGGACTCAGACAGAACTGACCTGAAACTCTATTTTGTCTGCGTTCTAGAGAAGCAGTAGGCTTGACGTTAACTCCTGCCTTTGATTTGACAATATCAAAGAGTTCAAGCTGAGATTCCTCTGACAAGCAGTGATATCAAAAACAGATTCTGAAGCTCTGACCAATCTTTCTGACTAACTCTCTCTCTCTCTCTCTCTCTCTCTCTCTCTTTCTTTCTTCTCTTTTTTTCCTCTGTTTGGTTTTCATCCTCACTTTTGCGTCCTTGAAATATTGCCATAGACGGAAGCATTTTCCACTGACAAACACATCCTCCCTCTGCTGCCATGTCCTAACACACAGAATTTAGCTTTGGCTTTCTTTATCCGTTTGCACGTAAAGTCCCATTTAGTGGCTATTAATCTGCTATCAGCAATTATAAGTAGTGGCACGTCCTTTTAGAAGACGAGCTTAAGGAATGAAAGGCTTCTACCAGCATCAAGGTCATCAAGAACAACTGATTGAGAAATGTGATTTCATATCTCCACATTAAACGCTAAAAACATTGCCTTGGAAGGAATGAAGAAATGAAGCTCCCCTGCTGTAATTTAAAAAGATGAGCCATTCCAAATAAGTTTTCAAATTCCAGTCAGGCAATCGAATTCCTTTTCCTTTTCTTCATAACTCATGTTTTTTCATGGAGCACTATCATTTAAAAATTCCTTAAATCATTTCAGATATACTGCATGTTAATTGGACGTAACTCGTAAACATCATTTTGGATTATGGGGCAGAAAATATGACATGAAAATATGCTATGACTGGCTTTTTGGAGAGTGAATAGAATGACATGTAAAATCGTTTGTATTGCAAGGATGGAAATACTCTTTAATAGATTTTCAGCAAAGAAAAAAATAAGATTGGAAGAAAAAGCTCATGTCATTGTGTGATTTCTCTGTGAGTTTTTGGGTTATGGTGAATTTATGAAAAAAAAAAAAAAGAATTCTTAAGAACATTTTGAAACTGACTGTTTCCTCAAGTGGCCAAGGAGCTCTGCAACGGTCTAATGTGCATTTAAAAACGAGTACAGTTGAAATGGCGAGCCATTCTTGCTGCTTGCCTACACCTCTCTGAGTGTACTTAAGTTTTAAAGAAGATGTTCCTTTCAATGTTACAACAGCTAACATGCTGCAGAGGTGACTGCGCTTTAGCTACAGCGATATGCAAGGGCTGCCTGAAAACGACGCTTCTCTGCATTTTCAGCCAATGCAGCAGTCAGATTAAACACCACCAAAAAGCAGAAGTGGAAAGGACGTGAGACATGAAAGATGCATTTGCAGTTATTTTGGTTTTGTGAAGACTTTATTTTTAACCTGTGAAATTGTGAATCTAAGTTACGTGAGCCAATAGAAAACAAAAGGTGATTGTTTTACATTTCTGAGTTGATAAACAGTTTGTTCAATAATAGTAATAATAATAATAATAATAATAATAATAATAATAATAATAGCAAAGCATAAAATGTGACCATTTAATGTTTTCTTTCGGTATGTATCATATAGGCTTACTTCATAATTTTCTTTTTTATGTATGGAGCTGTGTGTGTTATTGTTTGGGCAGACAATTTGTTTAACTTATTTGACTTTTTTTTTAATTTCATATAATAAAAGTGTAAAGAGCTTTTTTTTTTTTGACGTCTGCATACGTATTTTATTATATACATACTTGTATACTTTATTGTTATGTATCTGACATGGACCTGACTGCGCTTATGCTAATTTTGTAGCAACTGTATAAAGTATACTTGCACTGCGTTCGACTTAACTAGCTAGTGAGAAGTCAGAACCCGGAATTACATCAATTTTGACTTCAAGCTGTGGGAAGAAACAGGGACACCTCTGTGTCCATCTTTTGTTAGCAGCAATCTAGCCAAGTAACTGTGATGCATGATGTATTTACGAACTTTATAGTCAGAGTTATACAAACATTAGTATGTACTGTACAGTATAAATCATTAAAAGTGAAGAAGTGCCACTTTGTTTACTGTTGATGCTGTGAGCAGCCGTGTTGATTTGACATCATCCTGAACTTGGGGTTCTGAGTAGGTGTTAGTAGTTTCTTTGTTTTTTTTTCCTAGTGAGATGTCGGAAATTCTAAGTTGCACGTTTTCGAAGGCAGCATTTTATACTTAGCTTGTTGCGTGTGAATCCAAAGATTTCTGGAACAGTTAAATATTAATATCTTTTATGCTGTTACTATGGATCCATCCCATCTACTGACATATGCTAGGGGTTTTGTAATCTTTTTTCTCTCTGTATGCTAGGATTTTCTTGATAGCAGTGTTATCTCATCAGACTCTGAGAAGCCATTTAAATCTATAAAAAATGAAAGAATGTTGATTCATAACAAATGCAAAAATGGAGTAATTTCAAACATGATGTATACCTGAAGTTCATGAACATTCTCTCTGTGTGTCCTCAGATCTCATATAAAGCTGTGAGTTCATTCGACCCAGTGCTGGACCTGTCCAACCAGAGTGGCAAGGTGATCAAACTGGGAAATGAGACGAGTCACGTGTTCCTGGGTCTCTATCCAGGCTCGACATACTCCTTCAGCCTGAGAGCCAGCACGGCTAAAGGCTACGGTCCCCCGGCCATCACTCAGGCCACCACCAAGATCTCAGGTCTGTAGCAGGGGGAGGAGTTACATATCCATCATCATGATATAATGACACACAGCTAGCAAAGAAATAAATAAACAGCAACTTGTCCAGTTGTTGGTATGGAAAAAATGATAAATGGCTTCATTTTCTTAACAAATTAATGCTCACGTTCTACACTTTAATTTCATTATTTGTATTTCGGAGGCAGTGTGCCACGCAGCACAGCCACTTTTACTTTCCAGACCGCATTGTGTTTATCTCTCACCAGTAAATGAGGGACTTTAGATGTTTAGCTGTGTGCCAATCTGTCTGTCCAACTGTCTCTTTATCTATCTATACCAGTTTGTGCTTTATCTATACAGAACATATGGGCACCTCAAAGGCAGGAGGATTTCTTTAACTGGAGTACAGCAGTATTATTGTTAGAGCTTTGGTATGTAAGATATGATGTTTCTGTCTGTCTCATTGCCCTTCACATTCTTCTGTGTGTGTGTGTGTGTGTGTGTAGCTCCTTCTATGCCTACATACGATCAGGAGACGTCTCTGAACCAGACTGACAGCACTGTTACTGTTCTCCTCAAACCTGCCCAAAGCAGAGGAGCACCAGTAAGGTAAGATAACTCTCTCTGACATTTTAGAGACCCATGAACATTAGAGGAACCTGCACTGTAGTTTGAGGAACCTTTTTGGTTCCTACACATAAATAGGTAATTTTCTGTGGGTCGGGAACAACTGGGAAGGATTTTGTCAAACTTAACACCCACCAAATGATCCTGCTCTTCATAGATACAAGAAGCCACTTTTGTCCTTACTGAGTTTAATTAAAGTCTATATTTTTGCTAGAATATGAACACACTTTGTATATTTGGATATAAAAATCACTGACTCCTCAAAGTAAGAGAACAAGGAGTCACATTTTATAGGAGAAAGTTCAGACAATATGTTTGTTTTACATTTTATGAGAGAGGAAATGGAATTAAGGAATTAATTTACAGGAATTAAGGCTGTTTAATGTTTAATGTTTATTACAGTTTAATACTGTGTTTCTGTCTTTAACTCGAGTTAAAGAGTCAGTTGTTAGCTGCTGGTTATGTTCATAGTAATTGGTAAGTCATGTTAAGTTCAGTAGACTGATTATGTGTTTTGTATCCAGCGTTGACGTCTCACAGCTCCATGGTCCCTGGTTCGATCCTGACCTCAGGTCTCTGTCTGTGCAGAGCTTCTGTGCATGTTTTCCCATGTGTGTGGGTTTCCTCCAGGTTCTCTGGTTTCCTCCCACCTTCTAAAAACATGCAATAGGTGGATTGGTGACTTTAAATTGCCCCTAGATGTGAATGGGCACATGATGAATTGGCATCTGGACAGACTTTGCTTTTATATGATGATAATACATGCCAAGGTGGTTTCTGTTGTGTGTTATTCCACTTGTACCACTGTGATTTGCCAACAAGTACAGTTTTTAATTTATTAATAAATAACACTTTGCTCTTTTTAACAGTTTGTAGTTGCATTTAACGTTGTGGAACATCTGCGAGATAAGTTCCTGTTATCACTTACATTATAGCAGTGATACTCAGTCATTCCCTCACCAGCCTCTCCTTTTCTCTCTCTTGAAGTGAATGAGACAAAAAAACACAGCTTGTCATTTTACCAAGAAAGCGGAAAATGGAAACTCCTTTGTGCTGAAGATTCCTTATACATGTCTCCTAAAAGAAAACTTCACCGTATCAACCGTATATGTTTTCTTTGTTAAACAAGATGTATTATTAGGCTTCGCTTATGTGGAGCATCTACCGTACAAGTCCCTGTAAATGAGCTGTTACTATAGTAACAGAAAAATGTATTAGAACAAGAGCTTTTATATAAACCTATTGTTTATGGTGCAAACAGAACTATTTTCCTAGCCGAGCGGTTATTCAAAAATAAGCACATGCTGACCAATCTGACCAATCAGATTTGAGAATTCAACTGCACTGTGGTATAAATAATTATACCACAAATTTTTAAAAGTTTTCAAAGCTTGCTGAAAAAAGGCAGGTCTTGGTTTTTGATCATATCTGTCCCACAGTATTTTTATGTTATTCTACATCGCACTGCTCTGCTCATAATCTGTGTGTGTGTGTGTGTGTGTGTGTGTGTGTGTGTATTTACATTTACATCACCTACAATATCTGTAACAAAGCAAAATGTGAAAATCAGTTTAAGGTAAAGAAAGGTAGGGCTGATTTTATCAAAGCAGTGCTGCTAACTAGTGAAAGTAGTTAGAAAAAGTTGCTAATATGGCAGCTGTTTCCTATTTACAAATCTAATTTTTGGTTACTAAAATTCACCCGATTACTAAAGTTGATTTTAGATTAGAGGTGGCGCGGTATGACCTATATAGCTGAATGTTTTTATGATGTTTTGTGATATGTCAAATACATAGCAGGTGTGTGCATTCTGATGGCATTACTTCCTCAGACAGTTTTGGGATTCAGTCGGAAACACACCTAGTGAACACATTTAGTGCAGAATAACATCAAAGTGTGGTGTATGTTAAGCATGGATTATCCATAATGAGTATTCTAAATGCTGGTAAATCAAATACAAAGCAAACAAAGGTTCAATAAAGGCAGGCAGTGTCTGAGGCAGAACCTGTGTGAAGCCATGGATAAGCTTCCAAAGCAGCCCGTGACTCTGCATCTGCACCGGTAAAGACTGCATTTAGCTCGAAGCTAAACCCTTCCCCTGCTTTTTCATTTTCAAAACAGTTTTTATCTATTTTTCTTCCTTTTATTGTTTGTGGATTTGGTCCCTGTGAGTGAGCTTTGGCCTTTGAAGCGGAGAACAAAGCGTGTGCACGCCGTGCCTGTGTGTGTGTGTGTGTGTGTGTGTGTGTGTGTGGTTTCAGGAGAAGTCTCACTCTGAACCCTTTTCATCTATTCGCTCTGCCTCTGGCTGTCCCTTAGACTATGACACACACACACACACACACACACACACACTTATCTCTCCCTGCCCATTCTCATTAATAAATAGCACTGTTATGGTAGAATCCAGTGTTGGGGGGCTAGACTGACTCCGCAGCCCACTTCCAGTTCTCGAGGCCTGGCTGCACGGTGAGCTGCTCATGAATCTCTGAGCTCTTTGACTGTGTGCATCCAGAAACCCTGAACAGATAGAGAACAAACTGTTTTCAGCCTTAGGTCATGCTACCCTACTCATTTCTTTCCATTGGACGCTGTGTCAGATATAAAACATGTCGCAAAATGCTGTTCCGCTTGGCATGTTTCTGAACACTTCTGGGATTTTTACATTTTATTTTTTGTTACTGCTTCCACAGTATTCTATATTACTAAGAGTAACAAAAGCCCTGGTATGCAAACAAATCAAATGACCATGTAGCAAAAATAAATTATGTTGATGTTCTGAAATAGTGCTTCTGCTGCCCGTTGGGCTTACCGGATTATATGTGAATGTTTGAAAGGTTTACCTCTTACTCAATACTCCTTCATTTAATCCCAATCTCCAGTGTTAATCTGGCAAAATCATATTTACACAATACAGTATTGACGTGAGACTCTATAATGAAAAAAAAGATGATGAAAATCTCTTTATTCTAATCCCACATCTAATCTTTTTCCATGTTTTATTATTTCTTTGTTATTGCTGCAAGTCAGGTGGTATATTAACAACTTCTCCATGGGCAAGGGTGGCATTCTCTCTGTAGAGTAATTACAAAACGGATGATTAGAATTACAGAGGCAGCATGAGGGCAGGCTTTCATTAATTATCACATGGCTTCTTTTATTGGTTTACTCAAATGAAGCCACACACACACACACACACACACACACACACACACAACAAAGAGCCTCTGATCAACCTTTTAAGATCCTGACTTTGGTTTATGTGTTTTTTTCATTGCCAAGGGCAAATCTGTGCTGTTTGTAAGGTAAGATCTGATAAAGATGTGGGTTTAATTAGATTAAGACAACAAGGGAGCTGTATCAATCATTCAGTTTCTCAGACTTTGGTACAGAGGTTAGATACAGTGAGGGGAAATACGTCTTGAGACACTTTTGTTTTTGTTATTTAATATACTCCCAGTTCATATATCCACTTCAAATTTATACACATAATGTCTTTTGACTACATGTTCTCAGGTAAGGTGTCATTATAAATTTGGGGAAGATTTCACAGAACAAGTAGCAATCATGGTGAAAGTAAATGAGCTTCTTAAAGATCTCAGGGGCAACATTATTAAACAACACTCAACTGGAAAAAAAACTACAGAGCCATAGCAAAGACCTTAAACATCCTTGTCATTACAGTTAGGTTGATAATATGCAGGTAGAAAGTTAATGGAACTACAACTGATCTTCTCTGGACAGAAGTGAATGAATTAATTAGTGAGTGTGAAAAGATGATGATGAGACTCATGCTTAAATACCACGAGTGATTATTTTAGCTCAGAGTCTTAAAACAATGTTGTTTTTCCATAAATACTGTATATTAGGTTACAAATGTAGGTTACAAAAGACACATCATCTTTCAGCAGAACTGGACTTGAGTCTTTAAAATGCAATTTTCTTTTTTTTTTTTTTTTTTACTTTTAAAGGTAACCAGACTTTAAAAAGCTGTAATGTTACTTCTGGTTGAGATATTTGCAAATAAGGCACCAATTTTTTCAGATAGTAGAAAATTTTGACCTTATGATGCTGTGAAAGACCTGGTGGATAAGTGTGTGTAGCAAGGTATCTTTAAGCATGTGTGCATATGTTAATTTTGGTACAAATTTGTGGGTCTGTATGTATTTCAGTGTCTGTTGAACTACATTCTAGCCACAGCGAGAGAGAAAAAGAGTGCGAGAGACAGAGAGAGAGAGGAAATAAGATACAAGGCTATGAGTTCCATGCCTTTGAAGACGGCTCTGTGTCTTTCCTTTTGAAGAAGTTTCTGGATGGCACCTTTCACTCTCTTTCACCCAGGTTCACTGAGCTTTAGATTTTGGCTGCACTGAAAAATTCAGACACAGTGCTGCCCTGCAAGAAAAACAGATACTGCCGGAAAAGGTAGAGCATGATACTCAACTTGCACAGAGATCTGTGTGTAATCTATGCGTCTGTATTCTGTGATTTAAAATTTCCAGCTCTATTTGTACGGTTAAAGCAACTAAAATACTCTTATTAATGTGTACGGTACAGGAATTAAAGAGCATTAAAGTGGCATTATACCTCCTTTTTACAGCTGTGCTTTTGTTTTTGTTAGAATAACCACAGTGTTCGTTTTTTTTCCCTCAGCAGCGAAGCAGTTTAAGATGATAAAGCAATCATCCTCGTGCTGATTGGATTTGTGTGTAACATCGCTCCAAATACTCGCCGTTTCAAAAGCAGCTGTCTGCCAGCAATTCAGGGCAAGAGCAAACTAAATCAAAGAGAAACTTGCTGTTACAGGAGCAGGAAAGAGCAGATAACGTGGAGAACGAATGGAATTAAAAACAGCAGGTGAACGCAGGGAATCGGGAATCTCGTGTCAATCGTCCACATTTCCGTTTTCAATCTGCTCCGCCAGGATTCATCCAAGAGCGCACAAGTCATTTTAATATTCATGCGATTAGTAATCAGAAAACATTAACACATGCACGCGTAGATAAATTTCCCTCGGCTCTAGTTGGCCGTGACAACTAATCTCTGTTACCACACACACACACACACACACACACACACACACACACACACACACACATAAACAGAAACTCATGAACTCTCTCTCTGACACGCATACACACACACAGTTGATGGAGCACTCATGACCAGAGGGAGGAGAGTGTGTTTGCTGTGATGATGGTTTAAGAGGATTAGCCATGTCGTATGGTGTTAGAATAATGTTCGGAACGGTCCGGCAACGGGCCAGAAGACGCCTCCACCACTACGCCACGCTGCTGTGGACAAAGAGCGATTCGGGATGCTTTGCCTTATCGTCCACACTTTACTCGTTTTACCACCTTGGCCGATCAGTCGTCATCAGCCTAGGGCAAGAGAGGCAAGACGAGCTGTGCTGATAACTCACACACACAAATACACACATTCACATGCACTCAGATAAATGGAAAGTGTAATTGAGCGTCTGTAGCTGAGAAACAGCAGGCCTCAGCTCTCACGCTGGATCTGTTTATGTAATTGATTGGGCTGAGAGCTTAAGCCCTGTCAGTGCTTATCATCCTGTAAACCTCTCTTCTCTTCTCTTCTCTTCTCTTCTCTTCTCTCCTCTTCTCTTCTCTTCTCTTCTCTTCTTATTTAGTCTCTTCTAATTTTCGCTGTTCTTGCTCCTCTCTTCTCTTCTCTTCTCTTCTCTTCTCTTCTCTTCTCTTCTTATTTAGTCTCTTCTAATTTTCGCTGTTCTTGCTCCTCTCTTCTCTTCTCTTCTCTTCTCTTCTAATTTTCACTGTTCTTGCTCCTCTCTTTTTTCTCTTCTCTCTTTTGACTCTTCTCTTCTCTTCTCTTCTCTTGCCTTTTATTCTTTTTTTGGTTGCCTTTCCCTTCTTGCCTTCCATTGTTTCCTCCTTCCCTTCCCTTCCCTTCCCTTTCTTCTTGTCATTTCTTTCTCAATATTTCTTTATGTGTCTCTTCTCATCTCAATATGAGTGACAGTCCTGTCAGGTGAAGATGCCACCAGTGTTGTGAGATTTCCGTCAGTATTAGCTCACGCTTCTCTAACTGAACTGGACATGCAGTTCAGTTAGAGTTTGTAGGCCTGTTTCTGTCAGAAATATGGATCTGGTTATTTTGTAGTCAAACTGTCTTAATGTTCCATCAAGCTCAGCAAACAAGTCACACCCAGATATGACCCTATGTACACTACAGTGATTGTGGAGTGTGGAAGTGTCTGTGTTGTGTTCTGCTTGGACATTAAGCACAAAAGGCAGCCTCAGAGTTGAATTAATTTTGTTCTTTAGACCATACATCAGATTTCAGCTTGGCCAGGGGTGGAATATATATATATATATATATATATATATATATATATATATATATATATATATATATATATATTTTTTTTTTTTTTTTTACACTCATACACTTTATACATTTCCATAAAAAAGGAGCATTTCATCTACTTTGGTTTTCTTTACTAAGCATGACTTTACACTTTAATTTAATTCTGACAAAGAGAATATTAAATTTGCAGTGTGTGAATTTGCGTGCCCTTATACCATCTGGTTCCTGTTGTTCCAGTGAGAGATTTCAGATTAAAGCACAGAGATGATCTCTGCTTGTGCTCTTTCCTTTGCTTGTTGCTTTTAAATTGCACCTGGGAGAGAGCGACATGACTATAGACACTCACCGAGCAAGAGAGAGAGTGTCAGAGAGAGGTTTATAGTGTAGTGGGATAAAGCTCTCGAAGTGGTAGCACAGCACTTTTAAAACTCCCCAAGGAAACGTAGAGAATGGGGCGAGTGGAGAGGCAGTAAAGGTAGTGTCAGGCCTGTGTCTCAGCATGGCTCTTAAATCAGGCAGATATAGAGCCTACAGCAACACAGCCTGCCTGTTTGATCGCCCAGGCGTGCAGCTAGGAGAGACGATTAGCATTAACGCAGGAGAGAGAGAGGAACAGGGACAGAGGTGAGCTCTGATTTAGATGCTTCCTCTCCATACTGGTGCATACTCTATCTTTCTGTATGTCTGCTTTCACATCAGCAGGCAGTAAATCAGGCTCTCAGGTCACTCTCCAGTCAATGCCAAGTAAATCTAGCATAATTGGCAAACGTGGTGTTTGGTCGCTGGCGAGATGGAAAGAGCCTAATTGGTGACGGAGCTACCAGAGCGCAGATGCTGCCTACCTCACAGCTCCTGCTTTCCATCTTCTTGCTTTCTTTCCATTCATTCCTCTCCATTCTTGCTCCCATAACCACACTATCATGTTTTTCAGTTTGCTTTTGGCAGTTTTCCTGTTTCCTGTTGTCTGTTGCCTGTGCTGTCCGTGTGGGAGAGATGGCGTTCTCTCTCTCCCTTGTCAATCACAGCAACACCAGCCAATTGTGGGCATCTGTGAGTTCATGTATGCAGAAGAGGGAAGATAGCACTTTCCTCTGAGTGTGTCCTGTGATGATGCAGCATGAGCAGCAGTTCAAAAAGATGAGGTTGGCTTACTTCAGATGTCTAAGAGGAAGCTTGTTTTCGCCTTCACCCTCCCCGGTTCATAGCTGTCATATGATAGGAAAGAGCTGGCTGGTGGATAGGAATTGGTGATCAAACTGGGGAGAAAAAAATTGCATGTCAAAATAGTTGCATTCTCACACTCCAAAATCACACATTGTTGTACAAACCACAACCTATAGATTCAGTGAGGTAGCACACAGTGGTGCTTGGTTTAGGATGATGCCTTGGCTTGTGCCTGAAATTGCACTCTACTCTCTATTCCCTACAAAAATGCACATTATTTGTGCTCTGCATACCCAGGATTACATCATTTGGACACTGACTATGGCAATGCACTGTGTTCTTTTAGCAGTGCTGTGTTGTACATACAGTCAATATGTCATATCTTTACCTCATTTATTAGCAATATAAACTAAATTTCTGGAAGTAGACACAAAAGCCCTTCCCATGTTTGAAGATTCTCCTCATGAGGGAATGCAGTAGCCCAAAGTCACCAAAATCAAACACACTTTTTTTGTTTGTTTTTTAGCTCCAAATGACCTGACCATAGTTTCTGTAAGATCAATGTAATATAGAGTCTTTTTTTACAGTGGTGGAAAGAACAACCCATCCTTATCAAAATCATATTTTTTATTGGTTTCTTATAGTTATTAGCCTCCTTGACTTGTCTCTTAAATTGACTGGGTTTAATCCAAACCTCAATAATGTCAAATATCGGTGGAAAGATCAGGAATAAAAAGCTCTCTGGCTCCAATAAATAGCGCAAAATATTATTGTACAAGTTTAAATAATGAGCCTGGAGTACACAGAATTTATTTTACAGTTAAAGGGGTTAAGAAAAGTTCGAGAACCCCTGCATTAGAGGAACTGAGGATGGGAATCTGTAGGCACCTATTAATTCTAGATGATTATTTATCATCTAAAATATTTAATACTGACTTCTTATAATAATATATAAGAATATAAGAGTATGAAAGTCTGTATAAGAGTATGATTATGACATTTTGCATATCAAAGAAGATTTTTTTTAATGTAGAACTGCACTGTATCTAAGTATCTGCCTCTCTATTATATCTCATTTTATCTTTCCACCTTTTGAAAAAAAAAAGAGTTTCAGATGAGTTATTTTGACCTCACCAGAAGTTAGGGGTTATAAGCAGGTGCTTTTGTGTCTCGTTCCTTTCTCTCGCTCTTTCCCCTGATGCGGGAGCGGTGTGTCAGCTCTCTCCACAGTCAGAGGTTTTAATCAATTAGTCATAGGGCCGCAGGGAGGCATCATGTCAAGCTTGAGCAAGGGAGCGACAGGTTAGAGAGTGTGAGAGCGTATTTCTTCCTCCCCAGTGCCGCTTGGCCCTCGGCCACCACAGGAAGAACCACAGAAGCGCTCTTCACTTCCTCTGAGGATTAGCTGATGTCATCAACCGAGACGGCATGTCAAACCCAATCGTCTGCACATATTTTTCTTGCTATGTAGATTATACATGAGTGCGCTAGAGCATATGGTGCATGTTTATGATTGTATTTAGTGCCTAAAGGTCTGCATGTTAGGAATAACTATCATTTCAGGGCATATTTTATAGTCATAGCACTACACAAACAGTGTTGCTGCCAATTTAACATGTAATGCTCTGGACCACCTCATTCCTCAGATGGCCTTTGCGTTTGTCACTGTTTATTTCTGTATTTTTATCTTCTTTTGGGTGAGTTCATGTCATGCTGAATTAGGCAAATGGCTGAATGATTGGATGGTGTCACTCTGTCTACAGCGAGGGGTCTGAGGCGTGTGTCAGAGCTGCTCAGGCAAACAAGCACATAATGATTAGGCATTAGGAAGTTTGTTTTCTTGTAAAGCAAGACAGTTTGGTTGCTTATTTGGCAATTGCACTGATTTTGTCTAGCTGCAGGGCAAGTCAGTTTTATATTAATGCGCTTCTTTGCTTTAGTAACTTTGCTTTGTTTCTGTAGTAACTTTCACAGGGACTTATATGGCAGATCTTCCACATAAATGGATTTAAAATGTGCAATTGTTGATGAGTTTATTTATTTAAATTGTTTATTTAGCATTTTTGGATGGAGTCTCCATTGTCAGCGCTTTGTAATAGTCAGAGGTAAAGCTGTAACTTTAAGTTTCTTTGGGCTGGAGAAGGAACAACTATTTATAGCGGTTATTATTATTATTATTATTATTATTATTATTATTACAGAAGTGATAACAGGAAGAAACTGGTGAAAAGTATGAGGTGTTGGAAAACTTGCTGTGGTGTAAGATGATTCAGGATGTGCTGTTACTGGAAAATAATCATTTTCAGGGTGATGATATTAACTCTGCTTTGGGTGGGGCCATGTCACACCACTCTGTCATTGATCATCTTCCTATATGCTCCCTCATGTTTTAATCCTTACTTATTTTTTTGGCTACACTCTATAATTAATGTCATAAATTATATGAAAGAATATGGAAATAAATATAGCACTTCTGTGTCTCTACTGCCTAGAATGGATTTAACAGAAATTTAGTCAAAAATCTTCAAATGTCAATGGATTATTCATATTCACCCTGGATATTTGAGACTTTAAAAAAAAATTAAATATATTTTTTTCTCATCAGTTTTATTTCCTCATATGCATGTCCTTTAATCACCTTATGTGTGTGTTGGTGTTGATAAAGCGTCATTCACTTTTCCTCAATATAAACAAGAACGAGCTGACAGCAGGAGCAAACAGAGCATGTGGTGTCCATCTTGCATCCTTGGAATTTCATAGCCGTTGGCAATTTCCATTTTGCCTGAGGGCTTTGGGAGGGGGGTCTTTGCATACCCCACCTATCATCCGTGACAACACACACACCTACCACTACATCATAAGCACAGACATCATATGAGACTTTTCTCTTTTATTTTGTGCATTTATGGAGAATATTAAGTGCTCTTAATATAAAAATGGGTAAATCAGGGATCTGTTTCCACAGTAACAGGAGGAAGAAGAACGTTTCTTGGTTGAGATGTGAAAATGGGTTCAAAATTATTGATAACTGAGCTTGCTCACACAAGCTTTTACGGAGACCTTCAGCATTCATTAAGACTGTTCACACCAGCCAGGATTCCACCTGACAATATGATTTGATTTGGAAATAAGCAAAGCTCTTCGACATCTAAAATGGGAAAGGCTATGAGTTCTTTGTATGAACACAATTTCCTGGCCCTCATCATACAGATCCTGTCATTATTTCAATTTACGTTTAGATCAATGCAGGAAAAGCCAAACTTTCGCTTTAATCTAATCTGGATGTCTTGCTACCCCATGTTCTCTGAGAACAGGTTTCATATAAACACAGCTAGGGATACATAGTTTTTTTTTCAGACTGAATATGAGTATGTGTACATGTTTTTAGTATTAGTATTGATACGAATACCTTCGTGTGTGCACAATTCATGTAATTTTTTTTAATGGACATACAGTAGGCTTACGTCACACACTGTCACGTGGTATCGGATTACAGTATCTTACTATCAGTATCGGAATCGATGCATCTCTAATCTCTGCTTTAGGATCCTGCGGAGACATTTTGTCGCCAAATCCAAATGGGACAGGGCAGGATCACTTAATAAGAAGTTTATTAAACAAAAGGATTAAATCTTTCAAAATGCAGTTGGTGATATTGACCTGCAGTCAGTTATTCAATTGTGATTTATGAGCTGTGAGCAGAAGCCAGTGGAAATTGGGCCCATTTAGGTCATGAAATATCAATATATTGGATAAAACACTGAGATGGTGATCAGTAACATGATTTCTAATGATTGCTATCATCTCATTATGCTTGCTCCTTTGGCGTGCTTGCTCTCTCATTCTCAGTCCTTCTCTCTTTCTCATTTATTTGTGATCAGTATAGGCCTGCCATATTTTGCCCTCATTGCCTCTAACCTCTAACCTCACTATGAGGCCAGGTGCTAATTAACTTCTGTTTCTCAGACGCAGAGCCTCACCGGAATAAATATTTCAGCGGATCATATTTCTTTTCTAAACAGGAGGACCCAGCACTTAGCCACAGGAGGCCCAGTGACTGATGCCAACATATAAAAGAGATTCAAAGCTGCAGGATGCATAATGATAGAGTTAGCCAGAAGTTTCAATCTTCATGAATGCATAAAGGCTTGTTGTGTCACAGTTATTTATTAGACGCACCCTACGGTCCTGTTTGGGGAGCTGTAAGGGTCAGACCATACTGTAATATAGAGATGCTTCAGGCAAAAAAAAAAGGCTTTTCAGCTGTTTCAGATTTTTATTTAATGAGAAAACCGAGGAAAAGGGCAGCGGTCTGCTTCAGCCACACATAAAAGTGGAATTTGGTAATTTCATTAACTACAGTATATTTATATACCTTGCTCTTTATAGTCACAGATAACCTTTTGCTAGCAAGCCCAAACAAACCCAGACTTATTACAGATTAGCCAGCCCAAAGGTCAGATTAGCATCAGTCAACATTCATTCTGCTAGCTGCTAACCATTGCATGGCTGGCTCGCACAAATTCCCAGCACAAGGAACTTCAAATGTTCATTTTTATTCATTTTATCAGATAACAAAAATCATGTATTATCTTACAGAGGAAAAACTGGTGTAGCCTTCTTTAACTAGCATGCCACAGGCATTCAAATACATTATATATCACATATACAAATATAGCTATCTTGTAGGCTGCATGGAAGAAACAAATCTATCTTGTAATTAGCCTGCTACATGACCATATGCTAGAGCTGTAGAATATTTAGCAACATAGGCACCTAACATTAGCAATCAATTAACGTGAGATATCAACAGCCATAGTCGTGACACTCTACTTACCCACCGTTTGGCCTTATACTGTGCCATTTGTTACAAACACAAGCTTCTCAGCAGCCATCTTTAATTAAAGATCATGTAATTATGATACAAATCTGACACTTTTGATGGTGTGATGTACAGACTGGCTATGTTTTTTTTTTTTATAATAGTCCTGTACAAACAATGGTCTATTCAGGAGGTAGTGCAAAATAAAACAATGTGTACTGTAAAAATAGGAAGGAATGTTAACTAAATGTGCTTGTATTAGTTAATTATTTTCATGACTAAAAATATGTGTGTGAATTGAGCATAAATTAAATTACAGCATTAAATTAAATTACCAAATGTTCATAATTAGGTGAAATCAGATCTGTGGGTGTAAATATGCAGCCTCTATTATGTTTTTTTTTTTTTTTTAGTTAATCACCACAAATGTATTAATTAAGGCATTCATATTTGTCTTTATGGACTTTATTATTATTTATTCTTATTATTTATTACTGTTTATGGATATAAATATTATTAATTAATAAATATTAATAAATATCGATTATGATATGGATGATTTTATTTAGAACAATGAATACAAGTGTTAATTACATTGCTAACATTACTTATGGTTTATTAATAATAATAATGCTTATGGTATCATGGTCTTAATAATAATGCTTAAGTTTAATATAAAGGCTTGGCAAAAAAAAAAAAACACAAAAACAATAATTAGATTATTATTATTACATGCTGAAGAGCATAGTCTGATTACTTACCAGAAACGTTTCCCAATAAAGTATGCTTTTAGAAGTGCGTTTGTGTATCTACTGTATTATTTATTTATATTATTTAGTTATTCATTGATTTGTGCTTACTGTCCCTAAACTAACATAGTTTAAATATTTCTTTAAGTATTAATAATATTAAATATTAATACCATCCTGTCATAATGTTCAGCATACAATGCTACTGGGACATAAGGCCATTGTTGATGTCATAAGGCTCAGTAGTTACTCCAAATTTATGAACAGGAATGTGAGGGGGGTGTCACTATTATAAATCTAAATAATAAAAGTGTAAGTGCCTACTATGCTAGAAATATACAGTACAGTTTTATATCTAATTATACCACAGTGCTGCAGTTATGTTTGCTCTTTAATTATTCACATGTTTAAAGGTGAAGCAGCACCTAGGGATATTTTCTTTGGCTTTTCTGCAGAGAAATTCTACTGCTCTGTTGCTGCAGTACTTTAGAATATTGGACATGACTCAGAACGCCATGTTAAAGAAAGCACACGATGGAAGACACTTGTAGTGTCTTCGAGTCTGCAGAGCAGAAGATGAAAGACAAGCCCGAAAGTATGGAAAGACTGGGCTGTAGATTGGACTAGGGCACTGTGCCTGATTGTAGATCCGTCTGTAGATCATGTAGGACTTTGTTCACCTGAAGGACAATGGAACCTGAGATTGAAATTGGTTTCATCCTTTCAAAGAAGAACTCAGCATTTCAAAATAACTTCCCTTGTTGTATACTTATTAATTTATTAGCTTTTATTGTGAGCCCAGCACCCTTTATTGTGTGCCCATGAAACACTTTGTAGTGCTGCGGTGGGTCAATATTAATGTTTTTTCCTTTGTCTGTGTCTGACTGTCTATTTCACAGTGTATATCAGGTGGTGGTGGAGGAAGAGAGGCCCAGACGAGCACGTGGTGGTGAGGCAGAGATCCTGCGCTGTTACCCCATCCCTGTCCACTATCAGAACGCAACATCACTCAACTCTAAGTACTACTTCACAGCAGAATTCCCCTCTGGGGGCATCCCATCCCCTCTACCTTTCACAGTGGGGGACAACAGAACCTACAGTGGCTTCTGGAATGCACCACTGCTTCCCCACAAGAGCTATAGTGTCTACTACCAGGCCGTCAGCACAGCTAACGGGGTGGGTGTTAACAAAGATGTGGCATCATGTGACATAATACAACCCCATTTTTTATTCGTGGTCATGCAGAACTGGAACCAAAACTAAGCACAACCAGTACCAAAAGCCTTGACATACATCCTGTTAGCTACAATATGAAACCCTTGCTGTTAAGAAACATGGGACAATAGAAGGCTTGTCCAATCCTGCATACACTCTTGATCAATCCCACCCACTCCTGCAGACACTCTTGATCAATTTTGCCCATTCCTGCAGAAAGTTTTTCCAATCCCACCAGCTCCCACAGAAAGTTTAACCAGTTCCTCCAACTCTGGCAGTACAGTTGTCCCCGGCAGAAACTTTTACCAATCCCACCAGCTTCTGCAGAAAGTTTGAACAAACCTCTCCACTCCTGCAGAAAGTTGTACCAACACTGCCATCTCCAGCAAATAGTATTACCATTCCCACTCACTTCCCAGAAAGTTTGACCAATCCCCCCGCTCCTGCAGAAATTTTCTGACATATTTTCTGATAACTTATTTGCTTCTGGTTCTCAAAATGTAGACAATAATGAAGGATTTACTGGAGAAGAAAGAAAGCAGCAAATGCATCATGTGTTGCCTTATAATGTATTATCTCATTGTGATCCAGCAGTCAAGGAGTGGCAAATAACCCCCCTGGTTAGCACTGGTGCTAGGGAGCAATGAGTACAGTGTTATTGTGCTACTTACTACTTCTATTTTGGTGAGTGCCAGTGTATTGGTGCTAGTGGATGGTTTCACTCCTAATGGATGTTATTTGAGGCAGTGATTTCAGAATTGGCCTTACTTGAAACTGAATTCACAGGCACACACACACAAAAACATTGATGGAAGACCTTTGTATGCTTTACAAAGCATCTCTCCACTTTGCCCCTGTTAGAGCCGAATACGGTGACGTTATGAATAAGTTCAGACAGTTAAAGCTCTTCCCATGGACCACAGAAATACACAAGGCCATTCTTAGTGCCTCAGAAACACATTATCAGGTGAAAGGTTTGAAAGGCTCACACCCAATCAGAGGAGGCTTCTGTCAATAGGAGGGAGAACTAGGGTTAAAAGCACTTCAGCCATGACAGCTGAAGTTTCTCCTGGAGGGTGTGTGAGTGACATGGCCACAGTGCACACAGTGCACCCACTTCCATCGGACACATTAACACAGTGCTGCTTAATGCATTTCTGAGTTTCTCTTTTCTCTCCTGCTCTATGTCTCAATCTCCGCCTGTCTCTTTTCAGTTTCTCTCTGCCTCTCCTCCTTCACTCGCTCTCACCTTCTCTCCGCCCATGCTCTTAAAGAAAGCTGCTCTTTAGATTGACAGCAATGACACTGCTTGCTTTCTTTAAAAGGCTGCTCTATGTCTCTGTATAGCGGGAGAGCCGCAGCTCGTTTCCTAATTGACTGAAGACCTGTGTTTTAGTGCTGCTGATGAATGCTGATGGGCACTTAGCCAGACAGCCTTGCGTCTGTTTATTCAAGACTGATAATTAATCAAATCCCACACGCCTAATGCC
Organism: Pangasianodon hypophthalmus; assembly: GCF_027358585.1. Lineage (NCBI taxonomy): Eukaryota > Metazoa > Chordata > Actinopteri > Siluriformes > Pangasiidae > Pangasianodon > Pangasianodon hypophthalmus. Next base: position 15,105,380 of record NC_069730.1, on the reverse strand, counting down.
CTTCCTTTTAGCTAGAACTGGGAAAAGGAAATGAAATGTACTATTTTTTTAACAACTAAATCTAACATGAAACATTTGTTTAAACATTTTTTTGGAATAACTAACTAAATGTATTTATTTTGTAAAGAGCTTTCGGGCTAGTTTTTCTGGCAAGCTGTTTTCCATCAGCTAGCGTGATACCCCGTGATACATATTGCTTAGCTCTGTACTGAAGCCATATTACTCTCTCCAATCATACACTTGTGTTCTTCTCTGCAGGAGACTAAAATAGACTGTGTGCGAGTTGCCACCAAAGGTAAGGTTCTGTATTATGTTAGCATGCTGACATAGTTTGATGTGTTTTACTAGCATATGGGCCTCTTACTGTGTGCACTAATATTAAATGGTTGATTAACTCACCCAACAATTGATTCAAAGGCAATATTTTTTTTCTGCTTGAAATAGCGTTTCCACAAAAAAAATGTGATTAGACAACTGGAAAAGGGTGCAGAAACATGCATACTGATACATGAATATGCAATTTGGAAACACCCCCAACACCTTTCCATTGTAAACCTATATAATAATAACAAACTAGCAATATTTTGCACCTAGCTATATATTTTACAACTTGGTTTAACAAAGCTACAGGCAGATATGTTAAAATAGTAGGTTTACAAAACAGGTCTATACTAGCTGCTTTTACAATGTATAAGCCTTTGGCGCATGAAAAAGTCTTCAGTGCAGCAGAAAGCTAATATTGTGGCTTGCATCACTTTGCTAGCTACGTGCAAAGTGCAAAATTTAAACACCTTGCTAGCTTTATGCAAAGTGTTTAAAACACTGAAGTTATCAGTGTCATTTGTGTGAGGCCACTGTTCAGTAATATGCTTTCTAATTGTCTATAACTGAATTTTGATAAATCCTTAAAGTAGTAAATTTCACTACTTTAGGATTTTACTATCTAGATTGTCAAAACTCTTGAAACGACTCTTCACCTAGAATTATATAAGGTTAATTTTTTCACATTTTCAAATGTTATATGATTTTTGCAACTCTGGATCTGTTAGTAAACTCGGCTAGGCCTGCATTCGCATATTGAACCTGATTGGCTCATATATTTAGTGGCAGTTTAGGATGTTTAGGATGACTTTTAGGCTAATTTTGTATTGTTAATTAAAATGTAATATTTTTTTAAAAAAATGTTTCTGATGTGGAATATTTCAGCTTGACACTTAATTGCTTAAACACTTGTTTGTTTGTTTGTTTGTTTGTTTGTTTGTTTTCTCTTTTTCTGCCTTTACTTGCTCTTATCCATTTGTGCTCTGTACCTCTTCTATATCTTTTACTTTCTCACTTTCTCTCTCTCTCTCTTTCACTGCATGCCGTTGTGGATCTCACTCTGTCAGCCGCTATTCTAGTGACGCAGCTCACTACTCCCTACATCCGCATTGCTCCAGCTGCAGGCGACAACCAACTAACAGGTCAGACACTCACCCTGCCAAGACTGTCTCCTCCCATCCGCTTCCATTACTCCCACTATCACACCCCATCAAAAAGAGAGACAGCTCTGTGTGTGCATGTGTGCGTGTGCACGCACATGCTCGTGTTTGTGTGTGCAGTGAACTTTGGCCCTGATGCAATATCCACTTCTGTTTCTACAGTCAGACCGGTGTGTATAAACAAGCATGCATAAATCTAAAGTCCCACTACACAATCTTTTTGTGATAATGGTTCTCACACACAAACACACACACACACACACACACAGTGCTCATGTTGCCATAAACACAACACTGATACCTGACAGGCTCGTTTTAGTACAGCACATCCGTATCAAAACACAATCGCACAAGCTATTCCCTAACAAGGATGTAATATTAAATCTCTGCACGAGTGGTTCAGGATGTGTAGAAAGACAACACACACACACACATACAGACATACACACATAAACACAGTTGAGCAGAACATCCTATTTCTCTAATTTGTCATCCCAAACTCACTGTCACAGAAAAAAAAACAGTTCACAGGTGGCAGAATTGACATGGCTTCACATTATAGTGTACACACACACACGTATACACACACATGCACACACACACAGTAGCACACTCTTATCTATAGAAGAGAAGAGGCAGTGCTGAACCTATCACATATTGCCTCCCTGTGGTTATCACATAGCTTCAGCTTTATCAACCCAGCAGTCCTAATGGCTCCTAGAAATAAACAGTCCACAGGTCTCAGTGGGCTTCCTGTGCTGTATAACAGGTTAAAGGAATTCTCTAGCATTTTTCCAGCAACTAATCTCTATCAGTAGTGCATGTGCAAATACCTCGGACACAAACGTTACCATTTCTCTGTACTGAGAAAAGAACAGAAAACTTGTTTACTTAGAATTCACTTATTATGCACAATTAAGGGCAGTTGTTGAATTTCATCAATAAATACATGAATAAAACTATATAGTATGAATTAAATAACCTTCCTTTGTGTACTCTGCGTTGTTGCTGTATCCCACAAACATGTAATTTAGGGATGTAGCCGAATACAAATACGTTATTCATATTGGTCATGTTCATGTTAAAGGCAGTAACGTTAAGCATTAGCAGCATCCTTAGTAAATGCCTGGTCAGAATTGTGCTGGTTTCAAATTAGGGTACTACTTTTTTATATTTTGGGAAATATAAACAAACCAATCAAAGTTGTTTAAAAATATTACGGGCATGTACAAACAAAAATAATAACTGCAAGAATTCACATGCTAACAGTTCTCCTACCTGTAAGTTAACTCCAGTATTTTCCCTTGTTTCTTTGGGAATAGTTGTAGGACTCATATTTAATAAAAAAAAAAAAATTCCTGTTTAGGCCACACCCACCTCAGGTTTAAATCTGAATACAGACTCAGATATGGATATTTGCGGCACTAACCGAAGATGCATGAATGAACCAATACACTCTAAAAAACAAAGGTCTTGATGAACAAAGAGGCATACCTGAGAAAAAGTCTCACCAAAGCTGTGCACTTTTCATCAGGCCAAACCATGTAAGCTTAATAATAAGCCACAAATTTCCATCTAAAAAGTACTCCAATCATGGAAAGAATGACTTGTAGAGATTTAAAGTTTAATTTACAAATACATTTGTATGAAAAATTTATGAAAGCACTTTGTATAAACAATTGACTGCTCTAATAAGTGCCCTTAGACTTCTATTATATGTGAGTTTTGACTAAACAGTATTTTCAGTGTATAGAAATATGTTGAATCTTTGCCTGTGGTAACTCTACACACTGTATAGATGTGTTGGATAGAGACTTGTTTGAAAACGAATGCTGGAGTATTCTTTTAATTAAATTTTATGTTGGCAGTCCTTTAAGTTGATGTACAACATTAAAGCACACTGTACCCAAATATTCATTCCACACTATTTCTCTTCTGCTAATTTGACAGTCGATCACCATTTTGTGAACCTTTCTGAGCTGCTGTCACTGCCAGAAATATCTCAGCACTAAGAGATTTTATTGCCAATTAAAGTGCAAACCATTAGCACAAGTCTTTATCTGGTAGCTCTTAATTCTTCCAAATTCCTAATAAATGATATAACCTTTTATTTTTACCATTTTTAGGGTCGGCGACACACAAACCGAATGCGGTGGAGCCGGAGAAACAGACTGACCACACGGTGAAGATTGCCGGCGTCATCGCTGGCATCTTGCTCTTCGTCATCATCTTCCTTGGCGTGGTACTTCTCATGAAGAAACGGTAAGCATTGAGACATACACTTCTAGCAAATCATACATAAAATAATAACCAACATGTTTGTGTTTATATGCAGTTAAACACCAAGTAATGTGAACTAGGGTTGGGCGATATGACGGTAAAGTAGTGGTGTTACACTATGACACTATGTGTATGTGTTAGTTCTCTAAATATCCGTATCTGTATTCGGCATGGTCTTAACTGGAAGGGATTTTTTTTTATTATTATTAAATATGAATCCTTCTGCTCTGTGGCTGGAAACACTGGAAAACAGTGAAAAAAAGCCCTGTCAGCACAGGCTGAATTCTGTCTCTGACAGTTCCTCAACCTCAAAATTCATAATTGATTCAATTTTTTTTTTATCTGGCTTTTGCCATTATTTTTGTTTGTACCTACCTGCGATATTTAGTTTGTTCTATTTCCCAAAATATGAAATAGCCTAATTTAAAAATAGCCTAATTTAAACCAACACAACCCTGACCAGGCACTTACTAAGGATGAATGAATGCTGTAAATGCTTTGCATGTTAATGAACACGGTCTTTACCCTAACCCTTTATTTGTTATTGCTAAAGTAATAACATCCCACTCATGCAAATTTTTAGCTGCATCCTGTGAGATCGCAGTCCTGATGCACATGTCTAGTTTGAATCAGATTCCGTGCAAAACTTTCTTCCAAGCATTAAAAAGTGTTCCTTCTATTATTATTATTATCTGTATTTGTATCTGTTTAGAACACATTATCTGTTCTTTTCCGAATAATGTAATAGTGAGATGCATATTGTCAAAATATCTTAAGGTATCGCAATATGATATTTTTGTCATATGGCCCATCCCTAAGTTAAGCTGTAGGTTAAAAGATCAAACACTCTGAGTCATTTGTGAGCTAGTTAGGTGGAAGAAGGAGGAATTGGCTGCAACTAACATTCAGAGAAGCCTGATAAAAATCCATTCAAAAGTCAATGGTAACATCTTTTCTCATAACAGTGGCATTTATAACCCAGTTTATCATAATCACATTGAGATGCAGTATATGAAGTGTCCTGTATTTTCAATACAAGCATGAGGGATTTTGAATACAGCTATTAATAATAGATTTCCACGCCAGTTTCATTTTTGACCCGTGGGCCACTGGATTGTCAGTGTGATGCTGAATAATTAATCAAACTTCTTTAAGTCCTATTAAAATGAGTTTATAGCAGCTAGATGGAGAGGCGCATTTTTTTTAAATGATAGAGAGAAAGAGAGAGAGACAGAGAGAGAATTTGTGTGAAAACAGCACGAGAGAGAAACTGAGGGGAAATGGAGATGAGAGGAAAATGGTGATGAAAGCTATGGAGCCGTGGAGTGATTGGTTAGCTGCGGGCTAGTTTACAATAGACTGGTCCCTTAAAGCTCTCTATCAGAACCTAGAGGACTCTAGAGCCAGCTTGAGCAAATATTCAACTCCTACCACCCACACCCACACCCATCCACCCACACACACACACACACACACACACAAACACACTGCATACTGCACTTTGCATTTGTTTTAGATTAGCAGGTATCTCTCAGCCAGCCATCAGTAAAGGCACAGAGGAAGTGCTGTACTGAAAGGAGCATTAATATCAGCTCCTCATTACAATAACCCCCACCGCCCTCCTACACTCTGATCTCCTGTACACCGCTAGCTTCATGTACACACACAGTTTATTAGTCATATTGGTGTGTTAGACATGCAGAAAAAAAAAACACCTCTCCTGGCGATGTCAGGGCCACGGCGAAGGTTATGCTCACGATGCACAATCCTTTTAATTGAATTCTGCTCAATATAGCTTAATCAAATGAACGGGCGCGTTTGAATCTGTCAGTTTAATTAACTGGATTAGATTAGAAATGGAAGTGAGGTAGGACATGCTAATCCTCATGTTAAAACTAGACTCGCAGTTCAATTGATATTACCATTTAGAATCGTGCCCATGAGACTCAGTGCTGTTCAGAATGCTGAAACACGAGATCTCCTCTCGTCTACCTGTTCACACACTGGCCTGTGTCGGAGGAGGATGAATATATCATAGCCATGTTAGCCCTGGCATGTTCAACCACTTTTAGTCCATTTTATTTTCCTGTGATCAGACGGCAGAGCTTTATTTGATGAACCCCTGCACAGAAAAGATCTTTTTTTTTTCAATCTAATCTCTGTCTACTGAAAATGTACTGTAGCGTATGTATGATTACCACAGAAGAGGATTTTGGCACATTTCCCTGCGCTGAAATATAATTCTCTGCTAAAGGAAGTCTAAAGGCAGTTGTTGAGTTTACAGAGATGACTCTCACATGCAGAATTATATAATAATAAGCGAAAAGTGTTACTGAAACTTTCTCAATTCTGTGCAGATTAGGTATGATCCAATCCATGCCATGTGGGCTTTTTTTTCAGCTTTCTGCTCACAACTTTAGTTCCTACCTGAAACTAGTATCAGTTTAAAAATAGAAAGATATTTATAACCATGGTTTCAACTTATCCTATTATATACTGTATGACCTTTTATTAAATATGTATAGAGATATGAAGGAAAATAAAGCTTGGAAGGAAGTAGCAGAGCTTGCTAGTTCTTTTGGTGAGTGTACATAGTTACTAAAGATAGCCAACGAAGCTAGTACGAAGCTGAGCACACAACATGTAAATCAAACATAAATACATTTTACACGCAAGTGGAGTGTATAAATCACATAGTGGGCTGTAGTACTACAATTTCATATCAAAGCGCTCACACACTCATAAGCAACAACAGTAGCGGTGATACACCACGCCCGCAGGCAACAAACTACAAGCGTCACAAGCGACTTTTCGCTTGCTAGTGTGAACGCAGGGTAAGAGTCATTTTTTTATATCACACAGATGTGATATAAAGTCTTACCGATGCTGTCCTTACCAAAGTTTTATCCAAATTACCAGCACTAGAGCAAAACAATAACAAGTCATTCTGATTACTTAAAATTTCCTGAAGTAGTACAAAATAAATCAGAACGAATCAGAAAACGATCAATCATAGACATTTAGAGTGGAATTTACACATACATGAACAAAAGTATGCATCTAGTATGAATTATTATTGACTCGCCCAACAACTGAGCTTAGAATTCAATTACACAGTATGTTTTCAAATAAAGAGATTTTTATTTCAGCAAATTATGTCTAAATTAAATTCTTTGAATCTCTCTTGAATCTTTGAATCTAAATTCCTGTTTGTGATAATCTTCGATATTTTAAAGCTGTGCTAGACAAGGAGAAAGATTATTCAAATAGGGCTTATTTTAAAAGTTTGCAGGTAAAATTTCTGTTCAGAGGCATGTCTTGTATTCATTGAGAGTGATGCACAATCAGTAAGAGTAATTACTTCCTCTTTTTTTTTTTTTTTTTTTTTTTTTTTTTTGCAAAAGCCCTGTGTAAATTGCTCTTTGTTTTCCAAACAGTGAAGCACAAGTTTGTAGAAGCAATCACCCTAATTGGCGTCATGGGCGTCTTAGATGAAATTAAAGTTTAGCTCCATGGTAAAATAGTTCAGTCTGCCAGCTGTAATACTTCTGGACACTATCTCTCATGTATTTAGAGAAAGTTTGTAGTGTACTTTATCTGTAGTGATGCAGTGAGCATGCCAGAGATGCCCTTCCGCAATCACCGTAACTCTCTCAGTCACGAGGCCAAATCTTCTCTCTCTCTCTCTCTCTCTCTCTCTCTCATACACGTATGCCACCATGTCTGCTTTTGTTCATCTTTATATCTCTTTTTCGAGCATTAATATTTTTTACTTTTTCTTTCCTTTCATTCCATCCCCCCTCCTCCTCCACTGCTTATACCCCACCACCACCTCACTCGGCAGAAGAACCTATCACTCCTACACTTATTACCTGTAAGTAAACACCTTTGTACAATGTTAGTGCATTTGCTCTTTTCCAACAAGACTTGTACGCTATTCCCTGCATGATTAGACTTAGTTCTTCTACTACGGTCCTTCTGCAGACAGGCATTTTATAGCTTACCTTATGTTCTGTATGTGAAAGCTTCAAATATAACCTTCAGAATAAACAATATGCTTTAATTAGTTTTCATTTCAGATTATTAGCTGGTGATAAGATTGGTCTTGAGTAAATTGACAAAAGTCTCTTTATTATTACTTATTATTACTTCATTTTGGAAACTGATGAATTATTTTTGTATCACTTTTCACAAGATTTTCAAAATCTGATACTGAAATGCCTGTCTTCTCACAAGCGATGCTTCTACTTGGGGAAAAAAAAGGACCTTGATATCCCACTAATTTTACATCTGTTCCATCTTTGTTCTGAGAAACAAACTAACACACACTCATAGTGAGGAAGCTAACTCTTTTGCTCTGCCTGTGACCAACTGGTAAGGGAAGCTCGATTTTTTTTTCCCCCTCCTCTTTGGGAATTCTGTATAATCTCCTGGCCGGTCATCACAGGCATGAGCAAAGCAGAATTAGCCCGTCATCTCATTCCAAGCCCTGGCATCCACATCTTCATTTTTGATGATTTATTTCATTTAATCTGTTATTTCATCATTCTTCATCAGTTTTCTCCTGCATGGTTCATGTTAGATGCATGCTGATTTGACCTCATTTGTCAGACTTGGTGATTGATGAATGACTGCACTACACTGTTTTGTTGTTTACCATCCTGCATGCATGCGAGTAACCCGAGCGCTCCCAGAGGCAGAGAAAAGAAGAGGGAGAAAGCAACTCGATGCCTGCTGCTTCAGGAGCTGGCTGAAACTCATCCCGCCTATTACGGCTGATAGCTAGAAGCTCGGCAGAGGTTTGACGTTGGCGGGGATGCGCCCACGTCGAGTGTGTGCCAATCACACCTTCTGTTTTCTCAGCTTCTACCCAGAGCTGGGAGTGAGATTGACATGGCAGCCTCCTTCGCCCCAGCCAGCGGTGTAGCTGATTGACATGTGTACGCTGTTCGCTGAGGCCCAGGGAATGCTGGGAAGGATGCGATTAGGAGACGTAACTAGGGGCAATAGGTCTGTGGCACTCATGCAGTGCAGGGGTTAAGAGAGACTCCCGTGTCGTACGGCCTGCCGCCTAATAAGAACAGAGGCAGCCTCCTCTCCCGCTATTGTGTCCTGTCTGATCCAATAAGAGCGAATGGTGTTGGGATGTGTGCTCTTGCACTGCAAGTGACAGAGTGCTTACGGGACGCTGCCCACAGCTCAGATACCTTCATTAAGCGAGCATGCTTTAGCACAGAGCCACAACACACACCACACTAATTGGAACAAGACAAGCACATTTGTTTCACTGACAGCCTGAGCATGCTAATGATGAGTAAGAGAAGGAGAGAGAGAGTGAAAGAGAGGGATAGAAGAGAATGTCAAAAGAGTCTCCACATATCCATCTCTCCATCCTGAACCCTGCTGTCTACAGCTTGGCTGTCTCTGCCAGATCAGAGCGAATCCTCTCTCTGTCCCTCGGCTCCTCTTCACCAGATAACAAACTCTCCAGGATAGAACACCCTGACCTTGCACATACACACCCCTCACACCTAATATTATTCCATATACACACACACACACACACACATACAGCTTATCATTAGACAAGAGGCTAATGAAGTAGAGCTGAAGCGTGTACCGAGAGAGAGAGAGAGAGAGAGAGAGAGAGAGAAGATGAGAGGCAGCGCTAGGTTAAAGTGGGTGGGTGAGAGACAGCTCATGATGGAATTGGAGAAAGAGCAAAGAAAAGAGATATAGGAAAAGAAAGAGATGTGTGAACTTAGTTCACCACAGAAAATGGAATTAGCTGACTGTGGAGAGCACGAGTATAGAGGATGAGTATGAAAGGCAGAGATAACCCCTCTCTCTCTCTCTCTCTATTTCTCTCCATCTCTCTTCTCTGCCCAGGTGAATTAAGATCTAGCTCAGCTCTCGTAGCTTATCTCACTGTCAGTTTATATGCAGCCTGTTGTTTTGTCCCGCTGCTGTTGTTTAACTCTTGCGCAGCAGGCTGAGAACAACTTAGAAACTGCAAGCTCATGGTCTTCACTATTTTTCTCTCAACACACAGTGATAAGCAGCAATCCATATATATTTGCATGGCACTAGCTAGTTCAGGATGATGTCTCATAGGGACAGAAGCAAACAGGAATACATTATTTGTATGAATGAACATATGATGTTCTAAACAGATACAAATACAAATATGAGTAGGAGACGCATTATTGTTTTTTTGTTTTTGTTTTTCTGGTTGAGAATAAAGATGTGCATTGGCACTGGGATCTCATGGGATGCAACAAAAAAAGTCATGCACGTGGGAGGTTTTTGGTTTTATGCAGGCGGGCAGTCAGGTATGAAGCTTGTGAGTGTGAGTGAGAAGTCAGATATGAAGCTCGTGTGAGAGTTAGCAGTCAGATATGAAGCTTGTGGGTATGAGTGAGCAGTCAGATACGATGCACATGGTTGCGAGTGAGCAGACAGATATGATGCACATGGTTGCGAGTGAGCAGTCAGATATGAAGCTTGTGGGTGCCAGTGAGCAGACAGATATGAAGCTTGTCTGAGTGAGTGAGCAGACAGATATGAAGCTTGTCTGAGTGAGTGAGCAGACAGATATGAAGCTTGCGTGTGAGAGTGAGCAGACAGATATGAAGCTCGTGTGTGCCAGTGAGCAGACAGATATGAAGCTCGTGTGTGTGAGAGTGAGCAGACAGATATGACGCTAGTGTGAGTTAGTGAGTGAGTGAGTGAGTGAGCAGACAGATATGAAGCTCGTGTGAGTGAGTGAGCAGACAGATATGAAGCTCGTGTGAGTGAGTGAGCAGACAGATATGAAGCTTGTGTGAGTGAGTGAGCAGACAGATATGAAGCTTGTGTGAGTGAGTGAGCAGACAGATATGAAGCTCGTGTGAGTGAGTGAACAGACAGATATGAAGCTTGTGTGAGTGAGTGAGCAGACAGATATGAAGCTTGTGTGAGTGAGTGAGCAGACAGATATGAAGCTTGTGTGAGTGAGTGAGCAGACAGATATGAAGCTCGTGTGAGTGAGTGAACAGACAGATATGAAGCTTGTGTGTGCCAGTGAGCAGACAGATATGAAGCTTGTGTGTGCCAGTGAGCAGACAGATATGAAGCTCGTGTGAGTGAGCTAGTGAGTGAGCAGACAGATATGAAGCTTGCCGGTCAAAGAAAGACCATGTTTATTAACTTGAATGCGAGTCACTGTGCAATTTGTTTAGCTTTCGTTCACTGATCCTTAGTAACTGCCTGGTGCCACAGTGGTTTAAATTAGGATAGTAGTTTGTTTATATTCTGGGAAATAGAGCTGATAAAATTTGTTAGAAAGTATTGTGAATAGGTACACCAAAAAAACTAAAAACTGTGGGATTAAAAAACAGTGATGTGGCTGAGTTTGAGGGACAGTCAGCGCCAGAATTCACAAATCATGCTTGAAAAACCCTTCCAGTTTAGGCCACACTCACTTAGCTACGGATATAAATATTTGGAGTGCTAAACAGATGCAGATAGTGGCGTTGCATGAAACCCCTAGTCTGTCATGATACACTTCTGTTTAACCCCTTAGACACCACAGGAATACCATCATCCCTGCATATGAACAGGTGTTCAAATATTTAAAACTTGATCGTTTATCATATGTTGCATTTACATTATGTAGTTCAGATGACTTTTGACCAGTCAAAGGTCTGCTCTGTTTTTATCCACCAGTATGTCCCTGTTCAGTAGTCTTGGCACCCTGGCAAGAAGGATAATCAAACTTAGCACAGATACAGTACATACCATAGCACACTTTCTAGTGGAGTATAGAGAAATACTGCAAAATGCATTAGACTTCTTGGGACTTATCAGTGTTAGCTACCAAAGCTTGAAAATCTAAGCCTCAAACTTTGTGTTTCTGAAACATGTTTCTGATTTCATTATTATATCCTCTGCTAGGCTTTTAAGATGAGATAACTGGTCCAATGGCCAATTAGAATGACTTATACATTGACAATAACACCATTAACATCTACAGGAGGCAGTAATTATGCTTCTTAATGCTAGACATTTTAAAAGACTGCTTGGCCATTATAATTCAGCTCACTCACGTTCAATGTAAAGCTCCCTCATGTTCCAGACCAGACTTTGACTCATAACTCAAAGTGGCTGTTGTCTTTGAGTCAAGCTTTTACTCTCTGCTGGGTCTGACTCATCTCCCCCCTCCCGCCCAGCACGCTACCCACAATGCCCCACTGTTCCTCTGGACCATGTGGCTATAATGGTTGCACTTTTGTTTTGGCTAAGCATGCAGATCCGCTTACAAAACGCAAGAACATAATCACCATTCCACAGCCTACAATACCCACACTGGTGTTCATTTCAGATCAGAGCTGTAAATGAATTCACTCGTGCTGGGCACAATGGTTTTGAAGATGTTTGGAGGTATTTAGACAGAAATTTTACTACTGTTGGAAAGTAACATCTTAGTTAAAAAGAGGTTTGTTTCTGCTTAGTTGGTCAGGAAAGAAAGGAAAGTGACATCGGGGAAGTGCACACCAGGTGGCTTCTGTTGTTTGAAAACACAACATTACCAAATTGGCAAGACAGGACCGAATGAATCATAATCTATCATTTTTAGAGCCTTCTGCTGTATGTGAAACAAATTTCAGTGTCAGTGAACACAATGACAAGCCTTTCCCTTTCCCCAAATGACCCCACCCTCTGTGCTGAAACTACATATGCTTTGAGTTGCCTTTTATGGAAAAGCAGCAGAGCTCATTTCAGGGCCAGAAAGAAATAAATAGAGCCATTGTATGGAAATACAGCAGATAATGCATTTTTAATGTATCTTTAAAATATCTCTTTATATGATTATTCTAGGTCTAGAGACCTTTTAAAAATTACAAACTACCCCTTTAACTTTCGATTTCTTAAAGTCCTGAGAATTCAGATGGAAAAAATGTATAGCAGTTATTCAAAATTCTAATCAAACTGCTGTAAGTTCAAAAAAATGTTTGTCTCATTGTAGTTGCACTAAAGTGAACTCTCCAAATGTAAAACATGAGTTTGTGAATATTTCAGCAGCTCTGCATTGCTGACGGTTTTGGCTTGGTTATAGTATTAACACACGTACAACACGTTTTCTCGGTCTCTCTCTGTCGCTCCTCTGCTCCTTTTAAATGAGCTATGAATGGGAGACTGATTAATTTTGAGATCCATGCTCAATGTGTGCCGGCGCACAGAGCATTCCCTCCATCCCACAGCTCTCCATGTTGCCACCCGCTGCCAAGCAAACAGCAGCAGATCTGTGTGTCCCATGCTGCTAACCCTACATCTCTCTCATTTACCACATACACAAGCAAAGAGGCGAGAGAGAAAAAGAAAGAAAGGACGCTGATAAAATAGGTGCTGTTTCACTGAAGAAAAAACAGTCTGATCAAGTTCTCAGTTACAGCACATCACCAATATTTACTCTCCGCAATCCCTCTCTGTGTTACTTTTTCTCTTTGGCTCAGATTATTACACAGGATTTTTTTTGGTTTGTGCAAAATCACAGTGAACTCTTTGCATTCACTTGTCGCACTTGTTTTTGTGGTAACTGTTCATTTATTAGGCTCGTGTGGTGGCGTCAGATCTAGGCTGCGGGGGAAGTGTCACCATATGGCTATGGCTCGTGAGCTAAATGAAATAAACAGGATGGAAGAGGGAAAATGGCACGCCAAGCACTCTTCATTAGCCTCTCCCTGTCTTCCTGTCAAACACAGCCACAGGTCAGAGCGAGGGGCGGATACTCAGAGACGGGACCCAACTGTCACAGTGTACCATCCAGATTACGATATTGTACTTTGTTTTCAGAGTACGTTATTTGGAAAAACCAAATAACCTGTTCTAAACAGGTACAAATAGAAGGCTCACTATGTTTTTTTTTACAGAAAACTTGCCAGCAGCGCCACAGAAAAGTGTTTGCACTATTGTTGGGAGATTGCAATTTCAAAACCCACAAGTTCAAGGCCAGGAGTCTAGTTAGCCAAATTGGCTATGCTCCCTTGGAGAGGTGGTGTATTCTCTCTCCTCTGTCAGTCACAGCGACACTAACCAATCTATGTGTAAGTGGGCAGATAGCGCTTTCCTATGGGTGTGTTACCCTGTGATGCAGCATGAGCAGCAGTTCCAAATGATGCTTCACATGTCTCAGAGGAAGCACATGGTCTGGATGGTCTGGACATGTTGCTGACACTGCTGGCATTTCTACCCCAGTTTTTTTTTCCCAGTGTTTCCTGGGATTTATATTGTTTTATACACTCTTCTGGTTTAGGCCACACCCACTTGGAGCACTGTACTGATACAGGTACAGATAATGGTCCACGAATCCAGATTTTTTTTTAAATTGATTAAAATCTGCTGTAAGTAGTTTGCGATAGTTATGCGAGCCATAAGACTGCAGGTCTTTCTCATCAATCATGCTCGATATTCGATCCAGCATTGCCCGTTGCTTTGGCTTGGCAGACACTCAGCGTATAATGTGCTCTGCGGCTGGTGCAAACTTCCAGCATGACCACACTTTGTGGTTTGGCGTGACTCTCTGCACTTCTCTAAATCATGTTAGCGTCTATCCCTTGAGGACAAAGTGCTCCAGATCTCATAGCCTCAGGCCTGGAGCCCCTCCCATCTCTTAATTCCGCTCCCACAGATTGGACAGATAATTTTACCTCATTTGCATTTCCTTGTGTATCAGAGCCTCTGAAAAACAAAGGCTGCTCAACCGAATTAGCTTCTGATAGGTATGGATCCACCAGAGCACAATTCGATTAGGTTTCCCTCGTCTTCCTCTCCCCAGCGACAGCCATTTGGCTTAGCATTGCTACCTGATATACTCATTGTAGTATTCATTCCTCTCATTCCGAAGTCAGCAATGTGCATATATGAGATGATCTACAAACCATGTGGAGAGAAATAGTGCTTTTGAAGCAGTATTATTGTAATTACAAAGAGCCTGGTTCCCAGAAGGGTCTTGGTGGGGTATTGATTGTAATTATATTAGAATTTAATTGTGACTGTTGCCTCTCCCTCTCAATCAAGCTCAGATCATTATCTTCCATTTTGATTACTCTAATGCTGATTTGCCCTGTTGATTAGTTCAGGGTTCGAATAATGCTCTTTTTTTTTTACTTTTCAGTTGTGTGCGCTAAAATGCTTTGTGTTTTTAAATCTTATTTTTACTGTTACATATTAACCTGACTGGATTTCTATTGACTTCAATGGAAACTCTGGATTATATTTATTTGTGCTTCACTGTTTAACCTACTGGGGATTTTAGATTGAGGCCAAAATGTCCTTAGAGATTTAGTATGTGGTTTGATAGTTGACAAAAAGAGTTCAATTTCTGTTCCATTGTGTCTCCTTTTTCCAAAGGAAACTGGCTAAGAAGCGTAAGGAGACGCTGAGCAGCACTCGGCAGGAGATGACGGTGATGGTGAACTCCATGGACAAGAGCTATACGGAGCAGGGCACTAACTGCGATGAAGCTCTTTCCTTTATGGACACTCACAACTTGAACAGCCGCTGTGAGTCCACCTGTATTAAGCTCACACGCAAGCACAGACACACACACACACACACACACACACACACACACACTGGGACACCTGGTGTCACATCCCGGTCCCTCAGACGTGTCCTCAGATAGCTGTCTGTGATGCAGCTTTAGACGGATTAATCGATCCGTTGACACTGATGCTGGCTTTGGTGTGTGTGAGTGAGTTAAGCTCTGCTAACACAAACACAGATTGTGATGGTGAGCCAGGACAGAGCTAACATCTGACGAAGCACAAACTTACTGAACTTTTGTTAATTCACATACAGGACTGTTTAACCCTTTTGTTGTCTCTTTTATAAACTTGTACATTTCATGTAAGACTTTTCCATGTTAAGTCGCAAAGCACAGACACAGGAGACTCCTTATAAACTCCTTACAGTTTGTTTATGTGGAGCATACACCAGACATGTCTCTGTATAAATTGTTACTATAGAAACAATAATGTATTTAAACAAGTTTAAACGAGTTTATTATTTATTAGTGTATATTTATCATTCTGTACATTTAAGGATTACCAGAGGTTTTTTTCGTAAATGGTAATGGATTCTGTTATAATTATAATCCACTCAAATAAAAATGTTAAAGCCCCCCTGAATGGCAAATAGTTTTGTCCTGATTATTGTGATTAAGATGCTTGTGTATTCACAAGCCATTTGCCCAGAATCAATTAAACCTGCCAGGTAC
Organism: Pangasianodon hypophthalmus; assembly: GCF_027358585.1. Lineage (NCBI taxonomy): Eukaryota > Metazoa > Chordata > Actinopteri > Siluriformes > Pangasiidae > Pangasianodon > Pangasianodon hypophthalmus. Next base: position 15,089,360 of record NC_069730.1, on the reverse strand, counting down.
TGAATTGCAGTTTTTTTAGACAGCATATTAATTTTGGGGCTATTATTATCGTTAAATTTGATTACCTAGGTCACTGATAGTGCATTAAAGCATTAAATCAAAGGTACAATGGGCACAAATGGATAATGTAAGGAACCAGACTCAGGAGACGTTAGGATCCATGTGTAGATGTTTATTAAACACCATCTAAAATCAGACAAGGATAATCCAGTGAGTAGTTGAGGCAATAGAGAGCAAATGGTCATAATACTGACAAGACTAACAGTTTAGTAAGTATCAGAGCTTACACACTATAAACAATGGCAAGACTTTGTATAAACATACTGTATGTTTATAGTGTGCTTATATTGTCCTTGACCTGGAAGTGGTAATCAGTACAAGAACAGAAAGTGAACAGATCTAGAGCTAGATCTAGAACTCTGGTGGTATTGACCTTTGCTAACAGGGAGGGGTTTTGTCCTGGGCAGTTGTCAGTTAATGTTATATATAACATAGTTAATGTTATATACAAATGAGTGCTTATAGAAATACTCGACATGATATCTGTGTTTAATGTGAATGAATTTTCCGAGGAGCTAGTTAACATTAAGGATATGAAGAAACACTAGTGCTAATGCTTCTCTCTTGAGGATACAGATTTAATAGAGATTTTGCATATGTGTTATCCTGTAGCTGGATCTTCTCCTTGCTCTCTAACGGTGAAGACAAACACACTGAGCACAACTCTCCCCAACTCCTATTACCCAGGTAACAGCACACACCGCCTCTCTATTTAGCCACTAACAGCAGTTAGCAGAGTCGCAGTTTGTGACTTATCTGTGATTAGTCTTATGAGACAGCACACATGTATGCATCACTGGTAATGTTCTACTGCAGTGACCCTGTGTCCAGAGTGCAATTTTGTGAGGCATCCAATGCTAAAATGGTATTATTTGTTAGCCACGGAGTTCTCCTTCTGTCTTTTCTCTCTCTCTCTCTATACCAGATTGATGTTTTTATTCTCCTTTTTTCTGAAAGTGGATTCATTGTAACCATGCTATTTTTTCTTCTCTTCATTTCTCTCTGTCATCTCTGACTGGCCACCGCGCCCTCTCACTTCTTCATTTACGGTTAACGCCTGCCAGACCCCTTTGTGCCCACTGCCATCTTAGGTGAGAGAAAACTTTTTGTTCACACCTTCCATACCCACTGCTATGTTCATAGAGTCCTAGGTCAGATAAATGAGGAAGACATTGTGTTTTGTAGTCATTGTAGTTTATTATTACTAATAAAGATGGCTGCCTCATCTCCATACCTGCCTGTTGCTTCTCTTCCTCCCTCCTTTTCCCGTCAGCAGGCGGGGCTTCACTCCATCCCATCCGCGTTGCATGTCGTGCGTGTGATGTCACGTCCTGTCTGACCTCTCATATGCATGGACAGACATGTGGACTGGATGTGGGGGGAGTGGACTTTAGGGCAGGGGGGGTGTGGACTTGTTGCCATGGTTGCAGCAGCTTGTTTAGCATCAATGACTATAGCTATCCGCACAACATGAGCTCATTGCTGAAGAGAATAATTAAGCAATAAAGTCTTATGAAGATATGTCTCACTTTTTGATGTGTAGTTGAAGAGGAGAAAAACAAGCTTATCATTGGCCCCTCTCCCTCCACCATCGTCTCCCTCCCAAAGCAACCTCCTCTTCAATTCTTTTTAAAGTCACGCCTGCCTCTAGCTAGTTCCCACTGCCCCACTTGTTTTTGTGTTCCTCTTTTGCTAGTGTTTATTCATTTATCCCATGATGAAATAGAATAATAAAGCAACTTTTTTTCTTACTCTATTACAGACTTTTACTCGAAAATGTGCCCCTAGGTTTTTGCCATAATGTTACACCAACGTAATGGGAATAGAACATAAAGAGATGTTAAAGTGCATCTTATTAAATATTAAAGGATGTTGGCAAGAGTTGTGTAACTAGTAGTTTAGAGATTTGATGCTGTACTGTAGTAGATTTACCTCACAAAAAAAAAATCCATCCAGCTTAATGAATGATTGGGGTAGATGCATTTACATCAACAGGTTTACTTTAAAAAAAAAAAAAGTATTTATGTTATTTTACGGAAATATAATGGAACAACTAAAACATACATTCTCAAATTACATACTCTCTATAGTCTGTTATATGTATCTATTTTGAAATTCATTTTCAATCCTTTTCGCTGTGTGTCCAAACTCATTCATCGCCCTTTTGGATGACCTTAGAGTCCTTTAATCTGCACCCCGCTATCACAGGCTTTCAGGCTAGCGAACAGAGCTTGTAGTGTGCCAGTGCTCTTTGGTGTATTGTTGCTTATACCCTGTCTCCTCTCTCTTCTCCTCTCTCTCTCTCTCTCTTTCTCTCTATCTTTCTCTTTCCCTTTTTCTCTGTCGCTCTTTCTTCACATTTAACCTCTAATGTATCTGCTTAAAAAAAGTCCCCATTAATGGTAAGTTTCCTCAGTCTGCCTGTTGTTTGGGGGAAGGAGGTTGTGTGTTCCATTTAAAAAAAAAAAAAAAAGGTGTCCACCATTCGGCCCCCTTCCCGCCCCCCTCCTCCTGTCACACACACACCCATATCAACCCCCGCGCCACCATGTGCCTCGAACTCGCATGGCATGTCACAGCATCACGTCCAAAATGTGCCACATCATCTCTTTTTTTTATTACTATTATTATTTTTTTAAATTTCGGAAGGGTTTCCGTGCTTGTGTCGTGGACAGGAAGCAAACCTGTCATTGTGACGTCACACATCCACCTCATGCTTTGCTGTTTTCTGACAGTGCCTGTGCCTCATCGTGTCATAAAAATGAATTTCAGATCCAGAGAAGCAAATGGCTAATAGACGTGAGAGGTGAAATCATTTATAGGGTATAGAGAAGATATAGGAGGAAATAAATTAATATTAATAATAATAATAATAATCAATTAAGATAAATGGAACGTGTTCCTCCCTCTGCATCCACTCATCCACCCCTCCCCCTTCCCTCGCAGTGTTGTTTTGTCCAATCAAATTAAATCCCAAATGGACACTTTCTTTTACAGTGCAACTTTTTAATTAAACTTTTTTTTTTCTTCAGACTATTAATCAAATTGTGTAAATATTACTAACTATTACACTATTCCAACATTATTACATGTTATTACATAGTAATGACACTGTAAAAGACTGTGTAACTTTTTTATTAACGCATTCTCTGAGTTTCACCACGTTTGCTATGCCTTATTTCTCTCTCTTTAAGACGAGACGCAGACGGTGGCCAGTGACACCAGCAGCCTGGTGCAGTCTCACACCCACGCTCACTCCACACACTCCATGCACTCCACCCACTCCACGCACACACACTCTCTCCGGAAGCGTGAGGCGGCAGATGTGCCCTATCAGACGGGTCAGCTCCACCCGGCCATCCGCGTGGCCGACCTGCTCGAGCACGTCACCCAGATGAAGTGCGCCGAGGGATACGGCTTCAAGGAGGAGTACGAGGTAGCACCTCCGTCCGTCTCTGTGTGTTTGTGTGTGTGTGTGTGTGTGTGTTTTTCTGTCATGTCTCTCATTCCAGTGTTATGTCATGTTTTGTCTTCTTGGCTCACACACATTGCTTATGTATAGTTAATGCATCCTTTAATGATAAATGTATTAAATTGTGTTCTGTCTCTCGTGTTTTCTTTCTGTTTCTCCCTCCCTCTTTCATGCTTAGCATTGTGTAGTGTGTGTGCTTTTGTAGTTTGTGCACTGAGTATGCCAATGCCACATACACACACACACACACACGAATCCCAAGAGAGCCTAGTTCCACCGCTCTGGCAGGCAGAACGCTGTGAGAAAGAAACACACAGCCTCTAATGTGTGCACTGTTTCTCTCAGTCGCACAATCAGGACTCTGTTATCACAAGTCATGTAATACTCCGAGAGAATCCACACACTCTACACACTCTACACACTCTACACACACTGGAATGTGACTGGGTCTGACACAAACACTAAACAGTCATCACTTACAGTGAATATTGATTCAGTGACGGCAACACACATTCACGAACTAGTCTCTTGTCTTCTCGTTTTGTCTCTTCTCTTCTTATTTTGTCTCTTCTTACCTCTACTCTTCTTCTCTACTTATTTTGTCTTCTCTCTCTTTTCATCTTGTCTCTTCTTTTCTTATTTGGTCTCTTTTCTTCTTGTATCGTCTCTTCTAATATCATCTCTTCTCACTTCTTTTTCTTGTCTCTTCTTGTCTTTTCTTGTCTTTTCTGTTCTTTGTTTGTCTCCCTTATCTTCTTGTCTTATTTCATTCTTGTGCTTGTTCTTATTTTGTCTCTTCTCATTTTGTCTCTTCTCTCCTTATTTTGTGTCTTCTTTTCTCATTTGTCTCTTGTCTTCTCTTGTCTACTTATTTTGTCTCTTCTGTTTTTCCACATCTTATTTCTCTCCTCTCATTTACTCCCTTCTTGTTTCATCCTCTCCTTTGTTGTTTTCTTCTTGTCTTTTTTCTGTCTTGTTTTCCTTTCTTCTTATTTAGTCTCTTCTCTTGTTTTAGTTTCTTCTCTATCTGTCCATTAGTCTCAGTAATCAGTAATTTCCAGCACTAGAGTATCAGAGAGGCCGAGGTGGTAAATAATGTATGGGCTGTGAGTGTCACTAGTCTGGAATAGCCTCGGTGTGAGATGCCCCGGGCTGTAGACGGCCTCCAGGCCTGATCCATAATGGATTAAGGCACTGCAGCAGGGCAACAGAATCCCTGACACTGCCCTCCTACACACACAAAACAACATACACACATTTAAACACACTCTCTCTGCTTTCCAAAAAAAAACCTGCCGTCTGCTTTGCTATAGCCAGAAGGGGTGATATTACAGTGTGTGTACTGGTCCCGTATACGCCTTTTGTATATTCTACTCATCCTGTACCCGTAACGTAATACCCTTGAGTGTGTGATTTTGTTGTGCTAGTGGCATTATGTTTGCTGAAGTTGGAAAAAGCACTGTTCTTCCCCCAGAGCTATTCACTCACACACTGTCTCTCTCTGACCTCTCCTCTTGTGGTTCTGTACGTTAACTATGGATCAGATCAATGAGGTAAGCACACACTTCATTTGGTTCATATTTAAAAATGTAGAAATGTTGCAGCTAGCCACACAGTTTGAACTGTTCATGTCAAGTTTCTTAGCTAATGTAAGCAATATTGTACGTATTGAAACAGATTTGTGTCAAAAGTACTACATGAAATTGTTTTAAGTATGAAATAAAAAAAAATTGAAACTAAAAATGAACTCAAAAAGCAAAAAAATTTGATTTTTTTTTGGTGGATAGTATTCACCAAAATGGTTAGTTAGAGCTGATTTGCTGTTGACTTTTTATTTATGCTGCTGGAGTTTAAATTTGTGATTCTCACACAATCCTCTGGAGCGGATGAGTTTTAAAGCGATACATCCCCATTAGCTATGAGGTTTAGAGTCACAGCACAATTACATGAAAGTAGAGTCAAGCTGAGCTACAGTAGCTAGGTAACAAACTGTCTAGCACACTTCTATATATAAGTGCTGTAATATGACTACATCCCAACTGCGGCGTTATATCATGCTGTGGTGTCAGCAGAGTCATCGTTATAATTTCATTCTAAAAGCATCCCTTAGTTTATTTGCTCACACTTTATTGGCTATGGTGAGAAACAGGATTAACCAATCAGGATCATTTTTTTCCCCATTTCTGTTTTAAAGTGAGCTAGCTACACTCTGAGCTCAAGGATATGAAGGTTTACTGCAGGAGGAGAAAATCAATACTGAATTGATATGATACAAAAGCTCAGATTCCTTGACTAGCTAAGTGAATAACTAGTGATAGTGCGTCACTACCACTTTCATCCGGTTCCACTCGGGTCTGACCGGAGAACACAGCGATAAAGCCGAACTGACTCCGGTGTTAGATTTGGAGTTGTCACTCCAGACCTGATTAGCCAATAATCACCTATTCCTGAACAGCAGTGAAACAAACAAAAATCTCATCAATAAAACCAAAGCGGAGAAACAAAGACAGTGCTTTTTTCCCCTTAAAGACTCACTTGAACTTCCACATTTTGCTTTTGAGGTCATTTTTACATTTCCAAAAAAAAAATTAAAAATGACAACTAGTAGTTCTCAGCATAGCGACTATTTTCCACTAAGTTAAAATGGCATTGGTTATGTCACGTGATGTGCGTAGGCTGTGTTTTGAAAGCATTTGACAGTGCACAGACACACACATGAACGTGTAACCCTGACGGAGCCCTTACGCCTCCCGTCGTCAGCCGTTTTCATTCAGCTCCAGTGTGGAACGTGACTGTGAAATGTTTTCCATCCTCCTGTCATCTCGCTGTGTGACTGATGCTAATGATTAAAGATATGACACCAATGCAAAAGCTTTAAGAATGCGATCATCCCGTCTTGCATGCTCTCATGTGGCGTGTGTGACGCGGCAGCATGCAAGATGCAGGAACAGATGTCATGTCTGTCTCACACACATTGCTTCATGTGTTTGCTGTCATTCCAAGCATCTGTATGTCACATTTCCTATTTGAGATTGTTGTTAAGATGTGGATTCAGTTCATATTAATTTCACTTAATGTGTGTATGTAATGATATAATGAATGTACTGAAGGTTGGTTATGGAGGTAGAAGGACCTGGTGATTAAAGATGAATTATTGTGTTTATTTATGTCAGTTTATTAGAGGTTATATGTTGAGTCTTATGGGATAATAAATTGTTAAAAATTGTGGCAGCCCCATCATCATCTATGAGTTGTTCTTAAAAGGACAAATCCATCCTGAACGACTTGCATATTAATTTTCAATAGCGTCCAAGAATAATTTTGGAATGAAATTCTGAGTTTAAACTTCTTTCACATACATGTAGGTCAATTTGATTAACAGTTTCCTACATTACCCACAATGCTGTTCAACTATTTAGCCCTCGCTTCATCTCTACGTAAAGAGAGTGATGCAGCAGCGCTTCAGTCCTTAAGTCTGTCCAGCTCTCTCACCTCCTCATCTCTACACAGATCAGCTTCCAAAGCTTCACCTGTCGTGCTAATACCATCGTGCTCCTCATCTCCAAGATCGCTAACTAGCTGAGCCGAGCCTCTGCCGTGTATCATGTAGCTTCACTGCATTCTGGAACGTTGAAATCTAACATCTCCTCGACTTTAATGTTAGATTTCTCATTAATATGATGTTGAATGTTGGTGGAAAATGGTGAGTGAGAAAAGAAGCTCTTGCTCTTTTGTTTTAGGTGCCAACAGTGAAACCTGACCGTTATCCCTTATGTTTGAGATTGTTGAAACTTTTACTCCTATTAAACACCAACCAGAATCACTAAACACGTCACAAAAATTTCAGTGTCGACATATGTAAGTGTTTCAGGGTGGAGTTTTCCTTTAAGTTATGAATATCATAAATATAATGCAGCTAACATTTATTTCTCAAAACATGCTGATGATACTAAACCTACGTGATTGACACTCACAGCAGAAATATAGGACAGATCTGAGCACCTTGAGCTAATTTGTTTGGAAGTATATTTAAGGTTATCTAGCAAAAATGTTGAAATACCTCAACAAAAAGATCTTTTTTCCACAGCCGAGCTAATGATAACCACCCATATGCTTATCATCTTCTCCCCAGTGAGTACCACTTTAAACTAAGGCATCATTAGTGAAGTTTTTTCGCTATGAATTAATTATAGGAAATCATATCAGTTATTCTGTTTTGCCTGGTGTTCTGTGCGAGGCTGCATGTCGAATTTAAACGGTTGTCACTCTCTCCTTCTGTTCAAGGGCCATCTTTGAATTTGTGTCAAAATTGTTCTTTCTCTCCCTCAGTGTTCTGCTTTCAAAGAGGAGGAGTGTTTCAACCAAAGCACCCAGCATAGTGAAAACTGCAATTAGGACACAGATTTATTTCCGTTGCAGGGTTGTAGAAGAAGAAAGAGACATCAAAAAATTGCAGAACCAGTCACAAAGTTATAATAGACTTTATTTGATGTTTGTCTTCCACCTTTTTCAGTCGCCTTTCCTTTCTATTTTAAGTTAACCCTTTCAAGCATAGTGTGCAGGCTTACACACAGTCAGTTTAAGGCTGTTTTAGGATAATATAAAATGTAAATTTTATATTTACATTTTATACCTCTATCATCAAATCCTGACAATGCTACAGTCACTGTGACTGAGTGCCAAGGGAGCAAAAATTAGCTGTGCTTTCTGAGTGTGAGGGAGGGTATACTCTCTCTCCTGTCAATCACAGTGACACTAGCCAATCGTGAGCATCTGTGAGCACATGTATGCAGGTAGATAGCGCTTTCCTCCCAGTGTGTTACCCTGCCCTGTGACACAGCATGAGCTGGGCGGTGAGTGGGAATTGGCAGGTGCCCAATTCTGTGATTTTGATCTTTAACAGTAAAAATTTATTTTACATAAGATTTTACATAATATAAAAATCATCTAAAGAATCTGGATACATTTTTAAATATTTGTTTACTTTAATATTTAAAAGAGTTTTTATTATTATTATTATTATTATTATTATTATTATAATACCACACACTATAAGGTTGTTTTCTTGGAACGTGTGCACTTAAAGGGGAAAAAGGGTTTTCCTAGAGTGCTTTGAAATTATGCATATGGTTTTCTTTTCTTTATAAAGCAAATCCAGAAGTCAAGAATTAACGCCTGGTGTCTGTCAAGGGCTCGGCCCGTATTTTCATTTCTCATCAGCTACAGATTTGAAGGCTTCTTTAATCCATATCCTGATCACACTGACATCTAGACACTGTAGAGAAGATATGCAGAGTATTAATGCAGTCATCATCTGCAGATATAAGTCTGCTAATCCTACAGTAATAATGAAATGAAATCCGACTTTCTCTCTCTCTCTCTTTCACGCTTGTAAGGTATGTCACATTCAGAAGCACTGATCAACTTTTGCATTCCGTTTAATCTTCTGTAATCCTAATGAAGCAGGACTTTCAATATGCATATGCACTGTGGTGGCTGCTGCCCTGCTCCTGAGGGACTGAAGCAGGATAAATATTAATTTGCACTAGCTTTGGCCTTGTTTTCAGTGTTGATGTTGACGGCTGGAAATCATGTTTGCACAGCATGGCATGGTCGGGGTCCCTGCACGCCCCTTCACAGCGTGAACTGCTGAAATAAATTTTCATAATTTGGATTAATTGCAGCACAGCTGCTAAGATCAGAAAGATAATCTACCCATGTGAGGGTGCCCATTTTTTACTTACTGTGTTTGGTAACCATTTGAGTGGCTGGTGAGTTTGCTAAGAGAGTCACTTGGGGAAGGATTTGGATGTGACACACAGTAGCGAGTGTTGTAATGGGCTCTCGTTTTGACACGGCACACAGTGCTTCCTGCCTTCCTCGCCACATGGTCTCATCAGATGTTCTAATGATCCTAACGCTTTCCCTCCCTCACTTCTCTTTCCCTTGTGCTTCCTTTATTAAAGACACAGAGCTGGTTCTGCGCTTGTGACTTTGTAAAGAGCTGACACAAGACTTCTCACATATGCCTTCTCTCCTTGTCCCTGTCTCGTCCCTCTCTTTCTGTTTCTGTCTCCCTGCCTATTCTCAGAGCTTCTTTGAGGGACAGTCTGCACCATGGGACTCTGCCAAGAAAGATGAGAACCGGATGAAGAATCGCTATGGAAACATCATCGCATGTGTGTATTAAAGAGAGCCGTGTCTGTCCCGGCTCAGCGGAACATAATGTTACTCCTTAGACGTATTCATTAACCACATATCAGACAGGTCTTACTTAGCAGAGGACACATAGGCTTATCTGTTAGCATCAGAGTCTGAGAAGTGCTCCCGTTGTATGCCTGCTCCAACATTTTGCATCTAACCAGGATGTATACAGCTATATAGAAAGGTTGGAGGAAATACAGTGGATGTTGTAAGGAGTATACAATTATAGCATTTTATTAGAATCCACTTTATATTAAACATCTATTAAACATCTTTAAGTACTGCTGACATAATTAAAGAAAAATGTGTACGTATCAAACTCTTCTACTGGTTTCCTTATAAATTAGACATATATAGTGTATTCATTCAATATTTATATTTAATGTTGCTTAGTGCACTTCCTGTTGGTGTAAATAAGTGCAAGAGATTAGAGGAAAGTAATTACAAATATAGTCACGCATCTGCTTCATACCTCCTTAATTATATCTCATGCAGAACTGCTCATTATTACCTTGCACCTTCATGAAGAACCATTTTTCCTTTTAGTTAAATAAAAGAGTACTCAAGGACATTTAATGTAAAGTATGAAGATTTATTTTAAGCTATACTGTGTGTGTGTGTCTTGATGTTTGTGAAGTTAATATGAAAGCCAGGTGAGAAAGCCACTGTTAGTGATAATTATATCTGTCTCTCTCATCCTCTCTCTCTCTCTTTCTCTCTCTCTCTCTCTCTCTCTCTCTCTGTGATTTTGTCTGCATGTAATACGAGATGTTTCTGGGTTTGTGTTTGTCTCTAGATGATCATTCCCGTGTGCGTCTGCAGAGCCTGGAGGGCGAGCAGAGCTCCGATTACATTAATGCTAATTACGTTGATGTGAGTACAGAAAGCAGCCAGCACCTCTATGCAAAGGTCACAGCACACACAGACACACACACACACACACACACACACAAAACACCTACAAAATAACCCACTGCATGGGGAGGAGAAATAGGACATAAGAAGATACACACACACACACACACACACACACACTGCACTCTCAGCATGCACACAGAGAGAAACAGGGTCACACACACATGCATGTTCAGCAGAGGCCACACAGTACAAGACAGGGTCAGGGAGGGAGATGGTCATGCTCTTACACATGCCCACACAGCAGTGTCCACACACACACACGCACACACACACACACGATCAGCAGAACAGTGTAGCAAGAGAGGGAATTAAAGATACACCAACAGAGGTCATATTGATCTAAACACACAAGACAACAAACAGACAAACACCACAAAACACATACATGCTGCTGCTTAAAGGCCAGTTCACACTGTAAGATATTCTTTTGTCTAACACCTGTCTTACAAAATAGATACATTTTCACTTCAGCATTTTAATACACACCAACTTCATGAGGCATGACTCATAAAGATACCAAATAACGAGCACTAATTTGCATGTGCAATTGCATAAATTGTGCACACAGTTAATGAGATTTTTGTGTGATATTCTCAACAGCTGCCGCGAGTTGAAAATCCGAAAACATCCGAAATCGAAACTCAAGTATAACACCAATTAAAGGCAATGAGACATACCAAAAAACTGTTCAAATATAATATGAAGTTAAAATGCAGGAGTGTAGACATTATTATGTGTTCTGTTCATAATGTATATGCAAATGAAAATGGTGAAAAGGCTGTGTTTATATTCTGTTCCCATTGGAGTGTATGTCTAAAATCATCCCCATGGTAATAATGAGTCAATAAAGAGTTTAGGATTATTTTCTTAAGGTATAATTTTTGCAGACTTTCTTATTATAAAAAAAAAGGATTTATTTTGTCGGAATCGATGGAAATAGACTTTCGTAAATGTAGTAGCTGCACTTCAGTTGCATTAATTTGTTTCTGTTTGTGTTTAGGTGTTGGGGATGTGTATTTCTTATCAGAGTATTTTTAATGCTCACTCTTGGACAGCTTACACTCTACACGTGTTGTGTTTAGTGTGAATTCTAGGTGACACTGACAAATACCTACTTATAGCTTAATGTATACACACACACACACACACACACACATACACACTAACACTCTATCCTGTTCCAGGGAAAGACACATTCGAGACAGAAGAGAGCCAGCAATATGAAGTGGAGAAATAACATGACACAGAATAAACAGGATAAAACAGTGACTGAGCAAAATGGAAAAAGATCTAGTGAGAGGATGAATGATAATGACTAATGTATAAAGCCTGACTCTCCTGTGTTTAATGTCATGGCCGGTTATTCCTGCTTCTGCAGTTTCTACCCAGGCAGGCTCAGAGATTATGCACAACTGAGGAGACTAGTTTAGTCACTAAAGTGCTTTAGAAACTTTAATACTCAGGCAGGAAGAAACTCGAGTTCCTCAGTGACTCAGTCTCAGTATATCACGAGCTGGGCATTGACGACTGCAACCGGAGCAGTCTGATTCATTATACACACTGCACACACGCAGACACACACCACACCCTGTCTCAATATAATAATATAAAATAGATTCTTTAATTGAACGCACTTCCTCTGAACAAATATCAGTGATGTCACGGAAATCATGGATAATTCTCAAAGCTTTGTTTCTGCCTACATTTTGCTGGTATATAGAATCTCTGTTGCTGTGCAAATCAAACCATTCAGGATTTAGTTTTAATTATTTAGCTATACGCAGCAATAACTAACACACACGGGAGCACATTTACCCCTATTCCAGGAACTAGGTGCCACTGCTGAGACTGAGACATTTAAGAGCCGAACTACTAAGTTACCTTATGTGTGGTGGTTTGGGAAAACCTGTCAGATGTCACTGTGACAAAAAATCTGAAAAAAAAGGATGAAAAATTGGGTTTTGGCAACAAATGGGTTTTTCTGCCTATAACATACTTTGATGTATGACCTTTTAGAAATCAGAAATATAAATATATGTTTTTATTTACTTTTTAATCTTGCCTAGGCTATCCTTATGCAAATGTCATGTTGGATAAGGAGCCAAACATGATGGTACAAACAGTCAGTCTGTCAAAAGACATCTAAAACTTTGCTAGCTAAGTGTGATTTCCTCACAAAGCATATGTCCACGATGCTCTTGCACCGCAGTCGGAATGAAATCTTTAAATGCACTTTTATCCCTTTACTCTTTTAGGAGTAATCAGATGATTTTGAGTGATTGAGATACATGCAAAAAGGAAACATCTCAGTTCAGTTTTTTCAGTTCAGGTTTTCAGAACTATATACAGGGTGTCTGACAAGTCAGGAAACAATTAGAGTAAACCTGCATTTACTTATTTTGCATTTATTATTTACAACATACGCCCTGCATGTTCACCCTTGTGCTCTACACATTTTCACAGCCTCTGTATCACATTTTTGCAGATTTTGCTCAACATATACTGATCAACATACAGTATTTGCTCAACATATTCCCACTGGCTCCTGACTTTTCGGACATGCTGTATACTGTATATATAATTTTTATTTCTAATAAGTATGTGACTCTAAAGATATGCTTTTAGATTTATCAAGTGTAGAGTATAGCTAGTATTTAGTTCATTACATTTGACAGTAATAAAGTTATTTATTTATGAATGTGGCTTTGAACAGACAGCAGAAAAGTGTTTGCCATATTGTCAGGAGATCATGAGTTCCAATCTTGACAATGCTACAGCCATCTGTGGGTGGAGAGCACAAATTACTGTACTCTCTGGATAAGAGGGACTGGCATATTCTCTATCCCCTGTCAATCACAGTGACACTTGCCAATCATAGGTGCCTGTCAGCTCATGTATGCAGAAGAGGGTAGATAGCACTTTCCTCAGAATGTGTTATACGCTGCCCTGTGATGCAGCATGAGCATGGCTGAAGAGTGGGACCTGGCAGGTGACCAAATCGGGGAGAAAATAGGAATGAAAATGTGGTTATGTAATTCACCCCAGAACTAGTGGACACCAGCTAACACATATCTGTATATACAGTATGTTAAGTTGCACACCTACATTCAAAAATGTGCTCCTGTGTTTAAAACAAAATGCCAAAGTTAAGGCCTCCATGAAGCCCAAGGCTTTTATTAGATAAGAATAAATACATATTAAAGAGAGTTGTTATTGAAAAAGGCTTTGCTGAGGTACTTAGCCATGGCTCAGCCGAGCAGTGAATGGATGGAGCTTTTTTCCTCCTCTCCTCAGTAAAGAAGAAAGAAAGGCTTTTAACATGCCTCTCGCAGCTCCTTCTGCTTAATAAAGTTTATTGATGGCACACTGGTTCAACATTTAAACAACTTCTGGGCCATTCGTATGCATTTGCCTTGTTTGTCGCATGTGTTTTCTTTCTTCCTGGAAGTGTGTTAAAAAGAGATCTATAGTGTGTGTGGGAGTGTGTGTGTCTAAGACAGAGAGTTATTGAAAGTTGAATGCTTTTACTCTAATGGTCACCATCATAGTTTGTCATTTACATTTAGTTAGAAAGATCTCTCCATAATGACTGCTCAGGAATTTGAATGCACCTTCATCAGTGAGAGACTGTGAGCTGGAAGGAACAAGGGAAGGGAAAAGAGGGAAGAGGAGAGAGAGAGACAGAAGAGCACTTGTCCGGCTCTTACCGTTGCTGTAGTTTTAATCCTATCTTTCAGGCAACAGTGAACACGTAAAAGAACAAACAACCCAGTGCTTAGTGTTGAGTGAAAGAACAACCATTAAAACACAAATCTGGAGAGAGAGAGAGAGAGAGACAGAGAGCAAAAGAGAGAGAGAGAGGAGAGGAAGTTCCTGTTTCCTTATCCAGAGACAGGTTAGATTGGTATTAAAGTGAATATGTTATAGATAAGAGAGTGGTAGCGTCTTTACTTCCATCTGCATATTCACTCTCATCTCTCTCTCTCTCTTCCCCTCACACACACTCACACACACAGCAGCATGAGCATACTCACAAAACAATATAACTGCTGATAATCCGTCTGATATGACTCTTCTCTCAAGGATTAAACACTAATCCTCTCAAGTTTTATTTGTCCAGTGTGAGGTTCTCTGTGTGTGTGTGTGTGTGTGTGTGTGGGACAAAGTCCTTAGTAAACAGTATGGGCTGCAGTGTTAATGACTTGTTGACAAATTGCTGACTTTTCAGAGCTTTGTTTACTTTGTCTATTTATTTTCTTGCTTATCTGTGTACTGCATGTTAATGCTCGCTATTCTGACTATCAGTAGTGTTGCTGTATATTTGCTCTTTTATAAGGGCTGATCTGATGTTTTCAAGAGATTTGTTAACGATATGACAGAGGACACACCTTCTGTCATAGTGTAAAAAGCATATAGCACTATAGATGTAAGCCTTTGTTTAAAGCTGCTCTCTGTTTCTCTTTAATTACAGGGGTACCACAGGCCAAATCACTACATTGCTACACAAGGTGAGAATTTCTGATTGTTTCAGTTTGTGTTTGCATCTGTGTTTATAGAATAGTGTTATATGTGTGGCATGGGTTTATTTAGCCTCTCTAGCATATGGATACTAGCTGTTATACAAGACAATCCAACCACGGTATGGTCTGGGTCTGAGATATTCAACTAATGTGTAAAGTGGTTACAAATTTTAACATGTTTTGTTTCGTAGTGGTGCTTTATGTTACTATTTTTGACTAGCGCCACGGACTCGTATCTCCCTGTCCAGTCATCTTTAAACATTTTGTTTTTGGCGTTGACTTTTTTTGAACAAGCCATGATGTCAGAAAATCTGTGAAAACTTTTCCCTTATGGAGCTAATGTTGTTATTCCTGTAGCTAGTTTCTGGTCCGCTGAGCTGCCTTCAGATAAATAATCTATATAAATGTGTGTGATTAGATATGACACAGCATAGGATCTGCTACAGAAAACTGTTTCAAAAACTAGAGTCTCTGAGCTACAACCAGTAGTTTTTTAGAGTACTTGGTACGGTCCACTGAAATACTTTGCAGTCCGTATCTGGACCAAGGCTCGTCAACAAATATAAGCATGTGTTACAGAAATGTAAAATAGCTAATAACCAAGGAGGGCCATCCTTCACATCTTATTGAACAGCTGCTTTATGGTCTATCACAGGGTAGCATAACACACACACAGGAAAGTGCTATCTACCGTCTTCCACATACCTGCTCACAGAAACCCACTGTTGCCTAGTGTCCCTGTGATTGGCAGGGGGGGAGAGAGTATGCCATCCCTCCGATCCAGAAAGTATAGCTACATTTTTTCCCCTTGCCTCCTGGCCATGGATCGCTGTGGCTTTCTGTATCAGTAGCTCTTTTCAGATTTCAGTGATGTTAAGTATCGGTCGCGTTCAGGCTCTTGACATTAACTGCAGATTATTACAGTGAGTGGAGTAATAATATACTCTCTGAAAGTGAACTGGTGATAAAAAAAATTGCCTGTCTGTGTTAGTTTTATAAGAAAGATGATTTCTTTGTTGGTCATATACACATGGTACCCATTAAAGTTCTGCTACTATGTGTGTGTGTGTCTGTGTGTGAGAGAGAGAGAGCAATTAATCAGACCTGGCTGTGAGCCGTGACGAGCCGAGCAGAATAATAAATAAAGGAATTAAGGCCTGCATGTTTGTCACTCTGTGTATCTGGCGTGTGGAGAGCAGGCGCTCCGGCAAAGCCTGATGACCTCACAGGTTAAGTCAGTTAGATGCTAAATCATATCATTTCGAGCTGCAGCAGGACTGCTGCGTGTGAAAAGTGTGTGTGTCTGGAATATGTCGCATCTCTAATGGCTTCCCAATCTGTCATTGAGGAGATGGGAGTTGCATAAGTACTTGTTTATTAGAGCATTGCATGCCTCATTCCTCCGTGTCTCAATTAAAACACACACTCAGCCCAGCGTAGCGCAGAGCTAACATATGAAAGACATGCTCAGCAGAGCATCTCAGACTAGCCTGGCAGCTAGCATACGAAATACTATACCCATACTCAGCTTCAGTGATGTGCAAAAACACATCAAAATGGATTTTGATAGATACATAATACAAAACACCCCATGTGTAAATGTTTCAAATTTTATATTGTGAAAATGCTGAAATTTTAATGTTACTGTTCTGGTGGATGATAGCTAATGCTAGGCATCCTTCAGTGAGTGCTCTGTGCTACATCATGAAGTGTCAGTCAGGTATTTTGTCTCTCTTTGGCATTCCAGAGGTCTAATATTACCGCACGCACAGATGTTACCTTATGTTATCTTGGACGTTCTGTAAAATTAAATGTAACTATAAATGGAAAAAAGCATGACGTGTTGTTCATTAATAAATAGGCATGTTTTATTCCTTGTTTACCCACTGTGAAATAATTTTAAAAATCCAGTAAGAACAGTCATTGTTTTTGCAAAATGCTGGAAAGAAACGAGTCAGTTAACCTGTTGCTACATCTCCATTTCCTCCCTGATTAGTCGAAGAGTTTGGAAGCTGTTAGTATTTAGTGTTTGCAGCGCACATGCCTACAGGAAAGCACCTCAGTCTAGTAGAAGTGTACACATTTAGGAAACACTGCAAAAAGTGTTCCAGACACCCATCTCCACAGGATACTCAGCTATTCTTTACAGGTTTGTCTCTTTTTTGGAACTCAGTTGTGTATCTGGAACTGATTTGTACATCTTTCACTGTGGCGTGTAAAGCCACCTGCTTCATGCATATATTCATAATGTCTGATGTACTTCATCTTGCATGTGTTTATCTTCTCCACAATGTTTCATTCCCCATAATTTCCCTGCTACTTCATCAGTCCTCCTCAGCTCACTCTGTCCCTGTTCTGCCCTCTCTCCTATTCATATATCTCTTTTCCTCTAGCTCCTACCATACACCACTTATTCTGTCTTCAGGACTGTCGTGACTATAGCTGAGTTTCTCTTCTTCCTCCTCTGGGTTTGATCAGACAGTGACAGCCGGAGGGCTTTTCTGTGCTTACCTCAGGCCTCTACCACCTTCTCTTTCTCTCTTCGTCTCAGTCTGTCCTCTCTACCACGTTTCTGTCTGTCCCTCCTCGACTCTTTTTACTGTCTCTTCCTCCACCGTGCGCTCTCTTTCTGCCTCTTATCTGCGTCCCTACTGCATTCTTGTTCCACTCGATTCATCCTTGTTTCTTCTGAAGTCGTGAGCATAAGCATGAACTTACTCCTCAACAATAACAGAAAAAAACAAGGCAACAGGAAGCGGATACTGAGACCACGTCCTCTTATAATACTGGCCAATAAGCATGAGCACTGGAAAAACATTGTTATTCTCTTCGACCTCAAGTCTCTACATTATTGATCATCATCATCCTCCTCACCTGGCAGTTACAGCACTGACATGAGGGAGAGGAAAAGAGAGAAAGAAAAAAAAAGGAAGGAGTTGGTGGTTGTGGTGGTGGTGGTGGTGGAGGAGAAGGGAGGTATCTGTCTCTTTGAGTTAGAAGAAAGTGGAAAGCCCTGCACAGACTGAGCCACAGGACAGACGTGTGTGCGTGTGTGTGTGCTTGAGAGAAACACTGAGTTTTAGAGCACGTCTCCATTGTAAGGATATTATGTATGACTGCTGTCTCTGTTCAAAGACCTCTAAGATAAAAGACCATCACCTTGATATATAAAACCTTGACAGTTTTGCTAAATAGACAGGCGGTTGCAGACGTGAGGTCCTCATCCTCCTCAAGCATGCATTCCAAATAGCTTTGGCTGCACACCCAGACGATCTGAGCACAGATACACTGACCAGCGAAGGGACGTCCGGCTGCAGCACCACAGAGCAAGCCTCATACTGGGCATTAAATCAATGTGCTTATTTATTTAAAAAAATTGTTGATTAATGTTGTAATGTTGAAATGACAACTTTCATCAAATGTATGCTGTAATGTGCGGTTAAGGAAGGCAGGACCCAAGTGCTGCGAAAATCCTATTCACAGTCTGTAGCGGGGTTCAGTACTCAAGAAACTAGAAACAAACTAGGATAATTCCTAATCAAAAGACGGGGATAACCGGCAAGGCTGAAAACCAGGAAATACTATACACTGAACTAGAAAATAAGGCACTAGGGAATCACGTCTTAGACCTAACAACTTGAATGCACAGTAACACTTCACAAAGATGCTATGACACAAAAAGGTAGAAATAGACAAGCTAATCAAGGACTAAACACAGAACAGGTGGACACTATAGGGCAACAAACCAAGACAGAGGCACATAGCAATGTGAACAAAAAGCACATAGAGAAAGCAAAACAAAAAACAACATAAAAACAGTGCTGAGGAAGAAGTCATGACATACAGTTAGTGAAGTAACTACTGACTACAGATTGGTGTTTTGTCTAATGTTAATTAGCTAGCAATGGTTAATGCTAGATAGCACAGCCACTAAAATCACTGATCACAGTTGTTTACCAATGACTGATCACCATTGTTTATCAATGACTGATCACTGATCACCATTGTTTACGAATGACCAATCACTGATCACCATTGTTTACCAATGACTGATCACCATTGTTTACCAATGACTATTCACTGATACCAACCACCAATCACCATTGTTTAGTGGTTAGTCTTCAGTCTTCATTCTTACCAGTTTCAGAAAATCTTCTATCTTCCTATACCGTGTTTTGAATGCAAATGATTGTGATGATTCGGTGATTATGCAGAAGGGTCCTTGACATCATCTGTTGACTGCTGGTGACTTTTCGAGCATTCATTAGCTACTTTCCTCAGAAAACAACACTGCTAGCCAGTTAATGATAACTAAGTTACCTAGTGGTAATGTTAAGTAACTAACTAGCATTAACAAAAGCACTAACTTGTGGTTAGCTAGGTTATTTAGGATGCTAAAGTATCTGTTGGATACCTAACACTGATATTAAGTTTGCTAGTGAAAAGGCATGCTGTTGGCTAATGTAAAATAGTCTCACTGTATTTCCAGTGAGCTAATGCTCATTTAGTTTTATACAATACCGTGTTTTATTTTGAAAGCACTTCACACTGACAGTCTGTGGCTCTGGAATGAGACACTACTCGATCAGCTTGCTGTGTCTCAGTCTGACTTTATTGTACAATTTAATTTCCTAACCTCATATTTCAGCTGTTTAAAGTTAAACAGAAACAACAGTGACCAGAACGACTGTTTAATGATGCTCTTTAATGATGCTTGGGAGTTTGGTGTGGGAGTGTGTGTGCATGTGTGTGCATGTGTGTGCGTGTGTGCGTGTGTGTGTGTGTGTCTGATGAATAAGTGAGTGTGTTAATGAGGCTTAGAGTGTGTGTGTGTCCAGGAGGTTCTGATAAACTGGCATCTGCTCTTGTAATCCCCTCCGGAGCCCAGGTCTCATCAATAACACAGGGTCACACACACATGCACACATATTCAGCTGCTCTTCAGACTGTGTGGATGCGCTATAATGATGCCGGCTTTGGCACTAGGCTGTGGTTTGGGGGTCTCTTAAGCAGCTTGTGCAGACTGATATTAGACGGATGGATGGCAGAAAGAAGGAAAAGTCTCCCTCACCTTTATCTCGCTCACTTTCAAAATCCTTCCCTCATGGCTGATTGTGGTTTGCTACTAGAGTTTTATCATTTACAGGTGAGGTGTGATAGTCCACAGGGGAGAGGGAGAGAGAGAGAGAGAGAGAGAGAGAGAGAAAGAAAGTGATAGGAGGATGAGTGTGGCTAGCATGTAATATTAATGATAGCAGAAAGATGAGACGTTGTGTCTATCAAGCATTTTTACACTCGGCTGGTTATAGAGGGGTATCAGCACATTTTACATGGTCCTATACACGCACACACACAAATTCTCTCTCACTATCTCTTTTTGAAACACACACCTCAGAAAAGTGACATACTGCTTGCAGGAATGACTGTCAGCAGCTCCTGACAGCTGGGGTTTCTGATACAGGAAGTGTTTGCATCTTCTTTTTTTTTTTTTTGCCACAAACTTAACACTTCAGCAAAAAGTTTTTATTTATTTTTTTTCCCTTGCCAAAACCGCTCGCCTAAGGTTTATTGGGATGCATTTGTTGTTCTTCTAACTGTAAAGTATTCCTGGAATGCGTGTGAGGTTTCACCTTGCTTCCTAAAATCACCCAAAACTTGCTGACCTTAATTCAATTTCTATACTGAATAATGAATCGCTTGACATAGCAGTTTCACAAAAAGTATAAGTAGACAACAGAAAACAGATTTTTTAAAAAATTATTAAAGTTCAGAGTAGAGGTGTGTGTCTTGAAAAAAGTCACAGGAGGGTTTTAACTTATTTCAGATGGTCAGATATGAAGCATGCAGCACAAAAGGCCATGTTCATTAACATGGGGATATGGATAAATTGCTTATAATAATAAATGCCTTTGCTGCTTGTTGTTAATTTGGTTATATTTCAGAAAAAACAAACAAAAATAACTGTGGGAGTGGACAGAATGGAGCTGCTTTGAGCAAGATTTAAAAAAAAATATTTGTTTTAGATGGCGTTGCCTGGGTTGCAATTTTGCACCAAATTGTTCCAGTTTTGGAACAAGGTTGTGTGAAAAAAAAAAGAGTCAGTGGGTTGCATTTTTCGGATAGTTTAAAAGTAGTCACCAAGATCTTTTTTTTAAAGCACATCATCGGAATTAAATCTAATCAGTTTCCTGCAAACAAAGGGAAAGTGTAAGTGCAGACAGTGTATCTATGTACAGAATCATTTGTTTGGGTGAGGGAAAAGGAGATTATAGAGTGTTTAATATCTTTACCAGGAGGTGACACAAAGATGTATTGCAGATATTGCAAATCAAAAAATTTGTGCTCACCATGGTGAACTTGTTTCCCATGCAAAGACTGAGAAAAAGAAGAAAAATTCATCTCCTTTTTCCAGTGTCTGAACTTTTTGTGTTAGTTTCAATTCTTGTTGTGATGTAGGTGGGATGGAAATTTTGCTGAGACCTGGCAACCCTGATTTCAGAGTTTGCACAAGCCAAAAGTTGTAATGTGACACGTCACTGCAAAACAAAACATCACTGTTTAGGTCTTATTTATAGCCATAAATTAACCACTAATGGTTAAGCAAGGATTTTAATGTATCTGGATCATTACAAATTTTAGTCCTGTTCTAAACTCAAAAGCTCAAAAGCTAAAAAGATTTTTAAAAGAAGAACGAAAGTGACAATTTCATTCACGCAAATTAATTTCTATTCCTAAAACACATTTTATAAACTGTAAGGTGAGTTCAATTCCCTGATTAATTACCTCTGCATTGGGCCTGGCGTGTAAGTTTTTTCCAGAATATTTGTAAGTAATGCATTGTTTCTTTGTTTTGTTGACTTGAGCTAGCTCCAGCTCTTGGCCTGCACACCAGTTTTTGTTTATTATGTGTGTGTCCTTGGCCTTGGCTCACTTTCTGCCCTCACATACTCAAAGTTTTACAAACTTTTAAAGTGTCTTAATCACCTAGACTAGCTCTCTCTCTCTCCCTCTCACTTTCTCTCTCTCTCTGTCTGGCTCACATCGCTGGACTCCACAAATCAATGGATCAACCCACATTATGCCGATCTTTCACTTATTTTCTCAAATGAATTGTTCTCACTCTCTTTTCTCTCTCATCTTCCCTCTTTGTCAAGAGTCAATCAATGCCACATTCAGCCTCACTGAGCAGTGTTAATTTGATTATTTAGTCCATTTGGATAAATCACACTGCAGTGCAGGGCTCTGTAAAACAATTAAGAACTCTCGCGCACACACACACACACACACACACACACATTCTTTACCTTGTAATAAAAAAGCCATAGAGCCATTCATCCACACTTGAGCAATGCTTCATGGGTACTTTTAAACACACTTTAAATCAGATTATATCTAATCTGCGTTCGATCTGTTCCCCAGAGTCTGAGCTCATAGAATCTCATATTCTAAATTCAATCTTGAACCATTTGGATGCTTTTTAGGCAGTTCCCCTGTTTCCTGGAAAACCTGGAAGCCCAGATTTATAGACCAATTTTCCAGTAAAATAAGAGAATGGATCAAATGTCCAGGAAATATTAGTGAAAAGCGTAAAGTTGTACACTGTTATCCATAAAGTGTGCACTATAATTGCATAAATATTTGTGTCCTTGATACTGTTTCATTGCATCATGCCATTGATAGGTCTGCCTATTGTATTTTGAAACCTGTAGTGGACAGAGGAACTCTGTTGATATTACAGTTACAGTATGCTCTACATTTTTTTTTTTGGTCAGAAATGTTTTACAGGTCCTTATGAGCTTTCTTTTTTTTTCTTTTTTTTTTTTTACTTGAATGATGAACAGTGCATTTAGAGGACAACACAAATTGATGTTAGTATGTGTTCGGATTGAGACTGGTGTTTGAGGTTCAGTCAGTGTGTTATGACAGGCTATAGTGTACCATTCGAATCCTACACAGCAGATGTCCTCTTTGTCACTCATCATGCCAGGAATCAATCCCACAATTCCCTGCAGGCAGAGGCGGAAAGGGGACCGGGGTTGGCAGGAGAAGCCATGAGTTTGAGCAAACTCACATTCTGTTTTAATCCAGAAAGCTGATTAGAGAAAGGAAGAGGAAAGGAGGAGGAGCTTGGGGTTTGAAGTGTGTGTGTGTGTGTGTGTGTGTGTTTGTGTGTGTGTTAATTCAGGTATGTTTGTGCATGTACATGCTTATGCTTAGGTGTCCCCATGGGTATCAGTGTGTACATGCATGGTTGAGTTTGCAAGTCTGTATGTGTAAGTGTGTGTATGTGTGTGTGTGTGTATGTGTGTGTGCGCGCCTGGAGTGGCAGTACTCGGCCCAGCTGTTTTGTAATGACATTTTTATGAGCTGGAGGAAGATCAGGAGGTTGTAGCGAGTCTCTGCTGAATGTAATTTGCCTCTGGCTGCAGGTAATGCGAATTAGCTCCAGCCCTTACGCTGGGATTTGCAGACTAATTAATTTGTCGCGAGACATTTTTTTTACCGTTGGTACTTGATTAAAAACAATATTAATTCAAATGAATTAGATTCCTAATTCAAAACGGAAGAAGCTTAATGGTCACAAGCGGCCGCGTTGGACGTCAGTCTCTGCTGCTTGGTTCCCTCAGTCAATTTGTGTTTTTAATTTCATGCACAATTTGGTTGTTAGGATTGTTATTAGTATATAGCAGTTGAAGACTGTTTTGATTATGGATGGATTAGATTTTTGAATGGGTATAAATCAAGCTAGAACAAAATTCTTAATAATGAAGGTGAAATGAAATCACTGAGCCTTAAACAGTACATAGATATACATTTTAGAGTCCTAGATGACTGATATCATCATTATATACATTATATACATACATTAGAATAGGGGTACTTGGAGGTAGCGCAAAGCAACACTTAATAGGCCACTTGCTCATCAGGGAAAAATGTGATACTTTTGGTTTGAATATATATCAAATATATTACTTCGCTTACAGTTTTTCTAATCCAGTAAAGCAGTACTTGACTTAAACAATCATTGAAAAGTTTGAGAAGCATTGACATACATTATATACCTTATTTACATTATATTGCTACTCCCTTTCTGCAGCATCAAAGGAATAGATTTGTCTATATTTACGATTTTCCTGTGCCAAAAACAAAAATGGCATTGATTCAATCACATTTCTGAAAGGCTTTTTAAAACGATTGAACCTATACACAGCAGGTCTGCAGGTGACACTTACTTCTGAGCAGTATGTGCTTCAGTAGTGCACCCTCTGATGGCTGTCTAAGTCTCTAATATGTGGTACAGTGTGATATGAGTGCCTAGATGTGACCGCGTACTGATGTGTGTGCTGATTCTCTGCGCAGGACCCATGCAGGAGACGGTGATTGACTTCTGGAGGATGGTGTGGCAGGAGAACACAGCCACCATTGTCATGGTTACTAACCTAGTGGAAGTTGGAAGGGTGAGTGAGTAAGATGTGACACATTCCAACATAGTCTCCTGATAGAATTTTCTGAACATAAAGAACATGTTCTCAAGCACTAATAATGTGAATTATGGATTAAAACTCAAAAGAGTTTGCTCGATTTGATAGAAATGCTCCTTTTGGAGTGAACTGAGTGAGAACTAATCAATGTAGCTCATTACCACACAAGCATGAAATGGCTTCTCAGTTCGCTTTTGCATGATGACCAGCTCTCCAAACCACTGGAATCCAAATCTCTGTGTTACTAATTAGCCATGAGGAAGATGGGAGGTTCATATTGCCTGGAAACAGCACTGTCCACACAAAGCAGTCAACTCAGTTACAAAAGGAAAATGAAAACATAAAACCAATTTTCCATAAGAATCGGATATAAACGGACTAGCAGGGCTAAGTACTAAAAAGATATTAGTATAAGGTTTAATTTTTGGTGTGCAAATCATAGTAGTATATCATATCTGCTCTTAACAATGTCTTAAAGTGGATTATTTTGGACTTTTTGGAACCAAGCACAACACCACCACCAAACAGTGCGTAACATACACAAAATTGTGTGAAGACTTGAGCCTGGGGCTGATTTCTTTCTAGCCCAGTCTGTAGATTCAAGCAGTGTATCAGTGCCAGTTGTGCCAGATGATTACACAGAGTGAAATGCTCCGTATATCTCCATTTGGGCTTCACTGGCACATCTGTAACACGTCATCAGCAGTGACTGAGAAGACCCATTTGAGTACATTCACAGGTGTAATGAACATGAACAAGGTGGATGAATTACTCGATCATAATTTTTCCCCCAAAATGCTTTTGGAGGAGAAACTATATGCAGATATATTGTATGGCCAAAATGACACTGACCCTGTGCACAAAGTGAGGTCTATAATGACATTTGCCAAGGTTGGTGTGTAAGAAACTGAGTGTCCTGCACAGAGCCTTGACCTCAGCCACACTGAACACCTTTGGGATGAAACACTGACTACATGGCAGGCCTTCTCACCTGACCTCTTGTGGCTGATTGGGCACAAATCCCCACAGCCATATTCCAAAATCTAGTGGAAAGCCTTATAGAAGCAAGATTATAGCAGCAACTCTATAGGACCAACTCTGGAATAGGATGGTCAGGTTTCCACATACTTTTGGCCATATAGGATAGACTAATCGGACATTGTCTTGTCAAAAGGACAGATGACAGAATTGTAAGTTTAGTGTTTAACCGTCACTGATTATGTCCATAATTCTCAGCACAGTATCAGCCTCGGAGCTGCCCCTCCATGGGCGAGCAGGTGGCATGCACTGGCCAGGCAGATGTGCCCTGCTGCAGGCTGAGAGTGTGTGATACTAATCTAATGCGCCCTGCTGCTGGTGACGGGAATGTCGAGAAAGTGTGTGTGTGTTGGGGGGGGGGGGGGGGTTGCTGGAGGTTCCCCACAGAGAGCCATAAACCCACTGCTGTGCTCTTCCACCACCCATCTGCCTCCATCCTGCACCAAACACTCAGAGAAGCGAGGGCCAGATCAGATGAGCCCTGCAGGGGAGGGGGACAGGGGGAGAGAGACAAGAAAATGGCAAGAGAAAAAGGAAGAATGAAAGAATATATGGAGAAAAGGGAGAGCTCATATAATTTGTTATTCTCTACACGTAGTCTATGATATACACATCACTGCATTAGTCAGTCAATTTATTTGAACATTTATGATCATGCATGCATGTCTACATGGTCCATAACACGCCCACCTCTCTCTCTCTCACACACACACACACGCACTCACACACACACGCACACACACACCACACAGCTCTTAATTGATGGAATAATATAATGGCTCTGGCCTAATGTAATCTTGGCGGAGATTGAGATAGAGCAGTTTGGGTTGTGGATTTCTCATCTCAAGTGTCACCAAGGGACCTCAACTTTTGCTCTCCTCCTCCTCAACTGTCCCTCCATCCTCCAGTCTCATTTCCAGCCTTAATGACGCCGGAGAGCCACCAGAGACAGATTGAATCTTTCCATGGCTCTGTGTGTTTCAGATAGGAAAAAAACCCTTTCAGAGACATTAAGCAGTTTTCAGCTACTGCTGTATCAAATGAGATATTAAGATGTTTTGTGCTGCTAATGTAATAACGATATTGTCAGCTTTCAAATTGCAGATTTAACTATGTCATGTATGAGAGTGTGATGTTTATCAGGATAATATTGGAACATAAAGAGGCAGTGGGTCTGAGCTCAGGGTATTGGATGTCATATTATATTTAGTGAAGCTTAACGTGAGAATGAGACGGCATTACAGTGTGAATTATGTTTTCGTCGATACCTAAAAAATCTATATGGAGCTTTAGCTGGAGTTTTCTGTAGAACAGAAGGGACCTAAGCCAGCATCCACTTACAACATGTCCATGATTTTTGGACCATTGTAACTCACTCGTAACTCACTCGTATTGATTCACTGCATATTTTCTGTCTGACATTCAGATCTATTTTGCATATTAGGGATATAATGCAATGACACTATCTATTCTGTATCTGTTTTGTGCTCCAAATATCCATATATGTATTTTGATTTTAACCTGAGTGGGCGTGGAGTAATCCATAAGGCTTTTGTTTGTTTGTGTTTTTGTTGGGCTGTTTTTTGTTTTGTTTTGTTTTGTTTATGCTGCTTTCACAGGTATTCTTTTTTGTTTGTACCTGACTGTGTTATTTTCTAACAAATGTAAATGGTATTAGTAGTCTAATTTAAACATCGTGACCCTGATCAGGCAGTTACTAAGGATGTTGCACATGCATTGCACAGCACTGTGGTGTTTCTTTGTCCCGCGAGCTTCATTTCTGACCGCTCAAACTAATCTCATCTGCCAGCAAAAACCTCTCACTCGTGTGACTTCCTGTGGGATCCTGATTCCGATGCGCACCTCTAGTCTCAACCATATGCCCTGAGAGCCTTTCTGGCAAGCTTTCTAAAAAAATGCTTTTAAATTAAACAGTGCACCTCCTATTTGTATTTTTATTTGTATTTGTTTAGAACAAGTATTTGGTTATACCCCTACTGCATGCGATTATTACCAATGAGTAATGGGTTTGTAATAAAGCTTCTTCAGCTTTATTATTCCTTTATTACTTGCCAACTTTATCACAGCACACTGTTTAGTACCATAACTGTTTGAAAAAAGATTGAACAAGGTTAGTCTTACAGTAATACGCTGCAAGTTAGATTGCAGAACATGTTCAAATGTAGTTAAATGTAGACATCCTATCTAAGTAATTAATAAAATACTTTTATTCAAGAGCAACATGAATATTTAAAGTGATAATATAAAAGAGTGATTTTGATAATGATTGTAATTGCATGTGTGTTTTATCTTTTTAGGTGAAATGCTGTAAGTACTGGCCGGATGACACGGAGATATACAGAGATATGAAGGTGACGCTGATAGAGACCCAGCTCTTGTCTGAGTATGTCATCAGAACATTCGCCGTGGAGAAGGTGAGGGAAAAAGAAAGACCTTAACACTAAAACTTTACTGAGAGGCAGCTGAAGAAGAATACACCTAAGCCACAGTGTGAGCAGTGTACTGGCTTTATGAATTTGTAGTAAATGCGAGTAGACATGCTCATCTTTCTTCAGATCACATATGTTCCATCTCGCATGCCTTTAGAGAAGGGTGACTGCACACCACAAAGTATTTTCTCCGTTCATTAATTTCTAATCTTCCTCCTAGTCTCAGAATAGATTGATACAAAGATAACCTGGCTTTCGTGCATAATGCTTTTTTTTCCACAAGAATAAAAATAATGGAAAAATGTATAGAGTTAGCGTTGTCAAGGGCATTTTTTAGTATAACACAGGCTATGCATGTTAGATAGGTGAAAATTCATTTTGGTAAACAAGGTTTCTGTTATGTCTCTCTTTTTTTTGTAGAGGGGGGCACATGAGATCCGTGAGATCCAGCAGTTTCATTTCACAGGCTGGCCGGATCACGGTGTGCCATACCACGCTACAGGCCTGCTGGGCTTCATCCGCAGAGTCAAGGCCAAGTCAGCTGCCAACGCTGGCCCTATTGTGGTTCACTGCAGGTAGCACATCACTCCCTAATCATTCACAGGGCCTTTTTTTTTAAATCAGTGCATTGGCTAATTTGCTAGTAGCCATGTTAGACTGTTTTATAATTTTAAACAGGCTTTTTCAGTACTACTCTACTCCTAATAGCGTACATCATTACAGTTATTGATTATAGTGATTATAAGTTCAGTATAAGCCCAGTGGCCTAAACCTACTAGATTTTCAAAAAGAATGAAAACCTTTACAGACATGCTACATTAAGCTAATTACTACAAATAAGTGAACCTCTGTCTCTCCCAGGAGTGCCACTTCAGCACACAGTTCTGTGTTTTTGTGTCACCCCACTGAGTTGGAGCTGATTTATGATAATCCATATTTACTAAAATGGGTTCAGCAGCAGGTTCAAGTCCAGCAGTGTCTGTCCATACAGCTCTTCTCTTACTTCACCTCTGCTGTGTGATCTAAATCATATTATTTAATGGTCACATGATTGAAAATTGGAGGTATTGTAGGAACATTTTATCAAAATGCATTCCAAATGAAATAAATGCTTAATGTATATACAGTGTACTTGTAGTTTTGGTATGAATCAGAAATACATTTAGAAGTAGTGTACATTTACATGTTTACTTGCCAGACTACAAATACCAACATGCCTAACTCCCTATCTAATATTACCAAGGCTGATTTAGATTGTAGGTTTTTGTTTGTTTGAAGTGTATGCAGTGTATGGTTATGCTTTAATGTAATTAAATATCATAATATGTGAATAAATATCAAACTGCTTTAAACAAATTTTAGAGGCTGAGAAAGTGACCTTGTTAAAAGCTAATTTCTATTTCCTAGGAGCACTAACACATTTTTTGACCATGATACTAATATATATTTTTTTCATTAAATTATCACTAACTACAATTTAGTATGATCATTGTCATCATTATCTTTATTATCATTAATTATAAAAAAATAAACTATAGAATGAGAAACTGAAAAAAGCAAGCATTCATGAATTGTAACGTGTTTCTGAACCTTCACCGGGGTGACTGGCTTTAACAATTTTACATGGCACAAGAGACAGTGAAACTGATGGACCCGAACCAAACAGACTGACTGAAGAGTGCATCTGTTAAAAATAAATAAATAAATAAATAAAAGATTGAATATTAAGATCTACATTGCCTGAGAATTGGATCACTCTTTGTCAGTTTATGAGACTGAATAAAACCTTTTTCCTTCCAAACAATGCACAATTACTCAACAGACAAAAATACAGTCTAATTAAATTCTGGGGTCTAGAACTAAATGCAAAAATGCACAAGGCATAAAAGAAACCTTCACATAAAAGGTAAAAGAGATAAAAAAAAATCAAGGTTAAAATTTATGATTATAATGTTAAAAAGGCTATCGGCATCTAAGTACCTTTGCACACACAGCCGGCTAATAACCTTAAAAAACAAATCTATACTACTATACTGTATGTAATTCTTTAGCCAGTTTACATTAAATCTATATTTTCATAGCCTAGCTTTAAGATAGGTTCTCTAAAACATAACATGCACAGACATTACATTTCTTTCTGGTTTCACTGGTAATATCTGCACAGTAGATAGGGATAAGTGAAACAGCACTTTACATCTTCTGTCTGGCACCTGAGACAGATACCACAGGAGAGGTGAGATCCTCTCAAAGCCTTATGTTTGGTTTTCGTAACTCTTTCTACATGGGACATTAAATAAAAGACTGATTTTTGTGATTGTTTTTTTCTGCAGTGCGGGGGCGGGCCGGACAGGCTGTTTCATCGTGATTGACATCATGTTGGACATGGCTGAGAGGGAGGGCGTGGTCGACATCTATAACTGCGTCCGAGAGCTGCGATCTCGCCGGGTCAACATGGTCCAGACTGAGGTACTCGTTTCTCAGCTGACCTCTAAACTTCCTAATAAAAATAATGGTGTCTTGATTTTTAAACCTTTCAAGGTATATGGAGATGACAGATAAGCATAAGACAGAACTATGGGGTGACAGCAGGGATAGGAGGAGATAATAAGATAGACCCCAGGACAGAGAGAGAGTGAGAGAAATGTAGGGCAGTGAATTAGAGAGACCTCAAATAGTCTGTAAACTGTGTGTTTATCCATTCATGTTCCTGTCTAAAGCTGCTTTGACTCTTTTTAGACAATCATCAAAGCACTCTCAGTACTTCCTGCCTGTTTAAGAGCCAATCAAGACTTAGAATGTGACACAAATCAGGTGGTTATAAGTGCCATAAAGATGCAGGAATAGCTATGGGCGAACATTACTTCGATTCTACTGCTCTCGACGATTTTATGCTGAAGAACTCTTTACTTTTCTGAACACAGACCATCTGGACTGAGCTGTAGACTAGCTGAATGCACCATTTCCCTGTAATTCCGTTTAGATCACAAGCATCATTGGATTTAATGGGCAAATGTTTCATAGATGACATCTGGATTGGGATTTGAGTAACAACGCAGGCAAAGCTTTTCTGATTCATCCTCCACAAGTTCAGTGACCTTCAAACTGTGTGTGTGTGTGTGTGTGTGTGTGTGTGTGTGTGTGTGTGTTTGTGTGTATGCATTTTCCCTCACAGGTGTTTGTGCATGTTGACATAGCCCTTCACCCTGCAGGCACTTGTTACCTTTTTATGTGCATGTTCAAACTGTCTGTGGTAATTTGCGACAACGGAAAGTGATTTGTGTTGCAAATCTGATGGTTCTCATTAAGAAGAGAACACTCATTCAAAAACATTTTTTTAATTTGGTTGTTCTGAGGTTGATTGAGATCACAGCTGTGCTCTGATTGGTCACGGCAACAGAAAGGTCAAAGATCATTAGCTACTCTAGCAGGCACGTTAATTATGGAAGCACTGACCCTGTGTCATGATTTAGTCAAAAGTGACAAGGCCAGATTGTCTCCAAATGTCACTTCAACAGTGATTTCCATCAAAGCATGGAATCATCTGTTCGTGAATGGGGAAATGGGATGTGACCTCACAGCTCTTGTCTCCGCTGACATGTTGAGAATAAATCAGAACTATTTTAGATTGGCAAAATGTACATTGGCACAACTCAATTTGATTTCCTTGCTAAAAAAAAAAATTACTTCAGTGCAAGAAGCACCATTACATTACAACTTAACAACTTTTTTATAAAGCTCATGTGATTAAGGATTTTAATGCCCTCAAATTAAAGTGGTAATCAAATTTGCATTTATAACACTGCTATGAAGCACTATGTACAACTTCTACAGCTTTTCCAAAGTGTTATGAATGTGTTTATAAAAGCAAAATAATAACTTTTGAGATAAGGATTAAAATATTTTTAATACAATACATTGTATAATAGGATAATATAATACATTTTTCTCTCTTTCATTTAAAGATAAAGTCACTCTAATGCCACTTTATGGATTCTGACATAAGCGTCATTGATTTCATAAAATCCAAATGAATGTGTTGTAGGTACCCAAATAAAGCATTACAAAATGT
Organism: Pangasianodon hypophthalmus; assembly: GCF_027358585.1. Lineage (NCBI taxonomy): Eukaryota > Metazoa > Chordata > Actinopteri > Siluriformes > Pangasiidae > Pangasianodon > Pangasianodon hypophthalmus. The sequence goes on along the minus strand of NC_069730.1, from coordinate 15,057,147 downwards.
TCCATGGTAACTAACAATAAAGATGAGGCAGGTGAAAAATTTCCACAGAATATTGTGGCCCATTTATTGAGGATTTCTAGGCCATAGCACTGCTCTTTTTACTATTTTCTGTTTTAGAGTGTTTTACAATGACTCCAGTGTATTAGATACATTCCACAACAAAAACTCACATATTCTTACGCTTAAATAACTGAATTTCTTCATTTTCTTGGATGTACCAACCGTAATAATTATTAATGTTCGTTATGGTTTCATCAACCAGCAATACTAGCATTGTTCTATAATGCACATAATGATCCTTTAACTGAAGTAATTAGAAGGCGGGTTACTGAAATATTTTAATTGTACATTCTGTTTCAGGAGCAATATGTCTTTATCCATGATGCCATTCTGGAGGCGTGTCTTTGCGGTGACACCACCATTCCCGCCAATCAACTCCGCTCCGTGTACTACGACATGAACCGATTGGATCCGCAAACCAACACCAGTCCAATCAAAGAGGAGTTTAGGGTAAGAGAGAAGCAGATTCCATGAAGTTTGGGAATGAGCATCCAAAAAAACTGGAAACATCTTATCTTTACACCAACATGGTCACATACTTACAGTTGTGCGACAATTGGCATGACTCAGTGTGTATGAAAGATTAAGGGTTAAGGTTAGACACTTGTTATTACTTCAGTAATATGAAAATGAAAAAAATCCAATCTGATCCTCTTCCTGTATTAAATTCATTTGAACATTTCCTCAGCATAGCCCACCATCTTTAATTGGAGCTTGTAGTTCAGAGTATTAGGGTTAATGGAGTGTAGCTTTTGTTAATAATATTTGGCTTCAAAATTTTTTTTAGTTTTTGGTTTTGTCCGATTTTGAAATAAGAATTACTGTAAGCTAGGGTTAGGGTTAGGGTTAAAAAAAAAAAAACAGAAAAGTTCATGCGTGTTAGAGATCTGCACAGACATTCTGAACAGTCTTGCTTGAAGGCCAGTACTACTACAGTATGTACAAGTATAATATACAGTTTATTAGTTTCACCATGATTTGTGTGAATACATGTGTGTTATACAGACGCTGAACATGGTGACCCCCACGCTGCGCGTAGAAGACTGCAGCATTGCACTACTGCCACGGAACCATGAGAAGAACCGCTGCATGGATGTGCTGCCTCCTGACCGCTGCCTGCCCTTCCTCATCACCATCGATGGAGAAAGCAGCAATTACATTAACGCTGCCCTCATGGATGTAAGAAAGCCAAACCTCCTTACATCTACTCTTCTCACATTCTCTTTCTTTCAGAACTACTGAAAACAACAGCATGAGCATGAAACAATATTCATCTCAGTGAAAGTGCTTGATTTACAGAGCTGCTGAGCTGACATGGTGGTTATTTTTTAATAAGGTGGGACCACAAATTAATATATTGAGGTCACAAGTTATGCTTCTTGTGGTTTTTTCAGCTCTATTTGGTGGCCACAAAATAGTCTCTCAGCGAGACAGAGAGAAATCAATTGAATTAGACGAAGTGGCCTAAGGAACCTCGTCATGGAGATGATTGATAATGTTACAGTGTAGTTCAATCTTGGAATGACACATAAAGGACGTACTGGAGTCACTGACATGGATATACCATTAACCTTTGTCACCTTCTCAAAGTGAATACACTTTTTCATCCATTAAATAATTAACTGGAGCCAACGTATTAAGTATGTTGTTGCCACAACATATTGAGTCATGGACTCAAGTTACACAATTCTTGGCCATGACTTTGGGGTCTCCTGGTCACCACAAAATAATTAGTGGCAATTGATACTTATTTTGTGGTCTTGAATTATTAACTGCATATTAACATTACCACATACAATACTGATTCAGAGCTAGCCAAATGTTCTTTCACATCAAATGAATTACTATTAAGATGGACATATTGGGATGACATTATCTATTCCACCCTTTAAAGTATCTATATTTGTACCTATGTTGCTTCCCATTTTTCATCCCCACCGCTCTTTCTCCTTCCCTTTTCCTCCCTCTCTCTCTTTCAACAGAGTTATAAACAGCCTTCTGCATTTATCGTTACCCAGCATCCTTTGCCAAACACAGTGAAAGATTTCTGGAGGCTGGTCCTGGACTATCACTGCACGTCCATTGTTATGCTCAATGATGTGGATCCTGCACAGGTGAGGACAACTGGATGGATGAACTAATGGATGGATGGATGGCACATTTATTTGCTTTTTACCTGCCCACTTGTTAATTATGTTAATAAAACATGATTGTAGGAACTGTTATAGGAAAGGATGTGACTGTTAACACCCTAAAGCTGATTATTTTCCAATAACAGCACATCCCAAAGTGTTTTATTCCTCTTGCTCCACAGCATTTTGTCAATTCTAACAATTTTCATACTTTTTATCCAATTATATTTACATTTCATGTTGAGGATTGTTCATGAACAAGTTAGATCTGTGAAACAATGTTATAACAGCACCAGCCATCTCTCTTTTTTTTTTTTGTTAGTAAAAAAAAGCTTGTCATGTTACAGAGAAACCTCAAAGCCCTCCATCTTGAAGACTTCCCTCTGAGTGAAAACCTAAAGTTACACCTTTATCTCTGACTGTTATAAAGCATTGACATTGGAGACTCCTTCCAAAAATATTAAATAAATGCAAAAAAACTTTAACATATCAACAATTACACACATTTTTTAAATCTGTTTATATGGAGTACCCACCATACAAGTCTATGTGTAAGTTGTTGCTATAGAAACGATAACATATTAGAACGAGTGCCTTAATATCAATCTTAATATCAAGCAGCCGGAGCCATCTGCTGTTCCTTGTGATCAGTCAGATTCAAGAATTCAAAAGCACTCTAGTATATCTCTAGTTAACTTATGCATAATGAGGAGACCCACCTAAGCCATAACATGCTGTATGTGCAATGCATCACAGGTATCTTTTAAATACTTTATCTCTAGAAATAGAAAATTCAGTTTAAGGTTGTTATTTTGGTAATTACATTAACCTACATTTACATTAATGTATGACTTGGTAAAGATCATATCTGTGGAAATACGCAGTGTGATAAAAGGATGGTAATTATTCATGTTAGACATCAAACGAGTAATCAGACAGAATAATTAAAAATGAATGACTAGCTGAGGTACCTCTGTATGTGCTGTGTAGACATAGACTCCAGTGTATATTTGTGCAAGAGTGTGAAAGGGTTCTGTGTGTCTGTGTTCGTGACTCTGCATGAATGTGCAATCCTCTGTGTGTGTGTGTATGTGTGTGTGAGTAAGAGACTCTATGAGGGTAGCAGCCTGAGGCTCTGTCATAAAACCCCAGAATCAAAGCTAAGAGGGAGGCACAGAATCCCACCATCTCTCCCTCCATCCCACCAAAACTCATCTCCTGCTCCACTCTCTCCCTCTTTCCCCCTCTTCTCTCACTAAGGACTCTTTCATTCAAAATTCTAACTGTAGCTACTGAGACTATGAGGTCTAGGTACCAGGGGCATACATATACACCACACACACTCTAAATTAGACAGTGAATATTTCACTCTCTCCCTCTCTCTCATTTTTCTCCCTCACTTATAAACACATACACCAGCTCAGATTCTCCTACTAGGCTTCCAAGCATAAAGTCAGAATTAGGACTGGACAGTGTAGTATGCCTTGCTGTGTAGTAAAAAAAAAATCCAGATCTATCTGCATTCTGGCCGAGTACCTTATCCTATTTCTCTTTCCATAACGTTATGAATAATGTAACTCATAACATTTCCCACATGACACTACTGTTAATGGTAATCACTATCAACAGCAGCATCAAGGTCTAATTTACTTGATATTTGGTTTTATTTGGAAAACGAGAGACAGTTTGAAAAAATGTTGAAAAATGCTGTGACAAAAAGAACATTTGGATAGATTTAGTATATTTTGATAAAACAGCTTTTATCCCACACATAAATTGTGATTTCATGACCTCTTTTCAGAATCTCATGGCTACATTAAATTGTAAAAAAATCAAATGCAAAATAATAGGATTTGCTGGATCAAGTGCTATTTTATAAGCTGCAGAATAGTTGGGATGGAAGCCGTATTGACAGCATAGAATAAAAATGCTATTTTCCTCTTCAGTCTGCATTTTCTCTAGCTGATTTTTTGGGGGGCTTAAAGGCATGTGATTTGTTTAAAAGAAGTGGTCTAAAGCCCCATCTCAGATGTTTCTACTCAAGAAAAATCTGGCAATGTCAGAGGTGTGAATTGCACACAGGTAATTCAGATGATTGCATAATCTGAATGTAGCAGCCAGAAAATCTACTTAAGCAGCTGCGTAATCCAACTCTGAATATGCATAACTTTCCCTGTGTAAATATTGCTGGAACTTTTGAACTTAAGTTGCCAGGTATTCTATCCGAAGTACTATCCCAATTTGTCAAGAGTGTCTTCTATTCTGGATTTTAGCAGACTTATGTTATCTGGTGCTGTCAATTTCTCAATTGTAAAAAATGTAGTTACTTTGGGCCGTTTTCAGAGATGGAAGCCAAAAGTCGAAAAGTGCATGCATAACTCTGATAACTTCCGACTAACACTTAAGTTATGTAGTTTCAATAGTTTGAGGTCTGAATACCAATGTGCACATTTCTGTATTAAACCTTCACTGTGCCCTTGTAACTCATGTCTGAATATGGCCCTTTGAGAGAAGAGTGAACATGGGCTATATTAGAGCTCTGACATGAAAAGAGATGGGCATAATGCTGGAGCAGGAGCATCTCAGTGCCTGGTGAGATCCCACTCACACATCCATTATAGAAATCAGGTGACGTGCAGATTTCTTGCTTTTAGCTTGGCATACACATGCAGGTGGGTGCTGAATCAGTGCTTCACTTGGCTACAGTGCACCAGCCTGGGTAGATTCACACTGTCTGATGCTCTTAGCAAAGCAAACAGTGCTTTCTCCCTGCAGCCCACCTCCTTCCCTAACCTACACATCAAACACTAAAGAGCCAGCCTCACTCTGCCAAAAGACACTCATACAGGCTCCATATCCTCTTCTCATCACTTATTCCTTTACAAAAAGCAATGCAATCATGCGCCTGTTGTCAGAGAATGAAATATGTAGCCAGTGTGGATCATTTCTAATGGAAATGATCAAATGGGAAATGATTTGAATATATGAATAAATAATGAAAAGGCAAAGATCTGATTCTTTGTGAGACTGCATGGCTTTATTCATGCTATCGCCGTGACATTCAAAGCTCCAGCAGATAAATTTTTTAAAACGTGTTTGAATTGTTTTTTTGTGCACATTTGCTGATTCTGTTTTACTGTTTGCATTTTTGTAGCGTTCTTCTTTTTAGTGTGAGCGTTTGTAACATTCATCTGAGGGAAAGTGAAAAATGCAAGTTTACAAGAGCAATGTTTCACAAATTTTAATGCTAGAATTCCTACTAGTGTAATGGTAATCTGTGTGTGTGTGTCTGTGTGTGTGTGTGTGTGTGTGTGTGTGTGTGTTTGTGTGTGTAGCTGTGTCCTCAGTATTGGCCAGAGAATGGGGTACATAGGCATGGTCCTCTGCAGGTGGAATTTGTGTCAGCTGATCTAGAAGAGGATATCATCAGCAGAATATTCCGCATTTACAATGCTGCTCGGGTGGGTTTTACACACACGCACACACACATACACACACACACACACACAGGCTTAAGACTCCACATCACCTTACTTGCTGTAAGTTAAGCTTCTTACAGGACGTCCATGACTACACCAATCACAACCTGCTGATATACTTCACTCGGCCCACCAATTCCTGCTCAGCCTGCAGATATACTCCACTCACCCATCAACCCTTCTCAGCCTGCTACTGTACTTATCCTACCAATCACTGCTCAATCTGCTGATATATCCCTTAACCACCCCTGCTGACTTACTTTATTCACAACTCCAATCATAACACAGCCAGCTGACTTAAGTTGATTCATCCCACCAAACACAGCACAGCTAGCTGACTTACTTTACTCATCCTGCCAATCACTGCACAGACAGCTCAATTAGTTTGTTCATCAAAGCAGTTGAGCCTGCTGACTTATTTGTTCCCACTAATCACAGCACAACCTTCTGAATTAATTCACTCATCCCATCAGTTACAACACAGGTATCTGTCTTACTTCCATCCAACTTTCTGTAACTGCTCAGACCAATGTTTTAATTTGTTCATTCCACTAATCACAGCACAACCTGCCTACATACTCTTTACGCCAATCACAGCACAACCTGCTGACTTACTCATCCCACTACTAATCACAGCACAACCTGCTGACTTCATCTCACTACTAGTCAAAGTACAACCTGCTGATTTCCTCATCCCACTACTAGTCACAGCACAACCTGCTGACTTCATCTCACTACTAGTCACAGAACAACCTGCTGACTTACTCATCCCACTAATCACAGCAAAGCAGGTGCCTTACTCATCCCACTAATCATAGCACAGTCTTCTGACTTAATTCTTTTACAATGTTACAGTTAATACGGACTTCCTACTGACTTACAGATCGTGTGTGTGTGTGTGTTGCAGCCTCAAGATGGCTATCGTATGGTGCAGCAGTTCCAGTTCTTGGGCTGGCCCATGTACCGAGACACACCCATGTCCAAACGCTCCTTCCTCAAACTCATTCACCAGGTGGACAAATGGCAAGAAGAATATGACGGAGGAGAGGGACGCACTGTGGTACACTGCCTGTGAGTTACACACACACACACACACACACACACACACACACACTACTACCAACATGTTCATCAACACACAGTAGTACATAATTCATTGTCTTCCACCATTCTTCTTTCTTTCTCTAACCTTACACATTAGCCTCATCACGTTGAGTCTCTTCTGAGCATATTAAATCAGTTTTTCTGTTCTCATGTCTCCAACTGCATGAAAACAGATCAATAATCATTAGAGCATTAATTAACAATTAATTAATCCATCAGAGGGTTGAAAGCCTCTTCTCTGTGCTGTACTAAGAGAAACATCACCCTCTAGTGTCAAAATACACTCACTACAAGGCGGCCCACCAGTACTTTCTGCACTTCCTTTATGCTAGAAAATTAAAGAAAGCCTTGATAATTAGCTGATGAGTTAAAGTGTGTTAATTACAGTGTTGAGTCCCTAGGCCTGGATAATTATTATAATTATAATTATAAATGTAGAAAGTGTAGCGTGTGTGAGCATGTAACTCCACAACAGCTTTGATATGAAGTGGACGTGTGGTTTGACCTCATAAAGAAAGGTGATTTATTTTTTTTTTAAAAAACGCAGATTTTATTTGAAAAACAAGGTTCAGATTAACTGTTAGGGTTTGCATTATTTAGCTACATTAATTCATAAATACCTCACAAAGATGACACACCTAACTAAAAAAATGCACCTGACTGGATGTTCTTTTTTTTCTTATTTGATTACTGACTTATGGCCTGTGTGTGTGTGTGTGTGTGTGTGTGTGTGTGTGTGTGTGTGTCAGAAATGGAGGCGGACGCAGTGGAACATTCTGCGCCATCAGTATTGTGAGTGAGATGTTGCGACACCAACGCTCGGTCGATGTGTTCCATGCTGTCAAAACTCTGCGGAACAACAAACCCAACATGGTGGACTTACTGGTATTCACACACACACACACACAAACACACTTTAGTGGCACAGACACACAGAACAACCTGATAAAATTACAAGAACAGGATCTATTTTGTGTAGGCTTAGGCATAACTCAGCTACTCTGTGCTGACATGGGTAGGGTGGCAGGTGTGGCATTTGAAATATGCTGATGCACCCACTTTAATCCGGAGTTGTGCTAATGCCTAAACAGTATTTTCTTCACTTTAAGAATGCCTTCAAAGTCCTGTCCTATTTCTCACAACCCAGTTTTGTGAACATACACTATAAATGTCCAACTCTCCAATAATGTAACAACATTTCAGATAGGATACTTATACATTACTAACTAAATGCAACTGACTGATTGTCCTGCTCAACTCATCCTTCTAATCACACCTCAGTCTACTGACCCATTAATCCCATTAATCACTGCCTTGCCTGCTGACCCACTAATCCTACTAATCACAGCAATGCCTGTTGACCCACTAATCCCAGTAATCACAGCACAACCTGCTGACCCATTAATCCCAATAATCACAGCACCACCTGCTGACCCATTAATCCCACCAATTACAGCACAACCTGCTGACTCACTAATTATACTAATCACAGCACAACCTGCTGACTCACTAATTATACTAATCACAGCACAACCTGCTGACTCACTAATTATACTAATCAGAGCACATCCTGCTGGCTCACTAATTATACTAATCACAGCACAACCTGCTGACTCACTAATTATACTAATCAGAACACAGCCTGCTGACTCACTAATCCCACCAATTACAGAATAGCCTGCTAATTTACTTTACTCATCCCATCAATAAAATTACAGCCGATTGATTTACTTTATTTACCCCACTAATCACAGTACAGTCTAGTGGCTTACTTTACTCACCCCACCAGTCACAACCTAGTGGCTTAAAATACTCATTCCACCAATCATAGCACAGCATACTGACCCACTAATCCCAGTACAACCTGGTGAACATACACTATGAATCACACCCTACAACAACATACTAACAATATAATTAAGACATTTCACCAAATTTATAACAAAATTAAACTAACTGAATTATTTTAGGTGTAGCAAATAAGAATAAGCATATCTTGTTGCCAAATGTGAAACAGGCAGTTACGCATCATAAATTTAAAAAAATCTGAAAATACAATGTGTTACAAAACTAATTGGAAACCCGAATTTAATTTATTACCATCATAGAAACGAAAACATTTGCTTTTATTTTTGTCAGTAAAAAATACATTATATGGTCACATATATGGGCGTGCTGGTCAGGTGTCCACAAATACATAGAGTGTATACACAAGTTACATCTAATTGTACAAGGGCACCAAGATGTCACTTTTTAAAAGGAATGAGAGAGGTGATTTGATTGGCTATCACCTAACCACACCCCCTAATATATTCTTTCTAACCCCACCCTTTTTTTACAGCTAATATAGAATATTATTAGACTGTTCTTTAATGTAGTGAACAGGTTCTACTTTACAAAATTATATAGAAATATAGATAAAGTAAAACTACTGTAAAAAAATACATGCAGAAAGTCGATATTTGTCTCATTTCAGATAATCAGAATCTGAATAAATGAATGTGTGTGTGTTTTTGTTGTTGTTTTTGCAGGATCAGTACAAGTTCTGCTATGAAGTGGCTTTGGAGTATCTAAACTCAGGCTAGCTGTGCTAGCTATCAGACAACATGGACATGCTTTTGGATTTTTTTTTTTTTTTTTTTGAAACAGTGGATGCTCAGTGTGTGTACAGCACTAGCAGTGCAGTGTGTGCGTGTGTGTGTGTGTGTTTGTGAGTATGTGTGTGGTCAGCTTGTATATTTCAAGAAATGTTCATTTATCTGACCAGGCTTTTTCAACTACTGGAAGAGTACAATATATTGTCCAACCGTCTTCTAACTGAAGTGTGTGTTGTAAATGAAGCCAGCTCACGTTCTTCTCTCTTACTTTGGCCTCTGTGCCCTTTGGTATCATTTTCCAGCTTTTGCGCAGGACCTTCTGTGTATGTTGTTGTAATGCTTTCCATTTCTTACTGACGTGTGCCGAAATGCTCAAGTGGACACCATCGGGGCAAGAATCAAGAATCTAAATGTTATTTTATTGTGTAAATCAGTTGTAATATGGTAATGAGCAGAGCCAATTAGTTTGCCAACCATAGCGTCATTGCGTATTATGTGCCATGTTCAAAGGATCCAAAGCTTTTTTTGGCACTTTGTTTTTGATATTGTTTGTTTATATTGTAAATATGATCAGTGTAGTGTATTATTTATTCACGCTGTGTATTTCAGTGACAATCGTGTACTGGGTTCATTGGTTGAATCACCCAGAATGTATTGTCAGCTTTGGTTCATCTTGTTTGAAGAAATATTGTACATGTTTAAATATATACTGTATGTATCATAGCAAAAGAGAAAAGACTTGACGTTATTATTTATCTCACAAAATCTACAAATCTGTTCTTTCTGTCGGATCCTCTCTCAGTTTGTGTATTTGCAGATACACAACAGAACAGGAATCACTGCACTGGTTAGGTTTGGCGTTCGATGATAAAACTTTTTAGCAGGGAGACTATATAATGCCTCATTTGGAGCTGGTAAGGGAGTAAAGTCCATGTATGTTGCGTTCATTTGTTTTTCATTTCTAAATTAAAATGAGAAGACAAGGAAACAGCTTTTTATTTTCCATCCATTTTCTGTACTGCTTATCCTATAAAGGGTTGCAGGGAGCCTGAAGCCTATCCCAGGGGACATGGGCCACAAGGCAGGGGACACCCTGGGCAGGGTGCCAACTCATCACACACACACACACACACACACACACTATGGACAATTTAGAGATTCCAATCAGCCTAAAACACATGTCTTTGGACTGGGGGAGGAAACCCCAGAACACAGGGCAGAGGTGGGAATCGAATCCCCACCCCTGCCCGTGCGAGGCAACCATGCTAACCACTAAGCCATTGTGCCCCCTGCTTTTTATTGTTTCCACTTGTTTACCCAAACAAACTATAAAATTAAACATTCATGAATCCAAATATGAAAAAAAGCCACTGCAGTAGATCTCAGCATGAACAGAGTCAACCTAGAAGTAGGCTATAAGTACACTATTCTAACTTTATTCTCTTTTCAGAATAGATATGAGACAAATGGGATCATGTGCAGAAATAAATTTTGGGTCATTCAAATATTCTTAAATTGCAGCACCTGGAAAATCCTTCTTTACCGTCACCCTCTTGCTATTTTTAAGAAGTGATTTATATTAGCAGTACATCAGGCACTCAAGCCAATCTTTAATCTACCCTTCTTGCTACGAGCTACCCAGTCATTTCTGATACATCCAGGTCATTCAAGATTGTTCATTTATTTTAGGCCCATAATGAATCTGAAATGATGAAAAACAAGCAACAGAGAAGTACAAGAAAAAGTATTTTGAAAATCTCCTTTACATATACAGTGGGGTTCAGAAGTCTGAGAGCACTAGTCAAAATGCTTCTGTTTGGGAGTCATGGAAAATCTGACCTTTCGTACAAAGCAGTTAAAATGGTCAATATCACAAATTTGCTTGGGAAATTATGCAACATCTTGACTATTCAGCATTCAAGAATTCTTTCTTTTTTTTTTAAATTTCCAAAATTCTAAAACTTTTTTGTTTCCAGTTTAAATATAATAATAATAATAATAATAATAATAATAATAGTAATAATAAAAACTTTTGGATTCCACTGTATATATTTTTTTTCACTTCAAAATGTAAAATGAATGAACGTAACATACTCAAACACAGTAAAATACATCAAATGTAGAATTAAAAATATTTAAACTGAGACGTATCATGGCAGCTCTGCTTGTGTTCTCTCAGAGCTGTAGGTGGTGTAGGTGTGGTCTGAGTTGCAGAGGGATAACCACAGGACACACTGGTGCGACGCAAAGGTAAGGAGACACTCTGCCACACCTCTGAACATTCTGTCTGAATCACAAGAACATGTTTACACACACCCCCTCTTCCAAAGTCATCTATCAAATGAAATGATTGTGTTCAGCAAAGTGTGTGACATTTGAAGTTAGCATGTTTTAGAAGGACCAACATGAAAAGTAATAGTAGTGTCAGGCTTAGCAGATAACCAGGATTTACAGCCTATGAGTTGTACCTTTTGTGTACAATTGATTACTTATAAAAGATTAGCAAATTGAATGAGTCTTATCTTTTTTTTATTTAGAGCCTGATGAATGTGAAATCTGTATTCACATTGAAATCTTCGGCTGATTTAAATAGTGAATGCTGATTATATATTGAATAACTGAAAAAAGCTGCTGTTCTCACAGCAGACAGATAGAGCTTCTGTATCTTTACTATATTTATACTTCAAGAAGTAGTGAATAGAGTCGTGTTGGCATTTTGCCTTGGTAAAGGTGGCCAATGTAAGAGCACCATATTTTGATCATCTAGTTCTGTACCTACATCAGTGGATGCCTTGGATCCTCACCCAAATTCAAGTTGTCGTCTGTGACAGCAGGGCTGGACTTAACCAAGACAACAAACTCTGCCTAATTAAAATGAATTTATCCATAATTTGGACTTTGAGCTGCATGCAGATAACTATGCAATAAATTATTGTGCATGACAGTCATGAGTAAAACAAAGCTGCAAACTCAAGGACATTTATTGCTGTAAGGTTGCTGGGTTTTAGTTTATTCTTTAAGTTTAGAGTCAATCAAGTGCAATTTGATCCCAAGTCCTTTAATCAAGTTTCCATTACTGACACTCCAACCCTGACCCTAATCTTTGTAGCTATTCATATGAAGTAAATCATGAAAATTTTTTAGACACCATGCAACAGACCATGTTGGATACTCGTGTTATATATTTACCTGTGGTTCTAAGAACCTCGGGTGGTGAGAATCAGCTGGATGCCTTCTTGTGCTCATGTGCATGCATACCAAGACCTTTCGGCTAATTCACAAAATGATGTATGATGTGGTATTTGCAAAAAAAAATAATAATAATAATACAGCTGTTCAACAGCCATCTTACTTATTATACTGTCATACAGGCATCACACACCTGGTTGTTCTCATCTAAGCTATGTGTCACAATACCAGTGGTAAGCCAAAAGAGAAATTCCCACCAATCTTGAGGGTATGGTTCAGATTTGACCTCTTTTTCAAATGTACCAGATTAAAGTAGGAATAGCCTGCTTCATTTTGAGTACAGTTATCCAGAGGTACAGTGCAGGGTAAATGCTTTAAAATACAGTTACTGACTTTAATCATTCACAAATTAAAGAATGAGTTCAGGTGTAAGCATGCAGTGTCTTTACATACAGTGCCATCTTGTGGAGCTTTATAAAATACCATTTGTCTCAAACTCAGAAAATCTTTGCATGTCACTGACTTTTATCTGTAGCAGAAACTATTATATAAGCCATATATATATATATATATATATATATATATATATATATATATATATATATATATATATATATATATATATTTATATAGTCTATATGTATTTATATAGACTGAAAGAGATTCTCCATTATAAAATATATTGCTTAATCTGTGTAGGTTTATTTAAGCAAATAACTAACTGACATCACTTGTTCACCACTAATACATGATAAAAGAGATTTTTAATGATGTTCATTACAACGGCATGACATGTTTGATGTTCATGTTAAAGCTTCAAGTCTGTAATGCTGATGATTAACTGGCCTTGTGAAATATGAATATGAAAATATAGGTTTTAATATCACCTGATCAGAGATGACTACAAACTAAAAAATATACTATATAGTGTATAATACTATAAAAATATCTGAGAAGGCATTTAGAGTATACAATAATAATTAGAAGCCTGGCTGTACTAAAAAAACCCATAAATAAACACAATAATACTCTATACAATACAGCAAAAATAATACAAACACATGCACAAACACATGTTATAGTGTAATCTATGGATTAATTAATCAATAACTTACTAAAAGGTTAACTACTGCTACTAACTTTCTAACTAACAATATGGAACTATCTAGAACAATGCTAACTATGTATGCATGTACGATAATGACCACAGCAAATGAAACAAGCAATTAACTCACAAATAACAAAAAGTAATAGATATTTGATATTTGTTATTTGTTAGAATACTAGTTTACACTAATATAAATAAAGAATAAACACATTCTAAATGACTATTAAACCATTATCAACAAAAACAGCTAAGATATGGATGTCTGTTATTCACAGTCACCACTATCACTAAATCAACACACAAAAACAAAGTTCGCTTTAAATAAGAATATTTTAGAGATGACTGAGGGCACGTCCACATTTCATTCATGCATTCATACAGAATTCAACAAGCCTGCTGATTTTTTTATGTTGAAATAAAATCATTTAAAGATTTATATGCAGCCTAATTATTACTGACTATACATAATACAGAATATTTATTAATTCACATTCCCTTAGGATGAGTGCAATATTTTATACAGTATGCATAGCAGCTTGGCTTACATTTTTTTAGATCACTGACATCGTGTTGGTGTTATTTCATATGCACAACTGATTTCATTGTATTTGCAGTATAACAGGTATACACTCCTGAGCAAAAGTATCACAGATCACTCCTGGGCAACAAATAAAAGAGGGGAGATGGGGCCAAACCCATTTTTTTATCTTTTAACGGTCTTAACAACATATCATTGGTCAGGAAATTAGCAAGAATTAAACAAATAGATAAAGGAAGTTAGTATGGGAGCTTTTCTCTTTGATTTCTTTAAATGTTTAAGCCTTGTTGCCCTTGATGGGCTGCATCAGGTTTGGCAGACACCCAAATAATGACTTTTAAGAAAAAAAAAAACATCCCAGAAGATATTTTTGACATGTGTTTAATCATTATCATGATTTTACCTTTGCGTACAAAAGGCTATATAAGAATTTCCCTGTTTCTAGCTTTTCCCCAAACAGTTCACTGCAGCGAAAATAAACCAGCAAATGGTGACACATGACGTCTCAGGAGCGCATCTGTTTAATTCTTGCTAATTTTCTGACCAATGATTTGTTGTTAAGACCATTAAAAGCATAATATTTGACATTTTGGGCTTGGCCCATTTTTTTGCCCAGGAGTGTATGCTGAATAGAGTAGATAGTGCTTTCATGGAAGTGTGTTACGCTTGCGCTGCAGCAAGACCAGCAGTTTTGAAAAGTGTGTGCTGTGGTTGGCTTCAAGTGTCTTGAAAAAAGCACATGTTAGTCTTCATTCTTCCTGGTTGGTAGCTATTGTATGATCAGGGAGAACTGGTGAGACTGGGAATTGGCAAATTGGCCAAATTGGGGGAGAAACCCAAAAAATTATGGTTAATTATGAAATGGAAATCTTATTTTTCAGAGTGGTTTTGAGAACAGGTATTTGGATACTGGTTCGGAGACATCAGCAAATATTTGGAGCCTGTAAAATGCAGCCTTAGTGTATTAAAAACCATGAACCACAAACTTGTGAAATATTATTAGTATTAGACATTATAAGTATGTGCTGAGTGAAGAGTGTATTTTATAACAGTTTTAAAGATATTTTAAAGAGTATTCTACACTGTTGGGCAGTTTCATTTTATGCTGTGGATGATTTTGTAAGGATTTCTATGTGTAAATGCGAGAGAAATTTGGTGGAAAATGATAATTAAGTTGTACCATTTTTCCAGCCATTTCAGTAGCAAATAAAACTTTCAGGACTTTAGAAAAAGTTCTAAATTATGCTTTTCCAATTTAAATTACAAATAATAATAATAAAAAAAAAAATACAGTATATGAATTTCATGCATATTATTTATTTTTTATTTGAGTCTTTCCTGTTAGAATGTTAACCATTATCCACAAACTTCTAAAACATTCTAGACATGGATGGATATTGGCAGTGTGAAAGGTCAAAGGCCAGTTGGATCACAGGGTGTTACAGAGGTCATTCTGGCAGCAGTTGACATTCATGTAGGCGTTCAGCTTCAGAAACTCACAGTCAGCCATGGCCGTGCACCTCTGGTAGTGTCCAACTGCAGTGAAGAACACAGACAAGTCCGCTCGTTTAAACAGTACTCTCAGTTCTCTCTACTGCTAATGGAGATATTTGTCTGAAAAGTGTCTAATTTCAGCTTGTAAAGAAGAGATGTTGCGAGACACGTGTCTATATGAATAGAGCTTGGCTTCATCTATAGCTACTCAGTTAATAGAAGAAATAACTGTTAAACAGCTACTTAATATAAAGGCTACAATCTTATCATCTTTGCACTTTTAGAAGCAATTAACCATGCTACTAATCTACATCCATGTGCATTTGCGGTTGTGTGTGCACTCATTACAGTGAAAAACGTCCTTCCTTCTGTTCAATATCACACCACTACTTTATCTGCACAGATAAAATAACCAAAATACATAACAGAGTAGATGCTCACATGGGGATCTGGTGAACTTGACTGAGACGCAGGTGTCTTTTTCAGCAGGACAGGTCAGCTTTGTGATCTGACATGCCCCACCTGCCTTCTTGGGCTGGCAATGGTAACACTCCAGAGCCGTCCCTGAAACACATGTGGAGGTGTAGCACATATTACACACATGACTAACTATGACTAACAAGAGATTAGCTGCACTGGAAACAGTATACATTACAGCAATCATAGGTGCCAATGCACCAATTAGATACCCACATAACCATTTCCTTAACCGTCATGTAGTTTCTGTGTTGCGCAAAGCTCTCGTTAGTGTTGAACGTTATCATAGCTCATGCAGTGAAGAAAACAGAGATGTCACAGTGACAAAGAAGTTTAAGTGAGGCTGTTGGCATAACACACTCACCGCTGGCTACCAGTAGTATCAGAACGAGGGCAAAAACCAGGCTTCTCATTTTTCTGCTGAAATGCAAACTGAGTACAAATAGAGTGTGACCAGTACGCCGTAGCTGAAGCAGATTTAACACAAAAACATGCAGATGTAAATCACATAAATCACAAATCAAAACTGCATATACAATATGAAATAACTTTTATTAGAAGCACTTTCTTACTTTGTCATTTTAATCATTTTAAAAATAGCAGTCTTTTGTTGAATTGTACAACTTGATCAAACTAGCATAATACTAGCATCTTTCCTTCTACATTTTGCCAAATAGAATCTACTGCAATTACAGGTTTCAATAACAGAAAGTTACAAAGCTCTGAGGTAAAACATATGCAAGTCGTACACGTCTTACCTTTCCGTCTCAAATCTGCTAGAGACTCAGAAGTCTTCACCTTTTATATCTGACCATATCTCTTGTTTCTTCCTGCCTGCTTTTACTCCTCTGCTGTGTAAACAGTCACTCCTCACACATACTGCCCCGCCCAGTCATTTGTCTTATCACACCAGTGAGCCATCATCCTTAATATCCAGACATTAGTCATATTTCCCAACTTTATGGATCTGTGTGCATGTGTGCATGTTTGTGCTTGTCTCTGTGTCTGCAATTAGGTAATCTAATTTTTAATCAGTTTTCCACTTGCATGGTGGTTATTGGCTTCTTCCTGACAGACCCACAATAATGATACAACTGCAGATTAAGAACTGATTTAACTAATACTATCCAAATTGAGTTGAAATCTGGTCAGCGTTAAGGCCTTAGCATATGAATTGTAAATTAATGCTCCCATGATGTAACATTTCCTTTAATTTGTAATCTTTCTATTTATGCAGTACATTTAAATTCTTTAGGTATAATAAAGGCAAGACTATAAAATTAGGACACGTGAGCTGTCAGTGATTGCAGTGTTTTGCATGTATAATTTGGCACTGCACCCAAGATCTTAGACACACTACATTTTTATATTAGTTTTGACTAATGCATTAATGTTCGTTAGGATAAAAATAGGTATTAAATAATTGTTAATTTTTTTTCTTCAAGATGAGAGTTCTTCAAGATGCTTGGAGCAACCTAGCAGCTGATTTCATTATAAACCTGCACCACAGAGTTATTATTGAAACAATTATACTGCAGTTATCAATTATATTATTGAGACAGCATGCAGTTTGCAGTTTCAAACACATAGGCAAATTATGATTTGATCTGGTTTTTGTATTGGTTGTAAACATTTTTACAATTATTTTTATTTTAGATTTTATTCAATATATTTTTTTCAATATTTTTGAATGCATATTTACAGAATTTCTTTAGTAAATTTGCAGCCAACTAAAAATAACTTAGTTGTTAGTAGTGCTGGTGTTGATGAGATGGTAGTGAAATGAAGAATAGTGGCCAGCTGCCTATCAGATCAGCCATAAAATATTATTTGCTCTTGTACATCGACTTTGTTTATATTCTGTTAGATCAGCAGCACTTCCAGTCTTTTTGAATTTGTTAATGTTTGGTGACAGTGTCACGTGTAATGTGCTTGCCATGTTTCCTGTTAAAGTCCATTGCAACCTTGCGACAGCTTCCCAATCCAGCCATGAGAATGATTTCAATATGTTCTTCTTTTCTCAAAGGGATTCTTAAAGTCTATCTGAAAAATTTACCTGTTATTATAATCAATAACCAGTTACCACCCCTTTTAATGTGATTATTGTTCAGTAACAGCACTTCCTGAAGAGCAATTCATCAATTTGCCTTTATTTTATTTAATTTGCCTATCAGTATTAATAAATGATATAGTTACATTTAATGTTATGGATATTGAATTAGTGATGCACCCAATTATTGCATTAATATCGAATTAGTGCATTAATATAAACCTGTGATTTGCCTTGTAGCTGGAACTAGATGCTAGACAGAGATGCTGTTATAGAAACTAATCAACACTTTCTGACCAATCAGAATCGAGAATTTAACAGCGCTGTGGTATCAATTGGATGTAAATAAAACATTGTAATTGAGGACAGAATCTGCTTTTATGTGTCTGAAAGTCTTCAATGTCTGAAATGTTTTTGAAGGTCAGTTAGATGCTCTTGCAGTGCCCAGTAAGAAAATTATACAGTCAGCACCAGAATGTTTGGTATTTTTCATGAAAATATACAAAAATTAATAACACATTTTTGAGCTAAAAAGTAAGGGTGCTGTATTTTGTAAGTAGTACAATTTTTTCTGTCTGGTGCCAACATTATCAGCACTCCCACTATTAATATTCAGTGAAGCCTGTAAAAAGCTTTCCTGGCCCTTAAGCTACAATACAGCCCCAGAACATCAACAGTGCACTGCCATGTTTTGGTTTAGAGGCTCTTCTTTCTATGCACTCTTTTTAAAAAAAAAAATTTAAAAAAACCTACCAGTGGTGTTCATGGCTTTTGCTTTCTGACCACAACACACTATTCTACAGTTATTATTCAATAACTACAGTGAAGTCAGTAGGAGAGGTATGTAGTTATGGGAGTGAGGAAAGTTTGAAGTGTTCAGGCACTGTGATAACTTCCAGGACTAAAGCTTCCTAAATGACAGCGTTTAATTATCTTTAGTACTGAAGATTCCAACTGTGTGGCAACAGATTGAGGAAGGCTCACATGTAGGTGTGATGTTCAGGTGTCCACAAAACTTTTGTCCATATGGACCTATAATTACTGCTCTTATAGTATACAAATACTATGAGAGCAGTAAACAGTAATAAATGAAACAATAACAAAGTCAATATTTGTTGTGATGACCCTTTGCATTAAAAAAAGAAATAGTGGTCTCAGGTACAATGTGTGCAGTTTTATAAGGAAATTAGCTGTATGTTTTACTGAGCATCTTGCAGAAATAAAAATCTAATCTAAAGTTGAAATAATGACTTTCTTAACTAAGAAATTATTTGATTATTTGCATAATGCATGTGTATTTCCCTTTGTGCTTGTCTTGAGAGAAATAGTTTTCATTACCTCTCAAACAAATTTCCTTGGAATGTATCTGCAGCTCAAAAACTACTTTATCTTCTGTTCTGTACTCATGTCTTACCTCACGAAAGAACCACTGAACCCCCTTACTTATCAAAAAGTAGAAAATGTACTTTCATCAATTCTTCATTTCTTTTTCTATTTATACAGCCACAGTTTATACTTCTCAAACTTTGCAGATGTATTTTGCAAGACCCCAGGATTATGCAACACTGAACACTGATAAGCCCTAATAATGTCAAATAATGTTATCTTGTTAGCTTGCGATGGATTGCAGTACAGTTCAGTAGCTTATCAAATTCTCTATCCTATAACAGTAATATTTACACTGTACACATTTATGTGCAATATTGTAATTCTGGATCTCTCTCTTGAACAAACACTAAATCTCTAGCAATTAATTGTATTTTATGCATCAATGTGCAATGTACCCTTTCAAATTTCATTTTTTAAAAATACATAATAAGAATAAGAATTTTCAGTACTGAGTTCACTTTTTCAAAAATCATGACATGATAGTACAGCAGCCCTTTATGTGAAACATACATTTATTGGTCATTGTTTTCAGTTTATGAAAAAAAAAAAAATTGAAGCCCCACCATCAGCAAAACCATATATTTCACATATTTAACCACATATATTTGCAAATGCTTGCATATTCATTCAATACTGATCTCACTTAATTTTACATCCAAATAGAAAACTCTGGATAGCATTAAGGTAAGTACCAAATGCTAAATTGAGCTGCAATCAAAACCCTAACAGCTAAAATTCATGATTCACAAACACTATAGAATAGGTGGAATTTTTATAATTACAAGTTATATAGTCAGATATAGTGTCTGGATGCAAAGTATTTCTAAAGAGACGGGACAACTATGCAAAGAATGTCCCCTATGTATAGTAATAGAGGAAACAAAAATGTTAAGCACTGTGGCCAAAATTTCTTTATTACGGTAATAGAATTTTCATTTCTAACATGTGTACTTTCTTGTTCTTGTACATATCATGGTACATTTTGTAGTTACAGTTTTAATTATTTCTCTCCACAAACACAGCTTACTACAGCAGTTCATTTCATGTCCAAAATGCACTACAAGTACCAAAACAGCATAAACACATCTCATTTATTAAAACTCCAGCAGGAGATTTAGTCACTCTTCACTGGTGGCATTACAGTAGGTAGTGTAAAATATAACATATATTAATGATATATTCATTTTTTTTCTAGTGTAATTGTGAAATTCCCTTTGGCTGAGAATCTAACCAGATTTTCTTTTATACATTCCATTATTCCAATGATTGTGTGAAATATATGACACAAAAAAGACAAACAAAAAGTCCTAGAATAACCTGCTTTACTGCCACATATGCTATAGATCAGCTGTACAGTAAAAATGCATTTACTCAGCCTACTTAATTGGTGTCCTAATAATCACACTTATCTGCTTTTTTACTGCAGTCTGGGGAAAGAAATGTATGCATCCAGCCCTGGCAAACTTCAGATGATAAGTGCAGCAGGGTTTTATTACTATGGAAAGATAGATAAAACTTTCCTCCTCTTCTCTGAGGTTAAGGAATGGTGAATAAGGTCACTTTGAAAAGTGAATCTTTGAATGAACTGAGAGCACTTACAGGAAATAAACAGAAGGTTTTAGTACAAAGAAAGTAAGTTTTCAATATCTCAAATATTTAATATTCAAGATTCTGCACTGTTTCTAGATCCCTATTTAAATGTAAGTAAATGTGTGGTGGTGACCATGTTAACTGCTTTGTACAGATTTTCCTCATGTCTAATCTCTTCTACTGAATCATGTGTTCAGACGATACTCCAATGTATTTGATCTAAAATGGATCATACGTTTTTGCACAAACTTATGGAGATCTTTAACTTAAAAAATATATTAATCTCTGACTTGTTTTGAAAAATAGAGAAGCTAGCTTTTTTAGCTAGTTAGCTAGTTATTGTTACCCCTCAGGAGTCGACGGAGGCGCCAGGTCGGCGCGATCACTTGGATTTTTTTCTTATAGCAATGAGTTAACTTAGTTCACCTGAACTAACAATTTGGTGATAAAATGTATTTACTATCACACATGAATAACACCTTAATTTTGTTAAAACCTAATAATATAATATAATATAATATAATATAATCATTTGTGGAGATAACTATGGTATAATATTAATGGCAAGCATAAATAACCATTTTCTGAGCTGCAAATCACACAAATACTTCTTTAAATTATCAAGGTTCTATATATAAAAATTGCCATTACCAAAGATCCCTTGAAGAACCTTTTTTCTCCAAGTGTAGCTTCCTGCTGTCCATTTGATACCCATCTGATATGTTATCTATTTGGTTTTAAACTTGATTGTAATCAGTTTTGAAACAAAGTATTAAAACATTTGCAATTTGAGCTACAGAAGCACACTACGTGTTCTCTCTATCCTTTCTGATAGAGAAACATTCAGCTGTGGGATTCTACATAGAACCATCATGAAGGTTCCCCGAAAAGGCCAACCAAAGAGACAACCTTAAGAGTTCTAGATATAACCTGTACTACCATTAGCTGTTAATGTTTTTTTAGGTAACTGTACAATGATGAGCAAAAGATTCTTTTTTTTTTTTTAATCTTTTTTTTTAATGCATAGTGGATGAGACTGACCTAACTGTAATAGTTTTGTGTAAGATTTCTTTTGTCAAAAAGCCCCAGAATTTAGTTTAATTACTTTTTTCACAATTATGTATTTATATAATTTTATTGCACAGTGACACACATTTCTCAATAAACAGCACTCACCTTTTCTTTTGAGCAAGTCATTGTCACTCAATATTTATACACTCACATTTCAAAATAAACTAATGTTTCTTAATGTTTTTTTGGAGGGGTATTAAGATACAAAATGAGGTGAATGAATTCCTAACATTATACTGAGATATAGATCTATTGGAACAGTCAAGTGTATTTATGGTTTTATGCAGAAAAGCCACTTTATTCATTCTTTTTTAAGGATCCTGCATTTTTTAAATAGTGTAATAGTGTATTTGATTCAGGGTTTTTTTTTTCTTCTATCCTAGTAATCAGAGTTCATTTTAGTGCCTAATCAATAAGAGCCAACTCAGATACCATTTTAAATGAATATAGATGAGTATGCCTAATTATGCTGAGACATTTTCAACTGCAAATTAAGACACACTGATGTTATTCATTCACCCCACAGGTCACAATTTCCTTCCTTAGGAATTTGTATGCTCAGAAGTAAAACACGGCTCCTGTGTTCCCTCCATGGTGAGAAAACAGGGAGAGTCTTTGTATTAATAAGGATAAAAGAGGGAATAGGCAAGGTTTGTTAGTGCCAGCTCAGCATGCAGGGGTCCAGGGAAAAAGAATACAGCTGTCCTCTGAAGTTTGGCCAGCAAGGACAAAGCCATGACCTGCAGGGTCAGTCAGTGCTGGGAGGATTCCCCGGCTTTTGTGTTGCTAATATCATGGCTACTCAAAAAGGAGAAGGGAAGAAGCCCACATGCAATGATGTCACAGGAGATTGGAAGATTTTGGAAGATTTTATATATATTTTAAATATTGTTTTATTGAGAAATGTGTGCCATTGTGTGTGTGCGTGTGTGCGCGTGTATATATAATTTAATTTTACATTTAATATCTAACTAGGTTAGAGTTGTACTGCGTGTAGTTGTAATTGCATGTGGAGACAAATAAATGTCTTAAGATGTCTTTTTTGAACACGGGAAATTGTAATTACATGCACACCTCTGCATCTGCAGGTGGTTTGTTGTTCACTTTCTTTCCTTCCTTTCCTTTTGTATAACTCCTCTTACCTACCTGAACATAGAATTAAACAATGTTGGGATCTTTTTCTGAATTTTAAAATATCGGCTTGACAGTTTTTGTGAAATCCAGATGTGTGATTTGGTTACCTGGGGATAGTTGACACAAAGTAAACTCTCATTCAGCTGACTCGAATGAATGCAATGTATTAAAACATTATTTTAATTCCTCTATGAATAAAATCTGTTGTTTCTTCTACACAAATAGTCTTGCATACAAAACATTGTACATTGTATTTCATCGAAAGATTACACTAGTGATCATCTGACACTAATTGATGATGCCACACTTAACTGCCATCATTTTAGCATTTTAAACATTGAATCTAAGAAAATAGGCATTAACCAAAAAAGTTAACCTACTTCAGGTGACAATATCTATTTTTTTTTTTTTTACAAGGATTCTTTGCTGACAAAGCTGCATTTTGTTCTTAAAAGATCAATGCTAATGGCAAGAGGACATTAAGGACTTTTCTTAAAAGTGATTTATTTATTAATCAATAATTTATAATAAATTATTAATTAAACTTTATTATTAATAAATAATTGGGGTAACAGTGTTGTACACTCCTGGGCAAATCAAACAACAAATCATTGGTCAGAAAATGAGCAAGAATTTGAGAGCTCCTGTGCCACCATTTGCTGGTTTACTGTTGCTGCAGTGAACTGTTTGTTTGGGGAAAAGCTAGAAACAGGGAAATTCACTTATATAGTCTTCTCGTACGCACGGTTAAAATCATGATAATGATTAAAATGTTTGGTGTAAAATTCAGACTAACACATGTCTGGGTGTACAAAATTTTCCAAAAATATCCTCTGGGGTGTTTTTTTTTTTTCTTAAAAGACTAGTCATTATTTGGTTATCTGTCACACCTGATGCAGCTCATCAACGGCCACAAGGCTTAACCATTTAAAGAAATCAAAGGGAAAAGCTCCCATACTAACTTCCTTTATCTATATGTTTAATTCTTGCTAATTTCCTGACCAATGATTTGTTGTCAACAACCATTAAAAGATTAATATTTTTGCCATTTTGGGCTTGGCCCATTTTTTTTTGCCCAGTAGTGTACTTTAAAAGTGATTTCATCACTCATTTTCACAATATCACCCAAAATAAAGAAAAAATAAATGAACATTCTTCTTCTCATGATCTTCAGAAAATTTGGACGATGCAACTCTGTTGAACATGTGACCTGGAATATTCCAAATATGTAATAGGGGTGAATGTGTTCAGGTAACAGGACAGAGTGAATGTTGTGGGACTAAAATCTACATTTTTCATAACCTATAATGGATAACTCATGGAAAAGGAAACTTCAAGCATGGGATGTTAAATGGATTCACGCAATAATGCAAAAATATTGAGATTTTATGATTATGTTTCAATATAAGTGTAGTTATAGTGGGCTGGGACGGGACAGGGAAAAATGCTGTTTCCTAAGTGTAGAGACGTTTTAGGTTATGTATCTGAAATATGCACAGATGGTTGTGAAGGACTCTTTACCTGTGTTTAAAATGCCTTTCACCTTTATTTTACATACATATTTGTAAATGTAATATCAGGGGACATGGAATCACCCTTCAAAATGCCACTACCTGATCAGAAAAATGTTGCCACAGACAGTTAGATTTTACTTCTGTTGATAGGATTTACACACTTTACATAATTATTGTGTAATTAAAAATACATTTAAGACCCTGAGTTTGTTAATAGAGACATAAGAGAATCATTTACTGCAAGGATCTGACATTTTCCATCTCTGATAATGCAAAAAAGTTACAGTATGTCCTTGTTCTAGCCTGATTGTTGAGTTTTCTTGTTTTTTGAGTAAAAACTATTAATATTTTCCTTTACGTTATATCATATAAAGATAGTTATTAAGGTTTAGTGTTTTATATTAATTAAAAGGACAGAGCGTGTTGTTGGTATTGGTGTTGTTGTCCTCAGGAACATCCGGGTCTTTGTGATGGCGTCGGTCGCTAGTCAGCAGCCATTTTGGACGCGCTTGAGCTTTTCCCATGTCAACACTACAGCACCACTGTGGGTATAGGGAACTGGGCAGGGGAAAAAAAAGAAAAGAAAAAAAAAACAGGAACATGTTTCCCCTCGGTTTGTAGCACAAGATACACGGTGGTTTTAGGGAACAGTCTTTCGCGTTGTGTCGATATGAAATTGTGTATTTTTGTGAAGTTGTGCTTTATTTCTTTTGCTGCTTCTTCACACAGAGCGAGTGTTTTATTCACTAACTCGGTGTTGGTGTTGTAGCAGTGGTCACAGGCCATGCACTGCTTGCTTGCATTCATGTGTCGCGGGTAATTATTCTTATTTTTTCAATTTTAAATGCTTTCCAAAGGAAAAAATCCTAAAAGACAGAGTCTTTCTCGGGTCTCCGTCCATCTCTCTGCAGGAATATGTTTGCTCGCTGGGTGACATTGGCACTCATTCGGGGAAGTTTGTTAGCAGGTAAGAAGTCACTCTGCACTGTTGTGATTTATAAATGGAGTAACATTAACGCTTCGTGCCAAATATAACACAGATATTATAGAACATGAGCCATGAGCAAACCAAATGGCCGTCTCTGACAGTATAAACCCAACCTAACTGAAATCCTGGAGCGTTATTAGCCCGTGTATGAGCCAGTGTTTTTGTTGTACCTTGCTATATGCATTAAATCTTCCTATTGCTTACTGCTCTGTGTTCACATCCTGAGCTGTTAAATCATTATGAGGTCAAATTAACTTTTAATTTTTCAGCTGTATTTTGTTTGTAATTGCTTAAAATATGATTAATTAGTGGTGAAACAGAGAGATAGCGTGTATACAGTACATGAAGGTACAAAGAAAGAGTTTGAGACACATGTCACGAACAGCTGCTTTTTAACTATTAAAACCGCTTCCTCCACCAGATGGCGCTGTTTCACTTATAGAGCATGTGGAGAATACATCTATAATGACAAGCTGGTCTGTGCTGTATTAAATGTAAAATTATTGCTAGATTTAAGTTTTTAACATTTTAAACAGATTATAGTTAAATAGTTTAATTACATTAATTAAATCCATGTATCACATGCTTTTATTATTTTGTTCAATAGTTATTTATAATCTACTGATTAGCTTGCACACGCTTTATCACTGGTCGTATTTCTATAAAAGTGAATTGGTTTAAAAAAAAAAAAAAAAAAAACTTTCTGATTCAGAAAATGTCATGGGAATATCAGTATATTTGTTCAGTTGTAAATTTTTCATCTGAAACTGTGCTCTTCTGAAAAAAAGAAGAGTATACTTTGATATAAATTAAACATCAAAACAATCAAACCTTTGATATAATAAATCATTCACATTGTTGGTTCTCCAAGTAATAAGTATGAAAGAAAATTGAAAAAAATGATAGTGGTGGGTTGTGATTTCCACCTTTTTTTCTTTTTTTCTTTCTTTTTTTTTTTAAATCAGACATCTTTGCTATCCTTCACTCACCCCACTTTACTTTGAGAACCATGGGCTTAGATGATCAGTTGTTTTATGCTGTTGTCACATGGTGGCTACCTGTAAATGTAATCCCCAAATACTTTGTAATTGTCTCTGAAACCTGCTTTGACGTTGCCAGAGCGCAGGGGAGATCTCTTTAACACAAATGCTCATTTGACACCCCGTCTGCAGTGTCTGTGTGTCAGCTGTGAGGCCAGGATGTGACAATGTGATCTGGATCAGTGAACTCCACAGGGGAGCTGAAACCTGCATATAAAGCTCCTACTCTCTCCTGTGCTGTGTGTGTGTGTGTGTGTGTGTGTGTGTGTGTGTGTGTGTGGTGAGGGGGGTAAGTAGTTAGTGGAAGATTGGTTACTACTTGGGGGATGGGCACCCTCTTAGCTATACATGACACTTAAAGAGACACTGGAGACACTTTTTTTAAAATATGTATTAATTAAAAATGCTTGAAGTAGACAATGGTTAATACAGGTGTCAGTGGGGTCAAATGCTTCTTGAGATCTGACCATTCAGATCTGGGACACTTTACATTTGCAGTGTGAATGGCAATATGTTCTAATGCATTAAATAATCCTTTCAGTCTGCTTTTTTTTCACTTGAGTGTTTTCCTCCCCACTCCTAGCACAGTCATTCGATGTAAACACAGGCTGACCCAGTTCTGAGTACATTTCTAGGTGAAGGATATGGGGAAGGGATGAGGCTTTTGAAGAGCTCGATATTTATATTATATTCCACTTTCATAATTAAAACCGTAAATCTGAGAAGTGTGTGTGTGGTGTATCCTTTACTACATGCAATATATATATACACACACACAAATATGTATTACCACTCATATATATATTATGTGTGTGTGTGTGTGTATATTAGTGTGTATGTGTACATATTACCGTATATATTTTGTTTCTTAGGTCCTGGGCAAGGTGAGGTTGGCACTAGAGAGTGTGTGTATTATAATGATAACTGGCGAGCTGAGAAGACTAATCAGAGTGGGTACGAGAGATGTGAGGGAGAAAAGGACAAGCGACAGCACTGCTATGCATCCTGGATCAACTCTTCAGGAACCATACACCTGGTGAAAAAGGGCTGCTGGCTCGATGACTTCAACTGCTACGACAGGTAAAATATTACACAGGGGAATAGTGTTCTCTCAAGAGCATTTTACCCTTTTTAAAGCCGATATCCTCTTTCTGTGTGTGTGTGAGCAGACAGGAGTGTGTGGCCACAGAGGAAAACCCTCAGGTATTTTTTTGCTGCTGCGAGGGAAATTACTGCAACGAAAGATTCACACACTTACCCGAAGTGATTGCTCCTGCAGGTGAGACACCACAGAGACTGTCGTAGCAGAAATCTTGTTTTCCGTAACAGAATGTTAAATTCAGTTAAATATTAAAAAACTTAAAATGGCTGCTAAATATACACTATATGGCCAGTTTGTGGGCACCTGATCATCACACCCATATGTGCTTATTGACCATCCAGTTCCAAAACTGTTTCCCCCCCTTATGCTGTTATAATAACCTTCACTCTTCTGGGAAGGCTTTCCACTAGATTTTGGATCGTGGCTGTGGCGATTTGTGCTCATTCCTGCACAAGAGCATTAGTGAAGTCAGACACTGATGTTGCGTGAGAAGGCCTGGGGTTTACCATGTCTTCATGGAGCTCGATTTGTGCACAGGCGCATTGTGATGCTGGAACATGTTTGGGCTAGACACCTTTAATTCTAGTGAAGGGAAATTGTACTGTTACAGCACACAAATCATCCTATACAATTGTGTGCTTCCAACTTTGTGACAACAGTTGGAGGAAGACCCACCTATGGTCTTATGGTACACATATGGTAATGGTCAGGTGTCCACAAACTTTTGGCCATAATGTATATTGTTGCTGGTTTAATTTCATACTTGTGTTTTTTTTTAACACAGTGCAGTCTTAGCCTGCAAAATCTTACACTCCTCATGGTTTGTTTCATTTTTAGGATGTTTCCTGTTGAAAAATCATTATATGGCCTAAATGATGTAGCAACTGAGTCTGTCTTTAAGCTTAAAAGTTTGCAGTCTTGTTGACATGGTCTAGTAATTTTATTTAAACTTTAAGGTACTTAATGAGTGTCTAAGTGTGCACACATTCTTTGTGTTTGGTGTTTCAGTGAAGATCCAGCCTCCTCCAGTGGGACCGTCTCTGCTTGGTGTGTTAGCGTACTCTCTCCTCCCTCTGCTTGTGCTGTCTCTGGCCTTGGTACTTGCATGCTGGACTTACCATCAGCGCAAAGCTCCGTACGGCCACGTGGACATTAACCAGGTGTGACACTATAATAACTATATTTCTTTTTTATTTTAATTACTTGCCTATTATAGTCTGCTTTATGGTTACCTAATACTGAGCATGCATTAGTACACAATGCAAGAACTGTTGCCTTACACTTCTAACAGATTTTTTGTTACTGATGTTTACAAATATGAAAATGTTTTGTGTTCTGAAAAAAGTGTGGCGTTACTAACCTCACCCGCACTTTCTTATGGTAGGGTGTGGGTCCTGCTCCTCCATCTCCTCTAGTGGGTCTGAAGCCACTACAGCTGCTGGAGCTGAAGGCAAGGGGGCGCTTCGGGTGTGTGTGGAAGGCTCAGCTACTAACCGAATATGTTGCAGTCAAGATATTCCCTGTTCAGGTAAGCATCTGAAACCTTTTCTGGATTTTGGCTTGTCCATTTTTCTAGATGTGTACAACCAGATTTGTTCATAACAGGCCTTGATTATTGTTTGTGTTGTGTCCAGGATAAGCAATCATGGCAGAATGAGAGAGACATTTACCTCACTGAGGGACTAAGACATGAGAACCTGCTACGCTACATCTCTGCTGAAAAACGAGGAACCAACCTGCAAATGGAGCTCTGGCTTATCACCGAATTCCATGAAATGGTCAGACATTGATTCTTTTATTCAGTCATCCTTCTCAGCGTGTTCTTCTTTTCTTTGAATTTCTGTCATTCCTGTGCAGTCGATGTCTATAATACATCCTAAGGTGAACTCCTATTTTGAAATTAGGTTTATGCTTTTGTAGAACATAGTTTCAAAGTGATCAAATGCACATATGCACATTTATCATTTTGTCTAAACATGCATTTGAATGTGATTTCCTCAAGAGTTTTTTTTGAAGATAGGAACATTTAAATGTCAGTCATATTGTGTCATATTGTGTAATGCCTTTAGACCTTCTCAATAGGGTCAGAGAATGTTCGGTTTATATAGAGTGCAGTTAATGTCTTTGTCTCTCTGCGTGTGCTGTAGGGTTCTTTAACAGACTATCTAAAGGGGAATGTGGTGAACTGGTCTGAGTTGTGCCACATTGCAGAGAGCATGACCCGAGGCCTGGCCTACCTACATGAGGATCTGTCCTACAGACTGGAGGGGCCTAAACCAGCAATCGCACACAGGTATGCTTTACCTGTGCTGACTTGTCTGGCTGATGGCTGTAGATTTTCAGCCAAAAACAGCAAAACCTGCAATGGAAATTTAACTTGTTTGAATATAAGCACTTGCATGGTGTCCAGTAGACAGCTATAATGTGTGTGTGACCTATTTCACTCTTGCTCCTCAGGGATTTTAAGAGTAAGAATGTGCTGCTCAGGACAGATTTGACTGCTGTGATTGGAGACTTTGGTCTGGCTGTGCGCTTCGAACCAGGGAAGCCACCAGGAGATACTCATGGCCAGGTAAAAGTATATGCTGAAACTAAAAGACTTCACAAAGTATCTTTGAGATCCACCTCTATCTTGAGATCAAACTTAAGTGTCCTGGTGTATCTGTGCCCTGCTTCAGGTTGGTACTAGGCGCTACATGGCCCCAGAGGTGCTGGAGGGTGCCATAAATTTTCACAGGGATGCATTTTTAAGGATTGATATGTACGCTTTGGGCCTGGTGCTCTGGGAGCTCTTGTCCCGCTGCACTGCTGCTGACGGTGAGTCACTAGAAGTGAGAAACTGGGTTTTGGAGTCTGGGTTCTGCACATATAAATACAAGAGCTATCCCAAAAAGAGTTCAGGTTTTAGGTCTATCTCATCTTCCACAAATGTAAGCGATAACTGGACAATATGACTTCAGCTTGCATTGTCATCACTGTGATTAACCTTGTGCCTTTGTCTAAACAACTTGGCAGATAAACAGCTTATATTGGCTAAAAATGTTCAATTTCCTCAATTCTCAACAAAAATACCTTCTTAAATGTTCATTGAAAAATGATACAGTGCTGCTATCCCCACATCTATGTATTGTTACTTTTTCTTGGTGCCAGTCTTGATATACCAAAAACCATGTAACTAAAATTGGAAATTCCAGTTTTCTGTTGCCAAACGTTAGGGTATTTGTGCAGTAGAACAAATGTGATGCGTAATCACCTCTCACAAGAAGATAACCAAGCAAAACCATTGGCTTAGTTAAAAACCTTTTTGGTGTGGCTTGGGTATGGCTTTAACATCGTGTTACTGGCTGTTTCAGGGTCTCTGCATGAGTTCATGCTCCCGTTTGAGGAGGAGGTGGGTCACCACCCATCTCTGGAGGAGCTGCAGGATGTGGTGGTCCATAAGAAGATGAGGCCCATGCTGAAGGACTGCTGGCTCAAACATCCGGTAACAGCATACATTAAAAAATTTGAGTTGCACTTGAGGTTCTTAAAGAGTCTTTGTTAACTCTGTAATGACTTTTACAAGAATAATGTGGTAGACTCTAGATCCAGCTTTCTAAGCTTGTGGGTGGAAGTAAATTCTTATAATAACAGATTGACAGGCTTTTTTTTTTATTATTATTATTTTACCTAAAGTCCAACTTTTATCTCCCCTACTTTTTCATTGGATTTCTCATTAATGTGACATACATTGTTGACAAATGATGATATTTTGTTGTGTGTTTTAGGGATTGGCTCAGTTGTGTGAGACAGTGGAAGAGTGTTGGGACCACGACGCAGAGGCCCGTCTGTCCGCGGGCTGTGTGGAAGAACGCATCATCACCATCGCCAGGGCAAACAGCACCACCAATAGTTCTACCTCAGAGTGCCTGGTCTCCATGGTTATGATAGACAGCGACTCAGCTCTACCACTCAAAGAGGCGAGCATTTGAATGGTGTCAGTCAGTGAAGCAGGAACTAGACACTGCTACACCACTAACATCAAACCTCTCCAGTAATGTGAACTTTGCTGCTCTTAGGAGATTTTCTATGGAGTTAAACAAAAAGATCTGCAAGCAAAATATTAAGTATCAAAAATCAGACTCTGTTCCCAAAAAGTAAGTGTAAACAGCAAATTAGCTAGCTGTGCTCACTCAAGGAATTATGGCATTTCACCCATGAATTTCAGGAGGAAAATGTTTAGGTTTTTTTTTGTTTGTTTTTTTTCCATTTGTTTGTTTTTTTTTTTAAAGTTTGCCTTTAGTTGTTGATCATTTTGCTTGTGGATCTTTAATATCTTTCGCACAAATTTACCTCAGTAATTTTCATTTGGTTGACTTTTACTAAACCTCACACTATATCTTCTCCCTTGCATTCAGAAAGCACAAACACAACACAGAAGCTGAAGCCTCATACAGCAATCAAATGACCATTTCACAGTGCACTCGTTACCTCATGTTTTTGCTGGTTATTAGAATTCGAATGTGAATTTTTAAGTGAGTTTACTTTTCCTAATATCTGCATCCACTCCGCAAATACCTCCATTCAAAGGACTTGGCTCGTGAAATCTACATTCCTCACTTGTCTTTATGCTGGTGATCAGTGACTCGACAAAGTGGAGTGAGAAGCTACAGACTGTTACACAAAACCAACCTCCGTTTGACCGAGTACCTCTCTTACTACTCAGTGATCTTTTTTTTATAGGTGCTAGTATGTTTAGTTTCTTTGTGAAAGTGTTTGACGTGTTTTATGAAGAATGATATGCTTGTTAGAGAGCAGTTGTCTGGAACACTGGAATCAAAAGGCAGCAGGACTGTTTTGGTTTTCTTCAGTATTGGTATATTTTAGCATAGTCTCTGATTATCTGTCCTTTGACAGTTTTATCAGGCAGATTATAACCATGTGTGGTGGTCTGGGAAAACCCGTCAGATGTCGCTGCAACAAATTCTGAAAAACATCCAAAAACATTGAGCCAAACAGCCAGTAATATACAACAAGAAAACCTAAATAGATTTTACTACAACAATGTGAGGATGTTTTATTTAGGCTACTTTCTAACTTTGCTGTCTGCCTGCAAAGATCATGCTGTGTAAGGAGCCAGTTTAACAAACAAAAGAAGTAAAACCAGCCAGTCTGCCTAAAGATGTCTAAAACCCTGCTAGCTGAGTGTGATTTTCTCACAGGCTTTTTTACGATAATTACGTGCTATAGTGAAACAGACATAAGCCTCATCTATTTAGTTTGTAATCAGACACCGGCTGTCATCATCAAAAAGGGGAAGAGTGCTTACACACACTACAGATGACAGTGAAGAAGGTTTTTAAAAAGATAATAGTAAGAAGAAATTTCACTGACAGAACTCACTGAATGATTCAGTAATGATTCCCCATCAATGTTAGTGTGAACAGAGATCAGTCCAGTGAAGCGATTATGATGAGGCCTGTGTTTAAATGCTACGAGTGGCTTTTACCTCAGGTGATGATAATCAAAGTGATTAATGGTAATAAATCATAGTAATGGTTATAAATGTAGAAGTAAGAACGGTGTCTTTCAGAGGAGATGGAATTGAATTTATAAATGCCTTTTTCACTTTCGGTGGTAACCAGAATTTGAAATGCTAGAACTTTACTTCTGTTTGAGATATCTGCACACAAATGTTAGTTCAGGAAAGCCTGTAGTTTTCAGAATGATATATAGTAGAAAATGTCCATCTGACCATGTGAAGGGTTTTCCCAGGCAACCACACACATTTGTACGCATAGTCTTTGATTATTGAACCCCAGTGTAGCGTCTACAGGTTGAGCATTGTTACACGGAATTGCCTTTATGCCCTTCATGCTTTAGTATTACGCCTACATATTTGGGGCAGGGTCTCTGAAAGTGTGTAGGCGAACACATAATGTGTGCTTTACGGACAGGTGCTGCCTATGTAATGAGCAATAGCACTGACGCTTCAGGATTAATGAGGGTGATTTTGTTTGTGATATACTACTCAGGTAAATGTGTGTTTGTATGTGACTGGTAACTGTATGGTGTCTGTGTATTTGTGTGTGTTTGTGTGTGTAGTTTTTAAATCGCACAGCTTTTAGCAATAGAGCTCAGCAGTAGGAACCTCTCAGTGGAGTGATGCTCAGTAGAGTTGGTGCTTTGTGTTCCTATTTACCGCTCCTTCAAAAACCAGGCTTATTGGATCACATCTGCCAGTGTGTGTTGGCTGAGAATTTGAAGTTTAGTAGTAATATAACAATTCTGACTGCATTTAGGTGAGTATTCTATTGTTTTTGTGGTAGAAATGTAATTAAATGTATGGCTACTTTTATATGATTGAGATTTATATATATATATATATATATATATATATATATATATATATATATATATATATATATATATATATATATATATATAGAAAGTGCTGTGATATTTTTATTTTCGTGCTCACAATATACCTTATGTGAAGACAACAGGTCTGTGGCTTTCGTGCACTGGGTATCAATTACATTTTCATTTATTGCGATTTTTTTTTTTTTTTTTTTTTTTTATAAACTCCATAAAATGTGGAACCTACCTCATTTTAACCACTCTGGAATAATGGTTATGTTTCCAAACATTTTACTCCTTCAGCTATATTTGAATTGTATTTATATGTTACAGTCTGTATACAGCATCATCTGTAACCTCTACCTGAGCCAATTCAATAAGCTTGACTGACACTTGTAAACATATACTGAGATCAGGGATTTAAAGGTTAACCTATGAAGTATTACAGCTGTCTGCAGTTTGATTGTGCCAAATTTCTTTTAAATGGATTAAAGCAGCAGTGCTACTAGAGTGTTCATACATGGAAGATTAAAAAAAAAATGTTACAAATCATAAGTGTAGTCTTAACACAAGCTATTTGGCATGCACACCTCTTTGCCAGATTGTTAAGCTTGAAAGCTGCTCTGATTTCTGTAAATCTAATGCTGCATTTGACTCCACTGCTTGACTCCTTGTGTTTCCAAGTAGGTATTCAGAGTTGAGGGGGTGTCGTCTTTGGTTTTTCCTAGTTGGAGGTTGGAAATTCCAAATTATGAGCTCAGTCAAACACAGCGTAACCCTCGCCATATGCCTACACCTAGGTTTCGTACATGCAAAATCATTTTTAAAATGGTTCAAAATCAGGAAGACGGTCTTAACACAAATAATTTGGCCTGCTCACCTTGGGGCATGTTTTTCCAACATCCACAAATCATATAAATTATTAAAAAAAAAAAAAAAAATCATAAAAGGTACCAATCCACAATGCTTTGTGAGTCATTATCTGCTGGAATCGTAAGTTTGGAAGTTGTGGCTTCTCTTTTCCCCATAACCCTAACCCTAGTCCTATGCATACAGGGTTCATAAATGCAACATTTTTTTTTAATGGTAAAGTTAAAAAAAATCATATATTCGTCAATACACAAAGAATCTGCGCTACATCTCTATATGTAGTCTTATTCCAGAATTTAAAGTTTAGAAGCTGTATGCGCTACACCTAGAGTATTCATACATGAAAAAGTTTTTTGTTTTGTTTAAAATCGTAAAAGTAGGGCAAAAAAACCTGTGTGGCATGGTTTTCCAGAATCTTGAGTCTGGAATCTGTGTACACTCTGGTTTCTGTAACTCTAATACTAGTCCTATACTTATCGCTTTAATACAATCAAAATTTCAAGAAATTGTTAATCACGTAAATTGTAGACACACAAAGAATTTAGGCAGCAAATGTCTGTGTGTGGTCTTATTCCAGCAGATATAAGGGCAAATATGTTTAATTTCTTACACTCCAATCTAGAAAGAAGATCTTTTAGACCATCAGCATTTATTTGGAATGGTGCTGAATGACAGTTGTTAAAGCTGCATATACATGCTGTACACACCCCTGTGTGTGTGTGTGTGTGTGTGTGTGTGTGTGGGGCACTCATCCAAGTAGGATCATCAACGATCCTGCGTTTCACAGACAGACTGGAAGATACCAGATGTTAAAGGCTTCTTATTAAATGTAAATTTATTTTATTATTATTATTTTTTTTTTTTAGTTCTTTATTGGTGCTTGTGTGATTCTGTTGTCTCACTGTTTCTCTCACTGCCACATCCAGAATTTCACTTAATTAAAGATGGCTAAGTACAGCAAACAAGTTGTATTTCTTATTTATAAGTAACTCCTAACATTTTATTTATGTGTGTGTGTGTGTGTGTGTGTGTGTGTGTGTGTGTCTTTCCTTTCTCTCCATTAGGTTTAGTTACAGTGAATCAAGTTCAGTACAATATACAGTTTGGTAATGATTAAATGCTTGGCGTCTCTTTGGTTTAGAAATATGCTGAAGCTGTAAGGTGCTACTTTTTGTATAATATTTAGAAGAGAAAAAGCAACTTTGGGTAACTCATATAGTCATGATGCTAAATTTTGCATGTTGTAATTTTATTACATATGTATAACATTGTAATGTAGGAATGTGTAAAATATTTAGCTTTTTTCCTGCTTAAATAGGTGTTTTGGATGACACTCCCAGTGTGAAATAAATGGGAGAAGCATTTCCATAGAAGTCTTGCTCTAAAAATAGAGCTGAATAGAAGAATTGCTGGGTGGCTTTTTTAAGTAATTAAATATGAAATTGTTTTATGACTGTCTCTACTTAACCAGTATTAAAAAATAGCAAATGACAAGAAATCTCTTTCCTCTGTCTTAATCTGAGCCCCTTCTTCCTTTTCTTCCTCTGTTCACTTTCAGTGTCCACTCTGGTCAGATCGAGATGTAAGTGGTTTTGCGTGGGTGAGAAGCTGCATGTGTGTCTTTTTCTTTGGTTTTCCAGCATTACATGAGAGATTGTACAGTTTTATGTGACATCTTTATTTTATTTTACCTTGTTTGTTTTTTAGGGGACTAATTAACTTATTAATTAACTGCACTGTCATGTCTGTGTGCATTTTTATATCTACCACAATTACAAGTTAAGTTTACTACAACGTGATCCTCATGTTGGGTCATATGTGATGCACACCACCTGCTGTTTCTCTCAAGGCTGCTGATGGACCTCATTTTATTACAATTTTGGCTCAAAGCAAACCCATTAGTATAAACATATTTATTCACCCACAGCTTTAATTTAATTCTATTTTTATAGGTATTCATTCACCAAAAATGAAAAAAAAAAGGGATTCAGCAGGCAGAAATCCTGTCTCCCTTCAGTCAAGGTTCCTCAGAGAAAATAATCTGAAACAAACAACCTTATTAATTGTATTTATGTTAAATTAACAATGGATTTTTATCTTTTTAGGATTGTGCTATTCTGTGTGCATTTGTAGTTTAAACAAATAGTTACATTCCTTTGAAAAGTCTTCTTCACTATAAAGACATTTTTTTAATAGAATTTTAGTGATAACAGTAAATTTAGTCTGAAAAATTCCAGTTTAAACATGTTAAATGTTTAAAAGCTAGCATCAGTTGGATTCTCAAAAAGTCAGTAAGATGTGTCCATTTGATGTGCTTTTTTCTGAGATAATGGAAGGACTGCCTACACTCTCTCTTTTTTCCACCTGAAATGAGTCTAATGGCTCTGAAGTGAATATATGTCTTAACCTGACTTTTCTCCATCATAGCGCTCACCACTTATGACTAAATTAATGTACAGCTCATTGTGTCCCTCTGATTCTCCTGCCTCTGCCTCCCACACGTTTTCTTCTTTCTTTTGCTGTCTTTCTAATGCTTCCTCTTCACATTTCTATCCTATTTCATCTTTCTTGTCTTTCCCTCTTTTTTTCTTATCATAGATAGTATTTTTATTTATGTTCTCTCGCATATCAATATTGATTCAGGTAAGAGGTAGGGAATAAATTACTATGGGCATGCTGTTATAGGAAAATAATCAATGGTGTGGTGATGTAATGTGGCCTGAAATGAAGCATCCTGTTACTACCCCAAAGCTGATTATTTTTCTATAACACAAACCACAACAATTTTTGTTTATTAATAAATGACACAATCATCCCCTCACCAGCCCCTATTTTTCTCTCTCTTGAAGTTAATAAGAACGAAATTCAGCTTGTTGTGTTATAAAGAAAGATACAAGTCCCTGTGAATAAGTTATTATATAAACCATCATGTATTAGAACAAGTGCATTAACAGAAACCTGTGATTTGAAATACAGCTGGAATTATTGTTGGAGCTGCTATTACAGAAAATTAATCAACCTTCAATCAGAAACAAGGATTCAGTAGGAATGTGGTATAATGTGGTACTGTATCACCCCCGTGAGAGCTTCTGACCCTTTCACAAAGTCACACGCCATCTGTTAACTGTTCTGGATTATGTAAAATTAAAAATAATAATAAAAAAAAAAAAACACTAAATGTAGCATGTTGTATAGATTTTCTTTCATGCTTTCTTTCTTTCTTTCTTTCTTTCTTTCTTTCTTTCTTTGCTAAATCAGATCTCAGATGTGATGTTTGGAATGCATTCATATAGTAGTACAGGGCTGTAGCATGTGCAAGTGCATTTTTGTAATTAGTAATAGTGCATTTTTAATCCTTTATAATATTTTCTGTCTAGTTAAGCTTAATCCTGGCCACATGTTCACATGCTTTCACATCATATCAATTACCAAAGCACATTCATAAAGAATTCATTTATATTCAGTGCTGATGCTGATATAAACAGGAATGCACCTGTCTGTAGTGTGAAAAGCACACTGATTTTCATAGACATCTCTGTATAATAGAAGCATACAACACTGGTGTGTAACGTGTATTATTGAGAAAGGGAGAGCTGGACACAAACGTGTGTGTTTGCATATGTAATTAAAACAAGTGATTTTTTTTCCCTCTGCACTAGGATAATCCTCAAGGTCCAGCTGGTCACAGAGGGATTTGATCACTCTCTTCATGGCAGGAGAAGGTTAAGCTCTCAGGCAAAGTGCTAAATTGGCCGTCATTTTTAAACCCCAAAAAAGGCAAGTTGATTTCCAAACTCAGAGTACACCACTCTAAATCTGTTACTTTGTAAAATTGCAATTTAGCTTGGAAAGGTGTGAAAAGATGATAATAGTTTAGTGGGTCAATTCATCAGTTTATTTATCTGATCATTTTGTAAGCTTAGAAGTATAAAGTTTTTATCTGGGTTAAGAATGAATGCAGTAATATTAATGACCTTATAATTCTAACGCCACAATTTGGTCCTTATCTTTATTGTAACAGAGAAAGCTTATGAAAGACCAAAGTTTGAGATCTTCTTCCATAATTGACAGCACATTTTGTTTCCCCCAAATGTAAGTCTACTATGTAAAGTATTACAAACACTTGATGTATTTTTTCTTTATTGTCATTTTATATAATGCTTAATGAATGTTTTGATTAAACATAACTTGGAGAATAATCATGGATAATCTATTGCACTGTATTTAAAAAAGAATATCATCTTGAGATATATACAGGTGACATATTAAAGGAAAAACCAACAAAAAGTATGTTAGCAAGGTTTTGACCACCACAAGCTGCCAAAAAAGCTTCAGTGCTCCTCTCCTTAGATTCTACAAGTCTCTGGAACTGTACTGGAGAAATAAACATCATTCTTCCTAAAGACCACTTCCATCAGGATAGAAATGTTGCATTATAGAATAAAGGTGAAGTCAGTCAGAAGAACTTTTTATTAATTTGCAGTGACTCTTCCTTTTAAGTGGACAAATGGACACAAACCATGCTAGCAAAATAAATACATTCCCCCTACAGCATAACAGAGTCACTTGTTTTTCAATTAATTTGTCACCTGTCTGTATTAGAAAAGTTAAATAAATGAATGAATTGATATTTGAGTTCATGCAAAGAAATCACTGCATATTCAACCATTCATTTCACATATACAGTAAGTATTAAAGTGTATGTGAGACTTAAGAGTAACTCTTACAGTGGTATATCAGAGACCATAATATGGCTCCTGAAGCAGTTTTCCTAAGCTGAGTCATGTGTGTAGAGACACGACACCCATCAGCAGGCACATATTGCAGATCTCATTGTGAAAATAGCCCTAAAAATCAACTTAGATATCTTGGGCAGAACATGTTGAGACTCAAAGCCAAGCTACAATGGCAGTGCAATGTGTCAAAATACAAAATAAAATTGTGTTCTATGTACCTTTCAACACCGCATTCTCTCTGGTATTAATTTGATTTACATCAGTTAAGAAATCAGTTTTCTGTTTTCATTTTCACAACACTGTCCCATAGACCTCAAGTAAGAATATAACTAGTTACATTTTTGTAGTGTTGGGACGGATGGTACATAGTATATGTTTAATCCTTGGTAGAAACATTTGAGATCATTGCTGAAAAATATGGGGAAAAAGTCAAAACTTGATCAATATTGTCAATTATTGCAAGGTAAATACTATCTACCAAAAAGCCATTGCAACTCTAATGAATATGTTCTGGACCTTAGCCTTCATCCATTCACTGATACAATGAATGCGTGATCAGTGATCATCAAAACTGTTCCTAACAATCTACCGTTCTACAAAATTTGCTTCCAACAGAGTAGGGATTAGCCAGGAACTCTACCGTCTGCTGCTTGAGGGCCTCCACCTTACTGACTTGCTCAGTCTACACTTGATCAAGCAAACATAATGGTAGATCCTCAGGATCTGGGTTGGTGATCACTGTGCAAGACTGTTATCCATGGATCCTGATATTTCTGGCTGTCAATAGTGAAGTAACAATAACATGCATTATGGCTTGTACATGGTTGAAGTATCATAGGAATATGTACCTGTTTGCTAAGGAGTTCACTGTAGTTCTGTCTATATGCCTTTGCATACTCCAGCATACCATGTGCTTTAAACCTCGATCTTGAAAAGGTTCTTCCTGAAATAATAAGTAGTATTTACAGAAAGGTTTCTTCAGTGTTGCAAGACTCACAAGCTGCAAGGTTCCTGGTGGCAGGTATCAGCACCTGGAACAATCCAGTTGGGGCCTCAGTGACAGCCTCATAGGAAGGAGGGGAGGAGTGCTGAGACCCCTCAACCTGCTCCTCCTCAGGGTGATAATGCTCCTTAATCATATCTGCAGTGAGCCCCTGCTTTTCTTGCACATGCTCCAAGTCCACTGATGCCTCTTGGTTTAGTTGTTGGTACAGATAGGAAGCATTCTTTATCTGCCGCCTCGCTAAGTGCCTCCTGTATGCCCGCTGGATTATGGTGGCTGAGACCTCCTCCTGCTTGCGCCGGAGAGTGGTGGTAATGGGTTCGTAAGAGGTCTTGGAAGGGTTGGATATCATAAACTTCTCCTCCATCTGCTGCTTGAGGGCATCCATCTCACCCGACTCACCCAGTACACGTTTGGTGAAGGCAAACAGGATGTCCAGGCAGTGGATCTTGTCTCCACTCACCATGGGTAGATCCATCGAAATCAGCTTGAGCTTGTTGGGTTTAGCAATTCGCAGGGGCTCTGCAAGTGTATCTGCAAAACTGGAAAGCTTGGAGTACTCAATGAAATGCGTTGCTTCCACATCAAACTTCTCCCATACCTCGTAGAACATCTCAAAATCGTCCTCACTAAGAGGCTCAGTGCTCTCCTCTGTGGCCACACTGAAGTTCTCCAAGATGATGGCAATGTACATGTTAACAACAATGAGGAAAGAGATAATGATGTAGCTAACAAAAAAAGTAATTCCCACTGACGGGTTTCCACAATTGCCCTTTGTATTAGTACCTGTGTTGATGATGTGTGGGTTACATTCCTCTGGCGAGTTGCTTAGAATAGGATCCAGCAAATTGTCCCAGCCAGCAGAGGTGGTGATCTGGAACAGGCATATAATACTGTTTCCAAAGGTTTCAAAGTTAAACATGTCATCGATCCCACCATGCTTCTTCACATAGGCAAAGTTGGCCATCCCAAAAATGGCATAAATAAACATGACAAGGAACAGCAGAAGGCCAATGTTAAAGAGGGCTGGCAGTGACATCATTAAGGCAAAGAGTAACGTCCTTATTCCTTTGGCTGCTCGTATAAGCCTGAGGACCCGTCCTATTCTGGCCAGCCTGATCACCCGAAATAAAGTTGGAGAAACAAAGTATTTCTCGATGATATCAGCCAGAACAATTCCTGTAACAAGAACCAGTATCAAATTTCAGAAATTAAAATGACATGCAATTGTGAGGACCAAGAAAGCGTCCTATTAGGATGAAGACACCAAACTCAACCCCTACACTCTAAAAGAAAAGGTTTTCAAAGGCTTTTGGATGGGTATCAATTTTAACTTTCTAAAGAGGTTCTACTTGGAAGCTTTCTTAAAAGGGAAAGTGTCTGTTGTAGAGTCTGTCACAGAACATTTAAAAGATCCTCCACAAGTACAAACCAAAGAGCACTTTAGGGTGCTAGATGGAATGTACTTAGAAGAACGTAGCTCTGTACAAGTTAGCATTTTTCATGATTTAACACATCTGCACCAAAGATTCCATCATGGTTGTCAAGTTTTGCAAGTTTTCTCTTGGTTGTGTTTTTTTAATCCATTGCAATAGGGTAAAAGACTATGACTAATAGATGTAATTTTGTTTCAGTTTAGTTCAATTATACTTTGCAGTGCCTCGCAGTGGTTGGATCCTATAATTCAACTCACTACAGGGCATCCCAAAGTATAATAATTACTAATAATGAGCATGGGTTTGGAAAACAGAACTATGCAGTGCTGTGCCCTTCCAAGACATAATTTTGATACTTTGCCCAATTTAGCAATTTGTCTATACCCACCAACAATAGACAGGATGACCACTACAAAGTCGAAGATGTTCCAGCTGATGGTGAAGAAGTAGCAGCGGAGAGCAAAGATCTTAACGAGGCATTCAGCGGTGAAGATGACAATGAAAGCCAGGTTGATGTTGTTGAGAATGGACTCCATTCGAGGAGACTGCTCGTCCGTCTCTAGCATCATAGTGATCATGTTCAAGATGATGAGCATCATGATTGTGATGTCAAAGGCTTGTTTGGAGACCAAATCAAAGAAGAAACCTTGCAGAATATTCTTGATTTAAACACCAAACAAATGTGTTAGCAACTACAACATTAGTAATCTATTAATAATATCAATATGTATATTAATATATAGTATGGTTAGACACTTTTTTACCGTTGGCCTTGGTATGGGCTTCTGTGGCTTTTTTGACCCCAGTTTTTTCATCGCATTATAATACTTTTTCTGTTCCTCAGTCATAAAGATGTCCTGTCCACCTTGTAATGGCAAAACAATATCTTTATTAATATCATCTTTAGTATTAACTAAAATTTTTAAGTCACATATTAAATATTTCAGCTAAATCAGCTAGGCATCAGCACCTATCTTTCTCTTCTGCTGATTGAAGTTGTCTATAATTACACCAATAAATAAATTTAGAGTGAAGAATGAGCCAAAGATGATGAAGATGACAAAGTAAAGGTACATGTATAGGTTAACCTCCTTAATGGGCTGCTCTTCTACCTGTGATGAGGAAGAAAATATATGACTAGCACTGTTTTCTTTTCCACATACTTTTCTAGAGTACATTAGAATACATAGATTACATAGAATAAATATAGAATGCATAGATTTTGAGTGGAATGATTAATGGTTACCCCACGTGAATCCACTGCTGCATACATGATTTCCATCCAGCCTTTGAAAGTTGCCTGTAATTCCAGATAAGAGCAACAAGCATACCCATCAACCTCAAAAGAGGAAGAGTATTAATTTTATTAATAAACTATTAAGAGTATTAGTTTCATATCAGTGGCTGATATGTATTTACAATATCATTAGGGATGTGACTGAATATGAATTCATTATTCAGAATGAACTGGTAATGTGTTCTAAATGAATACAAATATAGACATGAATAGGAGGTTCATAATTCTTTTTTTTTTTTTTTTTTTTTTTTTTTTTTTTTTTTTTTTTAGAACACTTGCCAGAAAAGCATCAGGACTACAGTTGTGCTACAGGTATGTTTTCCAGTGTTTCTGGTGGCATAGTTATAAGGTTCTTTTAAAAAAAAAAAAAACCTTCAGGCTTAATCCACACCCACTTCAGGTTCAAATCCAGATACAGATACAAATATTTAAGTACCAAAGAGATACAGATACCCCTAATATATCATTCTTTCTATCATTCTTAATTTCTTTTCAAATGGTAACGAGAAAATGAGTACAGAGAAAGAGCAAAAATTGGTGACTTACGACTTGTAAAAGTGAGAGGTAGCCCAACCCTACATTGTCG
This sequence comes from Pangasianodon hypophthalmus, assembly GCF_027358585.1. Classification (NCBI taxonomy): domain Eukaryota; kingdom Metazoa; phylum Chordata; class Actinopteri; order Siluriformes; family Pangasiidae; genus Pangasianodon; species Pangasianodon hypophthalmus. Next base: position 15,012,824 of record NC_069730.1, on the reverse strand, counting down.
AAGTTAACCTTCACCCTGGTCCAGTAGAACTGAGTGTTGTTCATGGCCAGGCAATCTGATTTATTGTTCACGATTGAGGCATTATGGATGTAGCCTGTCCTGTTCACACACTTTCCAAATTTGCCGGCAAAGAGATTGACACCCATGATGCTGAAGATAAGCCAGAAGATCAGACATACCAGCAGCACATTCATGATGGAGGGGATGGCACCTATTAGTGCATTCACCACCACCTCAACAAAAAATAAATACCACCATGTTGGACCATACAGTACTACAACAAGTCATTAGAGACAGGCCTATTGCAAAGGAAACACTATACTGGAAACATGTAGAACAAAAAGGTTACATTTTTCGTGTTACAGCATGGATATAACACAGGTTACTATCCTGTTAGCAGGAATTCGCAGCAAGAATATTAAGAAGAAAAAGTGCCTTACCCGCATTCCTTCAAATCTAGACAGGGCTCTTAGTGGTCTGAGGGCTCTCAGGGTCCGCAGGGATTTAATAGCTCCAAAGTCTGAGTAGCCCAGAGAGTTAGCCACTAAGCTAATTAGCGATACCTGCAGGGTGAGGGGAGAGAAGAACTTGATCACTTGTTTGTTTTTTTTTTAATAATCTATGAGGTATGATTAAATAAAACATTGATCAGAGTTCTAAGCAGTTGTGTGGTTGCTTCTGCAATAGTTGGCCATCATATCTGAGCTGGGAAAACTGTGGCACATCGTTACATATTGTATAAACCTAAGGTTCTGAATACCAGTTCAATTCAGTTGTTACAGAATGTGAGAGAGATAGCATTAAAACATCCACATGTAGTAAATCTGAGTACTTACAATGAGAACTTTAAAAAAAAAACCCTTTTAGGGTGTTAAACATGTACGCAATACGTACAATTAATACATTGTGCATAGATTTCAAGTTAAATATTTATGTACATAGTAACTAATGTAAAAAAATACCAGGGTATTACCAATTACTGTATTACTACAGAAAATTCATGCATATTTACTGACTGAAACAAGTAGGTAAGTACAGGTAACAAATGTGTAAAAATGGCTGTAACATGCACTGTGAACTGCACCAAGGCCTGCATTCTAAAATCAACAAGTTAAAAAGACACGTCAGTATCTTTAAGTACAATACAAAAGCTCGGCTTATGCTAGCACTTAATTTAACGGTTATTCAGATTATTATTGTCACCTGTGCTAGACGTATGACTGTTCTTCACTCAAGTCAATAACTCACAAGAAAAATGGACTTATGTTCAAGGTCAGAATTGCATTTATTCGAAATACACCTCTGTTTTTGGCAAACTTTGCACTCAAATGCACCATGCAACTCAAACATGACTACTGTTAGTGCAAATTACATCTGAGATCTAAATACTGTATTTCTGTATTAACTCCTCACTATGAGTGTGCTCAAAGTGTATGAGAACTACATACAAGCTATTAAGATCTCACTGCATAGTAGCACTTAAGTTACTATATACTTTAATAGCTATGTACCAGACATTACTTGTAGTTATTATGCAGTTACTTGATAGTTAGCTAGTAAGTATAAGAAACAAATATTAATGATCGGAGTAGGGGGTGCAAAACATCTTCAAAGTGTATCAAAACACTGTTAACATGAACAGGTTTTTAACATTCTACAGAAAAAAATGCAGCCAAAGTTGAAAAGATCTAAAGATGAGACTAAACACTGTAAAGCCAATACATGTTTTGGGACATTCTACAGGAACGCATTTATTGGAATAAAATTCGAAGTTGCAATCTAGAATGTAGTTGTTTGCAGAAATGTTTCCACTCTATTCTACATTCAGAGCAGACAGTATGGTATTCGACTGTTGAATGACCCATTATTGATGATGATTGGAAATAACATGAGGTAAATGAAGAGTTAATGAGATGACATGTGGACAAAACCAGGACAAACATGCACATATGTACACTAGTTAGTGTACATACCCACATACTCAACTATATATGCATGTTCACTATGCATATATATTAAATAGAGTGAGGGTTTTATAAAGAATTTTTTTTTTTTCATTTAATGGAAGTCAAATTTAATGTAGAATATGGTTTTACAGATTAGTACAGATTACGTAGAGATAAGGGCCAAAATTGCATCTGAATGTACGTAGATAAGGATAAGGTCTAATCATTTTCATTTATTTTTAAATTTTATTTTGATTTTTTTTTTTTTTTTTTGAATAAATTTTGTTAGTCCCAAAAATGGCTAGTTCTTTATAAAAGAAAGAGGTACTTAATTAGAGGGATTTAGTAATATATCTAGAGAAGATCTAATTTTCTGTGTGTAGCTCAATAAAAAACAATATAACTGAAAATTCAATAATTATTACAGTAAGCATGCTAGGAGACGTATTATTGTCCTCAACTGCTCAAACTTCACAAGCAACAAAACAATATAATGATATATTATTACTTTTTTCCCCCAGCCTTACGATGAACAGTGAAAAATCACCACTTTTAGTATCTTCTGTAGATAACCTTATCAGTTAATGAGTGCTATTTTAATTGGATATAAAGGCCAAGGTCCTATACATATTAACCACATCAGTGGTATGAAATCAAAAAGTGCACTTTGAATGCAAATAAAATGCAAGTTCATCATATTCCTAGGTCACAAAGAAAGACAGTGGCATTTATATCTCAAAATGGATCAGTCGAATCCAAAAAGCAGCTGTGATGCAGAGAAAACAACTTATCCTGAACATCTACTCACCTCTGACCTTTGAACTATGAACTTACCCTATCATTAGAGGTGTGTGTAGAGATCTAAATAGGATTAAACAGGCAGGTGAGACCAGGAGATATGCAGTGACATGCAATAAAAGTTTAGTCACGCAAACAAAATGCAAAAGTGTGTGTGTGTTTGTACTGTATATCACTGTGTTCATGTCTATCTCAAATGAGCAGTGTTTGGATTCTTCGGGCCTGTAAGGTAGCTCAAAGTATTACGAGTGCCCTTACAAATTAGTTCATTTATAAAGTTTAAGCAAAGAAATTTGTAATTCCAGGATTGGGATGCCGTGTGTGTTCTACTCACAAATGTAACATCATCACTTTGAAAGTACAACCCTGTAATCCATTTTACAATTATTTTAAAGTATTATTAATTTTTTTAAAAAATATATATATATATTTTAAGTAGATACTAAAATGTCATTACTGTCCATTTGCCATTAGTATTAATGCTAGATAACCAAATATTGTTTAAAAAAAAAAAAAAAAAAAAAAAACTGTTACTCATTTAAGAGCAAAATGTAGCTATTGTCAGTAAACAAACATGAGATATTGTTAACACATTATTTGTGTTTGTTTGCTTGATTGCTTGATTTTAACTCGTTTAATCATTCATAAACTGGTTTTCTTTTCATTTGCTGTAATACAAAATTAACCTTTGAAGTTTTTCAGGCAACACCTAGCACCACTGCGAGTAGTAAACTTCATAAAGAGAAATCCGATTTTGCCATTTTGCCACACATCTTCACCTCCATGCGCAAACTAACCATCCTGATACTTAGCATATCATGCTTTCACTGATAGCTGAATATCTGAACATTTGCAGAAAGACAAATAGCCTTATAAAAGTATAGTTGAGGGAAAAAAATAACTATCTGAGAAATTAAAACAAGGCTGTACACTCACATCCACTATCAGGAAATCCAGCCAGCACCAGTAGTTTGTGAAGTATTTCTTAAAACCATATGCAATCCATTTCAGAAGCATCTCCAACACAAAGATGTAGGTGAAGACTTTGTCCGCGTATTCTAGCACCACTTTCACCACCTTCCTCTGTTCAATATAAATGTCTTCAAATGCCTGAAAGCAGAGCATTGAGCAAAGGAGGAAATGTAAATAATTACATTAAGTGCTCTGCCAGTCAAAATGTTTTGAGCATCCTATGTTTTAGCACTGTAATAAAATATAAGAAACTCCACACAGCCCATTTCATAATAATATGTGATTTGATTTTACTAATCTGGCTGACAGAACAAATGTGTTTTCTAGTGACTATCTATCTTAAAGCAGGTAACAAATTAGGTACTTAGCACAATTTTGGGCCAAAGTGCATTAAAATATACCACATGCCAGCCAATTCTGAATGTCACACACCTGATTGTGTTGTTCCACCCATACACATGCATATGCACATGCATGATCATTCTCACTACAAAAATAGCAACTAGACAAGGTCACCTACATTCAGCTAAAATAACAATACGTTAGTGTTATACCACTTAGTTATGCTAAAAAAAAAAAAAAATACAACAATAATCTGTTGTGTTGTGGTAGATAGATAGATTACATGATCTGTTCAATGTTTTACAATCAGGTCATTTCATCTAGCATTTTAGTGTTAATTTAACAGTTGGGCTTCAATCAACACTGGTAATTTAACTGTATGTGGAGATTTTGTATGTGGCCTCCTACCAGAGCTCCGCTGCTGAGAAGGATCATGAAGATGATGAAGGTCTCAAACCAGCTGTGCTCCACGATTTGGTAGCAGGTCTTCCTCAGCCTCCACCAGACCAGGCCAAGACCCTGGTTAGTGTTGATGTCACACCACTCACAGCGACGCATACAGACTGAACATAACCAAAATAATTACAGAGAGCGAAGCACGCTATCAGCTAAACACCCATCATGATTGTCTGGAGTACATAAGAACTGTGTTCCTACATACTTGTATAAGAGTGTAGGAGAGTACAAGCCTGACTACTACAGATGGAATTTAACCTTTTGAAGGCTAATATGGTCAAAAAATACATGTGGCCTGCAGGCCAAATACAAGTTGCTTGCTATGGGAGGAAACTGGAGAGTGTAGCCCACAGACAATAGCTCAAGCTCAGGATCAAATCATAATATATTATGATTTTAAAATTATGTTCACAACATATAGTCAGGTCCATAAGTATGTAGGTTAAGCTTAATTGTTTTTATTGTACTGTACTTAATTGAAATAGAAGGAGTACAGTACAGTATTGTACTGTACTTAATTGAAATAGAAGGAGTACTCACACTCAGGGAGACACTCTTCCGGCTCCATGGTGTCACCAGCTAGCTGAGTGTCCTCATCTTCTTCTCCTGGATTCCTCAGATCCACAGTACTTCCTTCTGACAGGCTGAGCACTTCCTAATAAAGCCAAAAGGCTGGTGTTCAATTCCTTTCTCCACATCAACTGAGCCTTGTTTAGTGCCCTAAATATTTTAAAACCAATAACTGTCTGATGCTACCAATATCAGTTAAAGACAAGCGATCTTGGTCCAACGTGGTGCATGGTGCTTCCCTAAATGTTACTCAACTATGGTATTAACTTATGATAATGATTAACATTTGAACTATGGTTTTATTTCAGACTGAAGCTACTGCTGCTAGAGATTTCCTGCAGGAGGAAATGCTTAGAATTTTTCCAGTGATTTACTGGTGCTAGCACAATCTTATGTCAGCTCCAACACTGAGGAGGCACCGAATGTTGACCATTATTGTGTTTAATCTGGCCTTAATGATTATGTTAATAAGAAGCTATGGATGTGTGTCTAAACAGAAACAAATTCAGCAATAATCATAGTAATCACACCCCCTTTGGGTCTAAATCTGAATACAGGTACAGATATTTGGAGCACAAAACAGATTCAGATACAGATAGTGTAGGATAAGAAGCAAAGGGTTGTTGATTTTATGAAAGTTTGTATGTCAGGTTCCCTCAAGGGTCTTCTCTTGTCTTATAAAAGAGGTTTCACTTGGAACCCCCTCTCATTAACAAATTATGTTGTAGGGTTCCCCCCACAGGGACAAACTGAAGAACTCTTTAGGGTTCTAGACTTGATATGTACTTATTCTCCATCAAATTAATTGTTCAGCCTAATTTTTTACAGACCTATAATTTGCTTACATCCATTTTTTCTAATGTTGATGAATTCCCACAAAAAAATCAGTAACAATCAACTTACTGGTTTGTTTACTTCATCTTCTGATGTCTCTGTGCCCTCTTCTTCCTCAGGAAACTCCATATCCGATTCTCCAGGTGCTATTGGAACACATATGTTCAAGCTGGGATTGGTCATGTAGGTGTCCTCCCTTTGTGAAGTGACATGTTTCTCTGCATAACTGCTGATTCTCCCAACAGTCCCATTACATTCAAGATGGTTGGTGCCATGACCCTTCATGGTTGCCCGGGCTTGCTTATTCTTGTGCCAGCGTTTGGCCAGGTTGCCGCTGAAGAGGTCCTTGATGACTCCCTGGATCCAGGTGAGACCAGCATATATGCGTGCGATTGCTATTTGTAGGTTGTTCATCTCGCCATCCTCCTCTGGAGCAGACAGGTTATCAGAGCTGAAGGAGCTCAGCAACAGAGCCAGGAAGAGGTTCAGCACCTAGGGACAGAGAAAGTCAGAGAGAGAAAATGTATCCTATTGCTTTCTTTTCAAAAAAAAAAAAAAGAGCTTTTGTTATTACTACAACATTTGTAACATGGCATTATTATTATTAAATTAGCCTTGGTGGAATTGTGCCATTGGCTATAGGGTGTAGAGTACCCCTCTTAAAGTCTGTACCTGAAGGCCAAAGGTCTCACACCACAACAAGTAAAATGGGCTTTTTTCTTTCCAAGATTTCAGGTAGCTAAATCATACTGGATGATGTTACTTGAATCTTCTTTTGTGGCCACCATCCGTTGGCCCTTGGACCATTGGCCCTTGATCATTAAATAACACAGGCCCTTAGAGATGACCCAGTCATAGCAGATTTCTTCCAACCTCTGCACGTAATTCTCTAGATACTGGTATCTAGCTGCTTGCCACTAAATATTGGTGGGAATCCATGCTCTGTGATATTCAGGACTTTGTCATTTGCCCTCCTTCCAAGGAATGATAACTATTCTAGTGGTTGTGGACCAATGCTTTAATAAAATCCCAAAGACTTATTCCCCTCCTTGCCTTGCTCATGGCCCTTAAAATGTCTGAGCTACACAAACTCCAGCAACTTCCAAAGCACTACAACAAATCTACTCTGATAATACACATGACGTTTGTATTAAAGAAACTGTTTTTAACTAAATAAAACAACATCAATAAAGCATCATGATTGTTGCCTTGCAAACATACTAATAATATACTAATATTGCTAATATTCCAACTCACCACCAGGTTTCCAATGACCATAACTAGCATGAAGACGAGGATGCAGAGTGGCTGGCCAGCCACCTCCATGCAGTCCCACATCGTCTCGATCCATTCACCGCACAGCACACGGAACACAATCAGAAACGAGTGGAAGAAGTCCTTCATGTGCCAACGTGGCAGAGTGCAGTCCGTGCTGATCTTACACACGCAGTCCTGGTAGTTCTTCCCAAACAGCTGCATGCCAACCACAGCAAAGATGAAGACGATGATGGCCAGAACAAGAGTTAAATTCCCCAGGGCACCCACAGAGTTGCCGATGATTTTTATCAGGGTATTGAGAGTGGGCCATGACTTGGCCAGTTTGAAGACTCTCAGCTGAAAAGAGGATGGATGAATGAATGGATGATAGATGGATGGATAGATGAGGTTATGCTGAAGTAGGTTTTGCTAGTGTAATTTCTAATAGATGTGAAAGTTCTCTGCTCTGATGTGACCTTACCAGTCTGAATGAACGGAGCACTGATAATCCCTCAACATTGGACAGACCAAGTTCCATCAAACTCAAGCAAACAATAATCCCATCAAAGATGTTCCAGCCTTGCTGGAAGTAGTAGTATGGGTCCAGAGCAATGACCTTCATTACCATCTCAGCCGTGAAGATCCCAGTGAACACCTGAAGACAACCAATGAAGTATAGAATAATCAGCAACACATTAGCATCCATATCTGTGAATCTGTTTGATTAATTTGGAGGAGTACTGAGGAATAAAATAGTGAGTTAATTGACAGTGCAGCTATGGCCTTTTAAATAAATTGTACTTGTAATAGTGTTTTTTCATCCAGTTTTCCTGCATGCAGAGTACCATTTGGTCCATTATACAAAAATGTACAAAATATATATGGCACAACAGCCTAGAGGAGGCCATCCTCAAGAAATCAGTAACCAGCTAATAATGGCATTAGTCAACGAAGCAACCAAAGGCCAAGAGTAACTTTGAAGAAGCTAGAAAGATCCAAAGCTCAGATGGCAGAAACTGTTCATGGGATTACCATAGCCCAGACAATCCACAAAGCTGGACTTTATGGAACAGTAGCAAGCCATATGAAATCCCATTTGGAGTTTGCCAAAAGACATTTTGAACCCAAGGTTCTCTAGTCTGATACGACCATATTTGAAATTTCTGGCTTTGTCACAAAGCTCTACATTTGGAAGAAACCCAACACTGTTAATCAATTTGACAACACAATCCCCACAGTGAAGCATGGTGGTGGTAGTATCATGTTGAGTGTTACCTTTCAGAGGTGCTTCTCTCAATAATTACATCTTTATCCAGTTATTGTAAATAAATACATTACATGGTCATTATTCAGGGGTCAAGAACTTTACAGTTTACACCACGCCCTGAACTAGATGCTTCATAACATTATGTATGGTGCATTCTTACCTGGTTCCCCACACTCAGCATGCCATTAAATTCTTCAGTCATGGGGTAATGCTCCAATGCCATAAAGAGTGTGTTGAGCACAATGCAGATAGTGATGGCAAGGTCCAGGAAAGGATCCATCACCATGACGTTTACTAACTCCTTCAGACCAAGCCATGCTGGAGAGCACGTCCATATCAGATACTTTTTAGCAAACATGTACCAGCAAGAAGGGCACTTCTGATGGGCCTCTTCAAATTCTGAGATATACAAATAAAGAAACATAGTTGTTAATATTTACTCATCTGGACTGAGTCCCACAAAACCACTGAAACACATACCTTCATTATATGGCTGTGTGTCTACCATATCTTTAAGCTGATTTGTGCTCTTTAAATTATCTGAGAAGCTGCTATAAAATGAGATATATTGGCCACTGTGAGTTACAACTGTGCAATGGGACATGTAAATGATATTCCTACAATAACATAATATTGCCACAGGCCTTTGGTCTATACTCTCAAACTAATAGAAACATCATCCTTCATAAATTGCCCTTCATCCTAGATGAGAAATAACTAAAAATATGAAGGAATAATTTGGCTCAAATATCCAGTTCCCTGCAATTTGCACAATATGGCTACTTGTCAAAGAATAATAAAAATAGACAATGAGGAGACAAAAAGAAAACACAAAAAGGTTGGAGCCCACCATCCATGGCATCACTGAAGAAACTGACTGAGCTGAGTTCTCGCTTCCTGCAGGGAGACAGAGCTTCTACCTGCCCTTGCTGCATGGATTTGCAGACTTCATTAGCATGGTCTTCTAAACATGCCAGCTCCTGTTAGTCACCAGAGACATGGTGTATTCTTAAGATACACATGTTTTGCATTCACAAAAGAATATGACTTGTTTCAATGAGGTTATCTTTATAGCCCAAAATCATATTAACTCTTTTCAAAAAATAGTCCAAATAGTGTGTAGTGCAATTTAATAGTGCTGTCCATCTGACCTCTTTGACCTTTCCCATGCTGTGTGCAGGAAACAAGGTAGGTGTGTGTGGGCTGATGCCACCAATTCTCTTCTGGTCCGGCAAAAGTTCAAGCCGGCCATTGATGGCAAAGCTGGGTTTAACAACTTGAGAGCAGTGGCTCCTAATGCTGCTTGTGCGGCGCTTGTGCCATGGTATCGCTGTGGATCCCGCTCGACTCCGTCCCTCATAGAGGACACTGGTGTGATCATCAGCCTCAGAGTTTTTGCGCAGATGGAAAGTGAACACACTGCTATTGCTGCCCCGCCGTGTGCTCAAAGGATGGGAGGAGAGTGTGGCTAGGAGTGGGTGCACAAACTACAGGAAAAGACGGAGAATGGGGAAGAGCTGAGTGTTGGGACTGCCTTAATAGGACTGGCAGGACTGGCAGAAGTCTTCAGAAATCCTACCTTCTCATCAGGAGGATCATCTTCTGCTTCCTCTGACATGGTTCTATAGGATCTGGATCTGGATCTGGATCGATGCTCTCTGGACTCCTTGCGACTAAATGGTGATGGAGACATCTCTTGGAATGGACTCAGTTCAGCTTCCTTGCTTCGCTTTCCTAATGCCTGGTTGGAAGCATTCAAAAATTACTATTTCACATTTCTTCTATATGCCACTGACATGATTTTTCATAATCAGATTCAAAGACCAAGTGCATCCAGTGTCATCTTTATATGGTGAATAAAATTTTCATTTAAAGACCAAAGCGATGCATGACTGTTAACTAAAATGAGCCTAATCAGACTCATGGTTGCACACTAAATAGTTTACATATAAACATTTATATACAAACTGTGCATAATACCCTCTGCTCTCTGTGAAGTTGCTCCATGGCCAGCTGGAATTCTCTCTCTTTTTGCCAAGCCTCAGCAATGGTGGCCTGGTTCTGCTCCTCATATGCCATGGCCACCACAGCCAGAATCAGGTTTACCAAGTAGAACGAGCCCAGGAAGATTACCAGCACGAAGAAGATCATGTAGGTCTTACCAGCTGAACGTAGTGTCTGCCAGAAGAAGAAACATAAACATGGATGACTTTAATTTTCAACCATAGTGGCTTCATATCTATTCCACTCAGCATAAAAAAACAGGCTACCTGGTGGTAGAGGTTTTCCCAGTAGTCTTGTGTCATTAGTCTAAAGAGCGCAAGGAAGGCCCAGCCAAAACTGTCAAAACTCGTGTAGCCATAGTTTGGGTTTCTCCCCATCTTCAAACACTCGAACCCCTCAGGACACTTTCTGTATGGCAAAAGTGAGGCAGGACACAGTTACACACTCTCAAAATAACCATCATGATAACCAATAACCAGTATCAAAGAAATGATACTGTACTGGATAATCAATCACTAAAGAAAAAAACCAAATGCTCATTAATGTTGTCTATACACATGAAAGACCATTGAGTAATCCAGGATAAAAATTACACCAGCTACTGACTCATTTTGTCATTGGGACCTCACAAGTTTGAATCTTGACAAGGACACAGCCATCCATGGCCAGGAGCCCAGGAGAGTATAATTAGCACTGCTTTCTGAGTGGGAAAAATGCCATTACTCTCACTTACTCTCACTCTGTCAATCAGAAGGTTACTAGCCAATTTCTGTTGTGTGTGAGCTCATGTACAAGCAACAGTTTGATAACTGCTGGCTTTTCATGTCTTGGAGAAAGCACATGCTAACCTTGTCCTCCCAGGCTAGTAGCTGTCATACAATACGGCAGAAATAGCTAGTAGCTGGCAGTTGGTATTGGCTAAAAGTTAGGAGGAATGGTATAGTGTGAAGCATTGCCAACTCACAGCTCCAGGGTTCCTTGTTTGATTCTGGGCTTGGATTATTGTCTGTTTTACACACTTTCCCCTGTGTTTGTGTGAGTTTCCTCCAGGTTTTCCTGTTTCTTCCCACTGTCAAAAACATGCTGAGGTGGATTGACTAAGATAAATTGCCCACAGGTGTGAATGATCATGCTGCCCTGCAATGGACTGGCATCCCATTTGAGGTGAATTCTCCTTATTGTGCCTCGTGTTCCCAGGATAGGTTCCAGATCCATGACCCAGACCCAAAGTGGTTACTGAAATGGTTATATGTTATCATATTATCAGAGAAATCCTTAAACTACGTAGGCCCCACAAGACATCAGCAAGGGTAGGTATTAAGGTTTAAAGGGGATTATGATAAGTTAGATGAGTATCTAGTTGCAGTTTAACATTTTCCCTCAACCCAATGCCCTCATCATCCCATCTCTCTGTTACCATGGCAGCATTAAGTTTAAGTCACAGGTAAGGTTGAGGGTAGAGTGTGAGGAAGGGATCATTTAGTAATGGAACTATAAACAGCTGGAGAGGGCACAGCCTCAGTATACAGATGACGATAAATCTTTTAGCGATACAGATGATACAGATACACAAGGAACTGGTTAGGATGTTACAGTATAAACAAAAATTTGGACAAAAAACAGACATTGCTTCAGTCAGGTCAGTGAAGACAATGAGAAAATTAGGTCTAAAATCTATGCATTAGCAAAGCTCTGCTCTGTCCAGGGTTGCTATGCAGTCGGACATACTCAGAGTCTCTATAGTAACAGTGACCTGGAGGCAGTGGCCAGCAGGCACTGTGGCAAAGTGCCTCTTGGGAGCAGCCTCTCCATAGTAGTGTGTGTATGTATGCGTCAAAGTCAAACGAGAAGTGCTTTTGATTCTCTGATTGCACTGAATAATTTCATGCAATTTACATGTCCACTTCTGAGTGAACACTTTTTGATTCCTGTGTGAGTCAGTGCCAGTGCTGATAGCTGGTTCAAATCTGAAATGAACTGGATTGAATAAACTTGATTTATCCACAAGGGCAATTGGTTGGACATATCAATATATCAAAAATGTGATTAAAATAAAAAATGTATAGAAAAAATGAAGACTATTCATTGGTTATGACTGCTGTTTGAATTCTCAGGACTCATCTACAACTATAGACATTTCCTGCTAGTTTTAGTATATAAACTGAATAATTCATAGACGTTACTGAATAATATTTTTAAAGATAACGATGCACTTATTTGTCAAGATTTAATTTAAAGTCCTGACAAATAACTGAATAACTTGTCAGGACTTCAAATAAAATCTTGACAATGAAGTGCATCATTTTATTTCCAAAATACAAACATTATTTTGTATATGGGCACACATTTTTGGGATGTGTTGTACATCACACACTGTATTCATGAAGATGGTGTATTCATAAAAAGTGGTTTTATTTAATAGCTGAACATGAAAGACAAGAAAGAGAATTTCCTGTTCATCCAGTACTAACTCAGCAACATGTTAATGCACTTTTGAAAGCAAATGTCACATCAGGATGAGTGGACATTGAATTTGTAGACAATTTAAAGAAGAACACATGCTATGCTGTTATGCTGTTGGGGGGTGTGGGGCATTTTGCTCTCATGGTTCAAGTCCACTCATCCCTTTAGAGGTAAACGTCACTGCAAATATATACAAAGTTCTTCTGACTGACACTTTTATCCTATGATGAAACATTTATGGGAATGGTCTCTTCCAGCATGACCTTACCTCCACCAAAAGGGCACAAGAGCTCACTGAATGGTTTGATGAGGAAGAAAATGATGCAAATCATATGCTATTACCTTTATAATTGCCAGATCTCAACCCAAATGAAAACCTATTGGAGATTTTGGAGAGACATTAGACAGCATCTCCACCACCACCATTAAAATGTAGTGAATATCATTTGGAAGAAAAGTAAAGTTCCAGAGACTTGAATTTGTTCTGGTGGCTTGTGGTGGCCCAACCCCTTACTAAGACACTTCAACTTTATATAAGGTCAAGAGGCACAGTGAACAAGAAACACAAAGTGAAAGAGTGAGAAATGTGTTTGTGTATGCATGTGAGAGCGAGAGAGAGAGAGAGAGAAATGAACAGTAACCATAATCCCCAATGTAATGCTAGATGGCAGCCATTAACAAACCTAAGAGCTTAGCAGGACCAGATGTGAGTTTAGAGGGCAAGTGCTCCACACAGCAGTGGCTATGAGCTCTGAGATAATGCTGTCTAGGGTTGAAAAATTTGACCCCAGATTCCAGCCCCACAAGCATGCGTGAGAAGAGAATGATAACACACACAGTTCACATTACTTCTATGTGCAATATGTTATGCACATCCTGGACATGCTTTTCTTTTCCTTATGCTGGTAAGATAATTTGATGTACATCTGTTATTTTCTTTCTTTCTTGCCTTCCTTCCTTCTTTCTTTTTTATCAACAGATATAATGGCTGTTTTCCTTGTAGAGATTAAACCCTTTTATTTTAACTGATCCTAAAATCCGATTTTTTTGTTTTAGAGCATAGATATACATTTTCCAGACCATAAATGACAGCTTTCTGTGTAAACCTCCAAAATGACTTTTCTTCAACATACTTTCTGCTTCTGGTTCTGTTCAAACAGAGTCAGATTTTTAACAGTACATACAGTATTTTAACACAGATGAGTATTGAATTAGCTCTGGCAGCACAGACTTATTTGAGAGGCACTGGGATTTATGGGATTATCCATTTAAAAAAACACCCACTGTTGCTCTCATCACTTGAATGCTGTTTGTTTCATAATTTACGATCTGTTTGATGAATCTGTTTTTTGGCGATGGTCATTAACGTGAATGTGTATATATGTAGGTGAAGGTTTTAAACAGGTGTATCATATGAAATGTGGTGGCTTATGAGTATGTTTGGTATGTCTAATGGAGAGGATTTAACTAAAAACACCACTTACTGTGTTTTAAAGGGAGTATGAACTGTACATGAAGCCAACATTTAAAGATGGATTTTCTATACTATCAACCTAATCTAATGTAAATGATGATGCAAGACACAGCTGACTGAAATAGAAAACGAACAAAAAAATGCTAATACCAATACCCGGGGTAAAATTAAACAGAACAGGGATGATCAGTTAAGTGACATGTTTCACCAAATCTTTGATGCGGACAGTTTCGTTGACTTAAAAAAGTGAAGTTCTCACATACCCAGCATCACTGCTATATCCACATATTAAGGCGTCCTTGGCTCCTTCAATTTTGTAGAAGTTTTCTGAGGAGAAAGTGCATGGCGCATTTAATGCCAAGAAAAAAGATTTTCATGTAATATGTCTTCCGTGACATTATTGTCATGATTATCATGATGAGAAGATTATCTCATTATCACAGATTTCAACCTAAATTACTATATGCAAACATATCGCTTAAAACCATTATATTATCTCTGAATACACATGGCATAACATTTCACTGAAATCAAATAAGCCTGTCCGGTGAAGTCCTATAGCAGAACCTTACAGCTTCACTGTACCTTCACTGCTAATGAAGTCCTTTATGGAGTGCCAGGTCTTGTTGTTACAGAAAAAGCTTCCATTTCCTGGGTAGGTGGAGTTTACACAGTGAGCAGTGCTGCGGACACATTTCTGCCGTAGGAGACCCATGAAAAGCTGGAGACCAATCAGAGCAAAGACACTAAGGCAGAAGACAGTCAGGATCATCACGTCTGCTAGCTTCCTTACTGACTGGATCAGAGCTCCCACAATGGTCTTCAGACCTGGACAGGCACAATGCAACAACATGTATGTGAACTTAACATGGTGATGGATGTACTGCTAACTCAGACCATTTATTTCAATTTTATAGTAAAACAGATAATGTAATTAAATAGTTGACATGTCTGGTGGTCTTGGAAAATGAACTGCACATATCTCAATCACAAGTATCACTCAATCACGACTATGGCACAGGTGCAACGTAGACATTTTGACAACCGGAATCTGACGAAATGAACTGATTACATTTATGTCTGTGATGACTCAAAATAAGGAAATATGAGGTGCTTCCTCCTCAACACCTTTTTTTGTGCATTCTGAGATGCTTTTCTGCTCAGCGCGGTTGTCAAGAGCGGTTATTGGAGTTTCTATAGACTTCCTGTCAGCTCAGACCAGTCTGGTCATTCTCCTCTGATCTCTCTCATCAACAAGGTGTTTCAACCTGCAGACCCTCTGCTCACAGGATGTGTTTTGTTTTTAGCTCATTCTGTGTAAACTCTAGAGACTGCTATGCATGAAAATCCCAGAAGATCAGCAATTTCTGAAACACTTAAATCAGCCTGTCTGTCCAACAACCATACCACATCCAAAGTCACTGAGATCACCATTCTGATGTTTGATGTGAACATTAATTGAAGCTCTTGACCTGTATCTGCCTGATTTTATGCATTGCACTGCTGCCATTGATTGACTGAATGAATAATTGCATGAACAAACAGTTGTTCCTAATACAATGGTTGGTGAATGTGTATTCAGTTTGTATCACCCTAAGATCATATCTAACCTTATCCACATCCACTTTCGGAGCAATGCTTGCTGTGTATAGTATATGTACATTATGTGATTCTCTCAGTGGCATGTAAGGGCTCTTACCTGGAATGACAGATATGGTTTTAAGGGCTCGCAGGACTCTGAATGTTCGTAATGCTGAGACATTGCCAAGATCCACAAACTCTGTCACATATCTACACAGAGTGGGAATCAGATGTGGATCAGAGCTAGCTCCCATCCTCATTGCAATAATAAACAATGGTATGGCCAATCTAAGTGCAAAACAGGCTCAGTGAAACCTACCTCACTAACTCCAGAGCTAATATTTACCTTTCCTTCTTAGCTAAAGTGAGGAAAAATGTGGTAGCTGCACCATTCAAGCATTTCCTCAAGAAAATATTACATCAGTATATCTTTTTCCTCACTCTCAGAAAAAAGAGTACTAAACTGTACCTTTACTTGAAGTTGGGGTGGTACCCTCAAGTGTTTACCTTTACCTTTACCCTAAATACTAAACTAAAGTCCATTTATGCACCTTAAATTATTTGTTAATGGTACACTATATCCACATTTACAGGTGAAAAATATAGATATTAAAGGTACCACCCCAGCAACAAGGAAGGTACAGATTAGTACTATTTTTTTCTGTTCCTCATACTATATTACTGAGTATCTTCTTTTGAAAATGGTGTCCATGCTGGGGCTCTTAACACACATAAGACTGATCTTAGTGCAGCTTTTAATACTATAAAACATGCTTCTTTCCTACCTTTCACCCAAATGATTGGAACAGCGTGACAGTCACACAGATTGTTCACTGCACCAGTAAGAGGTACCTCAGGGGTCAGCTCTTGGACCACCACTCTTTATGACAATGGCATTAGCTTTGACTGCTATGCTGATGACATACATATATGTAGCACCAACTCCACTATCACCACTGCACACCAGGAATTGGCAAAATAAATCGCATATCTAAAGTTCTTAATAAACAATAATTCTCTCAAAATTCCAAAAGCTCAAAAGGTTTTTTATAGTAATAAAGTGGCTGTAATTATTGAAAAGATCTATTATTTTCTAAGACTGTCTCTTTTGTACACTCTTTTTCTGTCATTCAGTGTCTCTCTTCTCTCCTGGCAGCTAATCCACATCTCTAATTTGGTCAAGCTCTAATGCTGCATATGTAGGTCATCTGAAAAATGGCTCACTGGCTACCTGCACTATCTCTCTCTCTCTCTCCCTCTCTTTCTTTCCTCAAATTCTCTCACTCTCATTTTTTCAGTCTCAATTTTCTCTCTCTAACAAAATAACATTATGTCTCTCAGTGTTGCTATTATCTACCTCTCAGTTAACTATCACTCACTCTTTCATTTCAGGCTGTTTTTCTTATTCTTTTCAGTTTTTCTTTTTTGGGAATTATTCTTGCATGCTGCTGCCCCATTTTGTGTAGGTCACATATTTCAGCACCACTGACAGAAATGACTTTTACGACACAGCATCAGACTGTTATTATCACCAGCTTTTCAGATTCGATGCTCTCTTTTATGGCACCACCCTTCCAAATGGTTCAGTTAAACCTGAACCATTCTCGATAGGATACACAATTATTTGGAGATTTATAAGCAAATATGAACTTTATATACAGTATATAACATGAGAAATACTTACGCCATAATAATGACACTGAAGTCCAACCAGTTCCATGGGTCTCTGAGGAACGTGAAGGGTCCAATACAGAATCCTCTCGCCAAGATCTTAATGAGCGACTCAAACGTATAAATGCCAGTGAATGTATATCTGAGCATAAATAAGGCAAGATGGAGGAAGACATAAGGTAGACATTGATACTGAAATTTTATGAGCTGACAAAACGTGGTGAGTAAAGTAAACAGCAGACCAGACTGAAATGACTAGCATATTAACATGTTTCCATTCTAATTTTGCTGACAAATTTATTTATTTATTTATTTTTTAATGAATTCCTTGACAGTTTGTTTCAGGGGACATTTTATTCTATATCTGCCATTCCTGTCATATATTAATTTTGCAATATGACAATTTTCACATAAAAACACTTCTAGTGTATCACTCTGAAGTAGAATATTACATTCTTATTAAGATAAATTCCTTCTTTTTTAAAGGTTCAGAGCCGTTTTTATGATCTAAAGCATGCATTAAACATATCTGTAATTAGATCCTAGTAATTTGGAAGGTGAAAGGAGGGATGTTGGGTTCTGGCATATCAGCATGCTGCATGCCCAGTCACATTCTCTTCCACCTCATCTGCATGCACATATTCATTAATGGTCAATGCATGTTAGACTATATCTATAGGAGTAAGCAGTGAATAGAGCAACCGTATTAATCTGTTGGAAATCTTCAGCACTGGAAATTATTCATATTATTTCATTCTCACCAGCTGAACAGCAAGCACATGCATTTCTTAAGGCAAGACACTACAAGAGAGTGTGATTAAAAATGGATATCACAATCAATCTTTGCCAATTAACTGCTTTTTTTAAAAGATTTATTTATGCAAATGAGTCTGTTTGTCTGATCAATGTTCAGTTTGTTGGAAAATAATTTCTTTATTGTTTAACAAAGAAAACAGCACAGGTTACTTTTTTTCAATATGCAATATTACATAAATCCAATAAATGATAATAATCCAATAATAATCATCATTTTGGAAAATCCCTCTGTAATATACTTCTAAATACGAACAGGAATAGGAATGAACAACATGATTTCATGAATGCAGGTCATCTAGAAAGATATTTTTCATTCTGAGTATAGAAAAATATTAAAATAAGAAAATCATTTTAAGAAAAACAGTTTTAAGAATACAATGGGACTTTGTATGTTTCCACCCTAGTAAGTGTGGTTTATAAGATGTACGAAGGATATTGGCATGTATATCATAAGGGCACATGGGTGGGTGGAGCATAAAGGCTTTTTTAAGTTTCAGACAATGCAGTGGACATGAAACAAACTGTGAAATAATTTTTGTTTGAGTTTTGATACTGTTATTACTACAGTTTAAGAGAAGACATATTACATATTACGTTTCTATTTGTAGAGTCTTGCCTGAAAGTGAATTATTCAAAAAACCCTAACAACCTACATTCACCCATTTGTTGCAAGCACAAAACAAGTTGATACCTTTTTTTGGTCACTAAAATGACTGAGATTAACACTGTTTGAATGCTATGTTGATTCACTTGATTCATTCACTTGATTGATTCATTTTGAATAAATGCATTAATGCATGTAAATTATGTTAGAAGGTCCTTTACTGATTGACTCTTTCAGCTGATAGCGTAATCCTTTAATGAGATATCGTTAATAAGTGAAGGTGGTGACCACAATGTTTAGTGGCATGACAGCAAACGAACAAACAGAGGTTTCATTCTAGGGCAGCATTCCAGTTGTAGCACACAATGCAGTGAAAAAGCATCTTACCGAAACAGGATCATCCATGCAGAGCATCCCATTGATGAAAACTCAGTTTAACATTACAAATAACATTTTAATCAAAATATAACATTTTTACTTACTCTAATTACCCACTGCATTACTTGTGCTCTTAATCTTACTGATATATCTGACATTGTCAGGATTATGTTGTTGAAAACCATAAATCTGTAACATACCGCAAATGTTTGCAATCTATCTTACTAAAAACTAAAAAGTTTTTATTACTGCAAAAACACACAGCTGACTATTTATTATGAAGTACATACTCAGATATTCATGGATGCATCCTTTCCCAGCCATGTGACTTTTTTTTTTTTTTTTTTTTTTTTTTGTAATTTATCTTACCATTGAATTAAGTCCCAATCTCAAATATGAAACAGAAAATATAAATACTCACTCCAGATACTTGGTCCATTGCGCAGGGTCCGACATGGCCATAAAGAAACAGTTGGTCAAAATTGTACACATAATGAACAGACTAAACAATGTAGAGAAAAGTTAAGGAAGAAGAAAACTGTAACTTGTTAAGTTGTTTATCATACAATTATAATAGCAGCAGGAAGTGATATAATTTCATTTGACCCAGCTCTTCATTTTGGGGTATTTGACCTTGTGTCAGACCTTTGGCGTGATCAAATTACAGGTTTAAGCAGCAATAAATTTCCTGTCTTGACCTAAACTCAGGAGAAATCTTTGAGCCAGTGGGATTTGAGGACTCATTTGACCTGTCTGGTGTCCTGTCCTCACAGAAGTACAAAGCTGCAAAGCCTCCATCTGTGCAGAGAGATGAGAATGTGTATTAGCACAGGATGGGTCGAAAAAATAGATTTTGAAAGTTCAGGATGTGCATGTTCAGGAAAAAATGAAGAGGCTTATAAACTGGCTTTATATGAATAAACCAGATAATATTTTTCACAATAAAGTCCTCACTTTGTCTGACCTATAGTATGAAAAACTGCTATTTTCATGGTTTAGACTATGATTTCAAGCTTCCTATACTACCTAATTAAGCTTAACTCAGTTTCATCAATTCCCCTCCTTCTGTTATTGCTAAACAATAAAAAAAAAAAAATGTGTAGACCTACTGTTGTGCATCCTCAGTCTTATGTCACAAAATTATGAATGAACCTTTGACCTTTGCTCCATTCTATTGTACAAAAAATGAGGAACGCTAATAAAGAGGTCATATAGGAATAATATAGTAATATAATACACTATAGAACATGCTTTCACTTCCTTAGATTTATATTTCTTTACTCATTTTAATTTTTGGTTTATAATGCCAGCAGTTAGTTACATAATTTTTTTTACTCTGAATGTAGGGAGTTCAGTTTTGTTACCTTAGGTGGTTTGTAAAGTAAAAACAAGCTTTGTGAGTTCTGTGTTGAAACATAATGACTTTGTTGTTTTAAATTTTCAAAAAAAAATCTAATCATAATATTTCTGAAATGCACATATACCTGTATGTGCAAATGCATAAAGTCAAGTCCATTTTTACATTCTGTTACCCATTAACAATTTAATATTCATATTAATAAACATAAATTGCAGGAAAAGGATATGAATGGACTAGTATCCTTATGGCGATTCTTCTGATGATGTGAAATGGGCTAAATATGTACAGGGCCGATGTGGCATTGAAGCGGAAGATGGCCTTCCCCTTATTTAGCACTATAAAGGTCTACCAAAAAAGACACAAAAACAGTTTAGCTAGCAAAGTTTCATTAAAAATGTGAAACCAATAACAGTAATGGAGAATTTTATGATTGCTAATTTAACTCACCTTTTGATTGTTGAAGTAAAAAGGGTCAATGTCTTCCAGTGGGACCCCTACCAGTCCTGCAGGAATGTCACCGAAGATTCGAGGAAGCACCTTCCCTGCTTCCAGGTCTGCTTGGGCTTTGGGATGATCTGCTTTCGCAGAAGACTCTGGGGAATCCTTGGAGTTCTTGGCCTGCTCTTCTGCAATCCTGTGCTCAATGCCCAAAAGGGACTCGAGAGTGAAAGGGCACAAGCCATCAGAACCCGCTGGTAGCAGTATGGTCGCCATCTTTTCATCCTGATTGTCCTGTGGAATTTACTCCCGTCTGAGAATGTGTCAGAAAGAAGAAAGAGAGATGTTGCTTTACAGATTGCTTGATAGAGGATTGTTTAAGTTACATTTAGACTCTTTAAATGGGGAGTTTGTTTGCTTCATATAACAATGATGTAATCAGTGAATATCTGAAACTGAAGTAGATCATTCTGCATCTGCATCTCCCAAATTTGCAGACTACAACTCCCATGGTCCTCAGTCCATGACATCATCATATCTATTCCCATCCACAGTCACCCACTCAAATGGTCCATTTAATTAAAGGAGCCAAAAAAACCTAACAAAAGTATCTGTTAAAAATTATTTGTAACAAACCAATCATTTCAGTTCACCTAAGAGCAAACATAACACATCAAAATATAGCTGCAAGCAGCAATTAAGGGGCCAAGCACTTTCTGACCCCACCTCTTAATGATGGAGGAAGACCAGAAGCCATTGAGACTATAAGCATGTGTTCCCATGATGTAGTAAATTTGACAGCAATATATCAATCCATTGCTGAAATATTGCCTCACTTCTTGTTTTCTGTAGCAAGTTGCAATGAAGGCAACGCTTGTTCAGATCATGTTGCTAAACAAAAACATATTTGCCAAATTTGGTGTAAATACGTAAAATCATTGCAGACAAATGCCCTCACTTTTTTGGTGACTTCAAATTTGTTTGCACACTATGGACGAACTGTCCATAGTCTTGAACTGTCCAAAAAATCAAAATGGCTGAAATTTCAATACAGCAGAAATTAACCTCACTGAATTATTCACTGAACTTGGTGCTAGAGTGCTGCTTGAAAGGCATACACCAAAACTTCAGTGTAGCTAGCTGAGTCTGAAAATATACAAACTGTAATATTCTGCCGTAGTCTTCCATGTCAAATAATAATAAGAAGAAGAAGACAATATACAATAAGAATACTGTGCCTACTGGGTGCTTTGCCCCTAAATGCACAATAAAAAACTTGCTAAAATGAACAATCAATTTAGACAATAAGAAAATGCTAAAATGAAAGATAACATAATAAGACACTGCTAAAATAAGCAATAAGTGACAGTCACGGCAGTGACAGAATCAATATGTCACAGTCCTGAATACCACAGAACAAAAATCAAGAAGAAAGTGAGTTATATGTGTTATCTGTTTAATATCAGACTAGCTAGCCAACATTAGATACCTAGCTAAGCTAACATTACCTCACATTGCCTAAGAAAACAACATAGCCAGCCAAGGTTCTGTTGCTAAATGCTTTTCACATATAGTTATTACTGTAGTGTTATATAGTCACAGTAGTGTAACTGTAGCTATATAGTAAGGCGCTTTGTAGATATTTTCCCAGAATGCCAGGTGGTCTAAAGTATTTACCTTTATTTTTCTACAGAGTGGCTTTGCTTTGCCGTTAACACTGTCCTTCTCAGAGGGTTAATTATACAGTTCAAAATGACTCATTACTTCACTTGAATGGGTTCCTTATAGAAAGTGGTTCATTTCTTATTAATCTTAAGCTTAATAAACCAAATCTTTTCTCTCAAACATGCTGACCTAATTCCTACCATACAGATGTTCCCCAACAATGGGTTCCTGGAAGCTTTTTTCCCCTTTTATTGAAAATGGTTTATAGAGTGCATTAGTGCATTACGTACAAATAGGTAGAGCAGGTAAGAGTAAGAGTATGAGTAAGAGCCACATCACTGAGAGTGAAAAGAACTACACTGACCTTTCTGTTCCTCTGCCTACTCGCCATTTTCCTACTAGTCCTCCAAACTCCATCAGATTTCAACTCATTTTCTTTTTAAAGTGATTAATTCCTAATACTATTATATAAGCCTGGTCAGTTTAGTGGGCAGTAGGCGCACCAGTGTTGTATCTGACATTATGGATATTACATACTTGATTTTACTTAACTAGGCATGAATGTGTTATATTTAACATTGGGAGATTCATTCTGCAATTAACACAATGGAAATAATGGAAACTATTATAGACTTCACCCAGAGACCAGCATAAACAACCAACATCCAAACGTCTCCCAGAAAGTAGGACAGATGAGCACCTTGGTTAAGAGATTAAGAACAGCAGCCATCTCTGCATTACACTTCACAACCAAGCAGATTTTTAATGCACAGGCTACAAAACCTGTGGATAAAGTGCTTTTTGTCTTTACAGCTTGTAATGATCCCCTAGAGTCCAAATATTCTACATTTGAATTTTAGATATGATTATACTTGTGGTTTATAAACCGTTGTGATATACAGTATAATAAAGCTTTAACCAAATAAGCCAGTAAATTTATAACAGAATTTCAGTCAGTATACAACATATACTGAATAACTGATTGTATGAGAAGAAAAAAGTTTCAGCTCTGGGTGTGCGTGTACTTGAGTGGACCTGCTGCGGCAATGCTATGACTGTTAAACATTTTAAAATCTCCAAATCCTTCTATTTTGAGAAAATCGGTGCCTGCTTAGTTAGGGGATTTTCGTGCATTAGTTACTGATCCCTCTCTGATTTTGCGAATGCCGTGTGTGAAGTTTGCCCCACTTCCCTTAATCTGTTTGACTTGATCTTCATCTGTACTATCTTTCTCTCTATGTTTCCTTCATGAAGCATATTAGTTGTGCGACAGCTGCACTATAGTTTTGCTATGAAAATGTCAACCAGATGCCTGAACTTAATATTCAGTATTGAGGTCTGTCAGGTCTGTGACTTGTTGTTCTTGACACTTTGTTGTTCTTGAGTCTGAGCTACACTAAATGAAAGAATGTCCCTAAAATAGTAAGGGAGCTAATCTCACCAGTAAAAGGTTTTCTATAGAGGTCAGATTCTGGTAAAAAAAAAAGCACACTAGGCAGTGGCAGCTCATCCATAGGGGCAGGTGGAGAAGAGCTCCACCATTTATATCAGCTGTTCAGCAAATGAATCTTCAAAATCTTCAAAATGTTCTCCATACACATTAAATTCAGTTGAAATACTAATTACGTCTTTTGAATGATCAGTGATTTTTTTTTTGTTTTGTTTTTTTTTTTGCTATTTTACATACATACTATAAAATCAGATATACTAGTGTTCCATTGATTTAGGTGTCTTTCTAGATGTTGTGTTCTCACTGCCAAATTTAGTTCCACTAAGTTATTAATGCAAAGATGGGAACTGCGACAAGCGCTAATAGTCGCCCATTGGGGCAGGAATCACGCTGCCCCTTACTCACGGGAGGAGCAGAGCCAGGACAGGGCTGAGTTTCCCAAAAGCATTGCTTTGACCCAAAGATCGTCTGAACTAGGGGACAGAGTGTTCAATATGATGCTCACTCTATGATTCAGTAATCTTTGTGGTCATTGATTTTGGGGAAACTCAGCCCAGGACAGTTAATGTAGTTGTCAGATTGGGCTAGTTTAAAAAAAATACTATGCCGCCACCAAGATCATGTTTTATAGCAAATACTAAGTTTTAGATGTAAAAATGTGCAGACAGTGTGTCTATGATGTACAGAACTATTTCTATTGTAAGATAAAGCACAGGGTGTCCCAAAAGTCTCCATACATAGGGGAAATTAACACTTTTTAGCAAAATGTCTTCCAAAATTTTTCATACTTCGTTGAACCAATCCAAGACGTGGATCCACGAACCACGAACATCCACTGTCCGAACATCCACTGTCATCCACTGTCCGAACATCCACTGTC
Organism: Pangasianodon hypophthalmus; assembly: GCF_027358585.1. Lineage (NCBI taxonomy): Eukaryota > Metazoa > Chordata > Actinopteri > Siluriformes > Pangasiidae > Pangasianodon > Pangasianodon hypophthalmus. The sequence goes on along the minus strand of NC_069730.1, from coordinate 14,987,598 downwards.
CGAAGGCACAACTGACGTGCTGCTGGTATATGTAGCCTACATAGTCTCCTTATGTATGGAGACTTTTGGGACACCCTGTACATTGCAAAGATTTGGAGATGGAAAAAGTGGATTATGGAGCGGATAATTTTCGTATATCAAAAATGCGTGCGCACAACGGTGACTGTTTTTCCCACGAAAAAACTGAAAAAAAGAAGTAAAACGTGTCTCTCTTTTCCAGTGCCTAACATTTTGGGGCTAGTTAATGCTCCATTTTATTCTTTTTTATATCTTTTTTAGCTGCATTTGTTAATATTAATGTAGTTTTCCTCTTTGTGGGTTAAAGCCATAATAGAGGAAGAAAAGTTTCACATAAAAAACTTGCACATTTTCATGCACAAAGTTCACACCAAATAACTAAATAAACTTTTAATTAAAAAAATCAGTTACAGTGATTTTTCACCCAGTACCTTGAAAGACAAACCTTGTAGCACATAGCACATTTAGACATCCTAGACTTGTGTAATTGAGTCTGAACTTAATTTGGATAAAGCAAATGAGTGCAAGTTTAACTCACCTGTAAACTCTGACCATCACAGCTGTCCTCATGTCCCCGTCCTTCAGCTTTTACATGATCCGGCTGCCACTCCAAAGCCCAAACCACATTCATTTATCTTGGATAATGATTGATTTGAAATGTTTTGATCCCGGCCGAGTTGCGCAGCTCTGGTTTTGACTAAATCCACGCCGAGGTCTCCAGATGGACGCAGCAAAGTGGAGTGCGTAATTTTACGCATGAACTTTTTTTTTTTTGGTCCTTATCCGTGCTTTAAAATGCACCGGCACCCATTTGTGGCAGGCAAGAACAGATGCATACTTTTGTCGAGGATGTTATTTCGCAGAAACAGAGGTGTGTGTGTGTGTGTGTGCGCGTGTGTGTGGTAGGAGGGAAAGGCGCGCGGATGTGGAGCTGCGCGCTGAGACATTGAGGCACTGAGCTATAATGTAGAGGATTTAAACACATCATACACAGAGAGCAGCCTCTCCCATCTATCCCCCAGCTCTTTTCAATACTGCTAGAGGTATAGCCCACATGATCCTGCCAGTGCTATACCCCTTATCCTATTCTGTAGGTGATGATCTCAAATATTTATGCAATAAATAAATAAATAAATCCTCACATTTTAGTACAGGTAGACTATGAATGAATAAAGAGGTTTTGAAAAGAGTTTATTCCATGCATTGCATTTATTACACTGCACATTATTACACTGCTGATATAATACTCTGAATATAATATTCAGAGAGCTGAAATATTATCAAAACACTGAAAAATTAATGAATATATATTTACATTTTTTTTAAAATATATATTTAAAATATTTTTTTTAAAATATATATTCATGAATATTTATTGCTCTCTTCATGCAATATGGACATAACACATCCAGACTTCATTTTTCAGTGTTTTGATAATATTTCAGCTTTTAACAAGAGGACGCATCAAAGATGGTCATGAGTGACTGACATTAACTTTTTTTTTTTTTTCAAAATCTCAACATTATTATAGAGTCCATAAATATATTGGTCATGAAACATTACACGTTACTTATAGACTGGCATTTGTTTGTTATTAACATATAAATATAGTACAAAAATATAAAAAATACAGTACACACACTTCATCTAATTTCATCTAATTATAATACTTAAATCCTGGAAAATTAAATCTCTTATTTTTTATTTTTATTTTTTTATTTTTATTTTTATTACAATTGGTCATTTTCAATAGACTTTCCTTCCATTCTATCTAAGATTATAAATTCTAAATTTAAAGGGAGGTTGATAACTGATAACTGATGCGACTGATAAATGAATCCTAATCATACGCTATATGGCCAGAAGTATGTGGACACCTCATAAGATTTCCATTCACTGGAACTAAGAGGCCCAAACCTGTTCCAGCATGACAATGCCCCTGTGCATAAAACAAGCTCCATGAAGACATGGTTTTCTAAGGATGAAGTGGAAGAACTCAAGTGTCCTGCACAGAGCCCTGACCTCAACCCCACTGAACACCTTTGGGATGAACTGGAACACCGACTGCACCTCAGACCTCCTCACCCAACATCAGTGTCTGACCTCATTAATGCTCTTGTGACTGTATGAGCACAAATCCCCAAAGCCACATTACAAAATCTAGTTGAAAGCCTTCACAGAAGAGTGGAGGTTATTATAACAGCAAAGATGGAACCAAGTCCATATTAATGTCCATGGATTTGGAATGGGATTTTCAAGAACAGATTGGGGTGTGATGGTCAGGTGTCCGAAAACTTTTGGCCACATAGTGTAGGAATAATAGAGAATTACTTATAGAGTGTAAAAGAACATGCATAAGCATACATCTTGCTATTCTCTTGTCCGCCTACAGGCGGCAGTAATGACCAAATTGTAGTCGTTACAAATAACATCTGCAGACGAGTAAGAATGAGACGGAAGTGAGGCTGAATCCCAAATCTCCTTATTGCAGATTTTAGTACACTTCATAGAACGTAGAAGCTATTATATCATACTCTGAGATATATACACCTATGTAGGGAGTAGACAGCGATTTGAGACTGTCCAAGTCAGAAGCTTTATTATTGCTTGTGTTCGTGTTTCTGCTAGCTAAACATGTCGGAAAGAAAAGTCTTAAACGTAAGTAACTTTATATTTTTATATTTTAATTATATTTTCCTTGTTTTGTTGAAAATCTCCATTTTTGGCTGCTAAACCTAGAACAAGCTTTTATTATTTAAATATATTTTTTTAACTTGTTAGCTTGACATTAAGTTAGCCAATTAGCTACCGAAGTCGTGTAGCTAGCTAGCAAGGTAAAACTCCACCCTGAAACACATTAAATATGTTTATAATGAATTATTTGTGAATGTTTAGTGATTCTGCTGCTAAGTTGGTAGTTGGTGCTGTATTCGAGATATTCCTGTGAGAAGTCAGAGGTTGTGCCCCGTGGTGACGTCACAGGGAGACATGGCTAGTGCAGTTAGAGTGATGTTTAATAGCAGAAAAAATATTAAATGATCTCAAACGTAATTGATAATGGGCAGGTTTCATTGTAAAAAAAAAAAAAAAAAAGAGCATAGTATTAGTAAAAATAGTGGAGACAGCACATGTTGGGCTCAAAATCCCAGAATGCAATGCAGCTATGGTGAAGAGAGATACAGCAAAGAATCTGCTTGGCTAGTTAGTAATCTTTAAGATGCAAACACAGTGGAGGTGTTAGCATTAAAGTTGAAGATTTGGAAGCTGATCTGTTTGAGCAGACTGAAGGACTAAAGTGCTGCTGCATCGCACTTTTTAAGTTAAAGTAAAGGCATTATGGGTAATGTAGGAAAATGTGAACCAAAGTGAAAATAGACCAACATATCGATGAAAGAAGACTGAACCTAAAAAATATCAACTGAAAATATTTTTTACTAAATAGATTTTGGACGCCATTGAAGATTAAGTGTTAATTACAAAAATTAATATGCACGTCGTTCCTTTAACTAATTGGTCTTGGTTAGAAAAAAGTGAAAACTGTACTTAACATATTGTTTACATTTCTGAACAGTTTAACTGCCACATCATCATCACTATTATTTTCCTTTTTTTTGTAGAAATACTATCCCCCGGATTTTGATCCATCCAAAATCCCTAAACTGAAACTCCCTAAAGATCGTCAGTATGTGGTTAGATTGATGGCCCCGTTTAACATGAGGTAGGTGTCTTGCTATACGTTCATGCTACTGCATCTGTCTGTATTAATATACTGCACTGACACTAGTGTTTTTTATGTTGTTGTTGTGTGTAGAGATGATTATACTCTTAAATGACATGTTTCTTTCAGGTGTAAGACATGTGGAGAGTACATATACAAAGGGAAGAAGTTTAATGCTCGCAAAGAGACGGTACAGAATGAGCTGTATCTGGGGCTGCCCATCTTTCGTTTTTATATTAAATGCACAAGATGTCTGGCAGAAATCACATTTAAGGTAACTTATTTATTATTCTGATCTGTATATCTTGCCTGTCACTACTGTAGTCTTTGTTATTTGTGCAGCTAATATATCATTAGACTGATGAATGCTTTTGGTCCACTTGAGAGATTATGCAATGTCTTTATGCTTTTATTCTCTTCTCTTCTCTTCTAAAACAGACCGACCCGGAAAACACTGATTACGCTATGGAACATGGTGCGACACGAAACTTTCAAGCTGAGAAGCTGATCGAAGAGGAGGAGAAGAAAATCCAGAGGGAGAGAGAGGAGGAGGAGTTAAATAATCCTATGAAGGTAATGTTGAATAATGCACCTGGCAGTGTGTCTCATCATTTCTATTAAAAAATTTTGCAAGTAGTCCTTCAAATCCAGTATTTCCTACAGTGCTCCAGATTCTATTATAATAGATATGAGTGGCACTTCTGCTAACAATTCCACTCAAGTCCTGGACTTAGAACTGATCCAGAATACTTCAATCAAAGATGTGTCTCAAATAAATAAGTATTCACTCTAATATATATTTTTATGCCTCTGCCACTAGGTGCTCCTGCCAGTAGTTCCTTCTGGTTTTCAGATTTTTCCAAAATTTATATTTAAAGATTTTTCAGCTGCCTGAATGCTCTGGTGTCTCCCCCTCAGGTTTTGGAGAACCGCACCCGGGACTCGAAGCTGGAGATGGAAGTTTTGGAGAACCTGCAGGAGCTGAAGGAGCTGAATCAGCGGCAGGCTCAGGTGGACTTCGAATCCATGCTTCAGCAGTACAGGGAGCTGGAGAAGAGACAGAAGGAGAAAGAGCAGGAGGAGGATGAGAGAGAAACCAAGTATGTAGATTAGATATACATATAGATAAACTCTATAGATATACTTGTTCTTGTGATATCTACTATCAATATATCAACCATAAATGATCTCTCTCTGTCTCTCTCACATTCTCCCCTTTAGAGAAATGCTGGAGAGGGCGCTGGTGAAAAGGCTGAGGGACTCTGACTCTGACTCTGACTCTGATCAGGAGCAAGAAAACGGAAAAGGGCAGCAGAAAAGACACGCTGCTGAGAACCCCACAGACATCCTGACTACACACCAAGAAACGGATGCAAAGGTACAGAGGCCAGGCTAATTCCTAAACTCTAATTCCTAACGCACTTGTAGTTATTTTCACTTCACAATAGCTTCAGTGAATAACGTGGTTTTAACCACTACAATAACATAAGCCATTAAAATAACCTTCAAAATAATAACACTAAAGTGGCCTAGAAACATTTGTACTTATTTACTGTCTCACAAATGATTGGATTTTCTTTACCACATTTATCCAACATAAGGGACCTTAGATGATAGCTGTCCTTTTGCTGCCTTCTGTTTGGCAGAGTCTTTATCTCAAACGCTACTCAATAGTGCTGTATAAACTGATTCAGAGGGATTTGTATGGTGGATGCTCCACATAACCAAAGCCTAATAATAAACAGGCTGCAAATTTAACAAAGAAAATTTTGTTGTAGCAAAGCTTTCTGTAATGACATTTATGGAAGGAGTCTCGTCAGTGCTTTGTAACAGTCAATAAGTTATTTTTTTCTCTCAGTTTGAAGAAAAAGGCTTTTGTGGGAATGACTGTTAATAGATGCTGACTGTTAATAAGTGCTAACATTAATTAACTAACTAACTAATACTTCTGGATGTGCTGTTATATAATGTTGGGCCGTGTCACACCACTGCATTGTTGATTATTTTCCTGTAACAGCATGCCTGGTCATGTTTTATTTCATCTACATTATATTTCAAATTACTGGCCTCCTGCTGACTTAACCTTTCACTTCGGTACCAATATGTTATCATTTGAGTGGAAAATGTGTTTTTGAGCCAGCATTCAATTTCTCTCTTTGAGTCATGTCATTACGCACCTTTCTTCTGTCTCCTCAGGGTGCCACTTCGTCTGGAGTAAAGCGTCAGAAAGTGGAGAGCTGGGAAAAGAGCGTGGGCGGGTTGGGAGGAAGAAGTGCACTGGGGTCACTAGTAGTGAGGAAGAAGCCTGCAGCAACAGTTACAGCACAGCAGCCTGCAGCTGGAACTCAGACTGGTATAGTCTTAAAAACCTTTTTTTTTTTCACTTTAGCAGATAAATTGTTTGTCAAATACATGAAATTTTGAGGAAAACTATGGTAGACGTAAAACTGTAGTTCCACGTAAAGTTAATGTCTTGTGGTTTCTTCTTCTTCTTCTTCTTCTTATTATTATTATAATTATTACCACCAAAGCAGGAGGACCTAACAACTGTTCTCTCTAATAACTATTTTGTACAGGGAAAATGTGCTGTCTTGATACATTATATGGTCAAAAGTATGCGGACACCTGACCATCAGACCCATATGTGTTGTTGAGCATCCCATTTCAGCTTTAGTCCCCCTTTACTGTTATAATAACCTCCGCTCTTCTGAGAAGGCTTTCCACTAGATTTTGGAGCGTGGCTGTGGGAATTTGTGCTTATTCAGTCACAAGAGCATTATAGATCAGGCACTGATGTTGGGCGAGGAGGTCTGGGGTGCAGTCCGCGTTCCAGTTCATCCTAAAGGTGTTCAGTGGGGTCGAGGTCAGGGCTCTGTGCAGGACACTCGAGTTCCCACACTCCTTGGCAAACCGTGTCTTCATGGAGCTCGGTACACAGGGGCACTGTCCTCCTGGAACAGGTTTGAGCCTCTTAGCTCCAATGAAGAGAAATCTTAAAGCTACAGTATACAAAGACATTCTGTTCAATTGTGTGCTTCCAACTTTGTGGCAACAGTTTGGGGAAGAACCACATGTTTGTGTGACGGTCAGGTGTCCACAAAATTTTGGCCATATAAGAGTTAAAATATATATATGAAGAAGGATTTTATTCTTAAAATGTATTTTCTGGGTTGAACCTTTCCTGTTTAAACTATAATATGGCACATGGAGAGAGGAGTCGTACACACATTCCACTTTAAACACTTTACCCTGGTCAAAATGGCTCAGTCTGTAGATATCTATGTAGATTCTGTCAGGGTCGTTTATTAAAAGTCTGGATTGAAAAGTGTTTGCAGCTTTTTTTTATGTATTTTTGGAGGACGTGAGATCATTAGGTACAGAATTTGTATCTCAAAGCACCTATTTAAGAGAGAAAATTTTGCAAGTAGTTTTTTTTTTTAAATATATTTTGTGTTTAATTTCTGAAATTCTGCCACTAATGATATCAATTTTAAGTGAATTAAACTAGGGTCTTTTAAAAATGGATCCCATTGGCACAGATTTTTTTTTTTTTTTTTTTATTTAACCTAATCCGACTATTCAATTATTTAAATTTGTATAGTAATATTCTGGCTATGCACTGTAACCATAGAGCATGTTTATTCTTGAACTTTCCACTGACAGAACACATTAGGTCTAAATTGACATTATTTCTAGGTCTACTTATTTTTGAATTACTGAGGTTTGGATTAAACCCATTCAATTCAAGTGACCAGTCAAACAGGATAATAACTATAAGAACTCACTAATATAAATTACAGCTTTTATAATGATGGGTTGTGATTTCCACCAGCGTAGCCAAAAATAAACTCAACAGCCCACAGGGTATGTTTCACAAATCCATGGCTGTCACCATTCCACACTTTGAAAACCACTGCTTTAAATATATACCTCACTGTTGTGAGGCATTTGAAAATGACTCTTAATTTATGCCACTGTCTTTTTTTTTTTTCTTTTTTTTTTTTCTTTTTCCCCCTCCCTTTCCCTTTTCTTCCCTTTTCTTCTCCCCCTTTTCCCCACTCCATTCAGATGCAAATCCTGCCAAAGCAGCTGCCACTGCAAGCAGCAGCCAAACACCTACAGTTCGGAATGGTTCCTCTCTCAGCCTGCTGGGGGCGTACTCGGACAGCGACGAGAGCAACTCCGACTAGTCCTGTCATGGTGATGGAAACAATGTCTGCTGTTAACTATACAACACGTGCAGGAACAGTCTCAAGAAATCCACTCACAGACTGCTGGTTTTTAGATTGACTTCCAGTGGTGTCTGCTGGAAAAGTAATTCTGTATGATAATATTTGAGAAAAATATATCACTCTGATTGTTTGTATATTTTTCATGTGTTTTGATTGATTGATTAATATTAAAGTATAGATAGTCTTTCCGACATGTTTAGCCCATGTTTCAGCTCCTGAGCAGTAACTATAAAAGGGTTGCACAGTGGGTGTTTAGGAAATAACCTTCCTGATGTGTTGATTGGAAGGTTCTGAGTTCAAATCCCAGAGATGCCATGGGGCTTTGAGCAAGGTCCTTAACCCTGGCCAGCACAGCTGTATGCTTGAACTGTAAGTCACATTGGATAAAAGCATCTGCCCTGTGAATAAATGTTCATGTCAATAATTCATGACGAAAGACTCTAGTATCCCCCCATAAAATGTCACCGCTCTCATCTAATATTTTTCACTCATGACACAGTGCCTTCTTTTGTGGAATATCCCATGTCTCAAAGGTTAATATTAGATCAGTATATCCACTTTGTTGCATAACACATTTTATTTGATGTGTGTTGCTTTATTGCACAACAAGATTATGCTTCCATTGTGCTGTATAAATCTCAAAATCCATTATGGTTTTATGTGACCCTATTTAACGTGTTCTCCTTGTATCCGTGTGGGTTTTCTCTGGGTTCTGTGGTTTACTCTCACCTCCCAAAAACATGCCCAGGGGCTTATTGGCTATGCTGTGTTGCCTGTAGGTGTAAATGGTGTGTATCTAGGGTGTACTCTCACCTCGAGCCCAGTGTTTCTGGGATAGGCTCCGGATCCACCACGACCAAGACCCAGGATAAAGTGAATGTAGATGGATGGATGGATGAATTAATGAATGAATGAATGAAATCATTTTAAAGATAGACTATATCAACATTTCCAGATGAAAGCACATATTAAAGGTACAAATGCTGTTCCTTTGATGGAAGTAACCCAGGGACAAAGGAAAGGTACAATTTGGCACTATTTTTTTCTGATAGTGTAGGTGGTTTAGTCAACTGAATATGAATTCCAATAATAATTAAAATTCTATTTTGTGTGTGTATGTATATATATATATATATATATATATATATATATATATATATATATAGATAGATAGATAGATAGATAGATAGATAGATAGATAGATATCCATGATAGACTAGTGCTAGGACTTAGACTGAATATGAATTTCACAAAAAAAATATCTATTAATATTTATTAATAACACTAGTCTATGTTAATAATACTAGACTATATTAATAATTCTAGACTAGATTAATAACCTTAGACTAGACTAATAGCCATAGACTATGATAACACTAGACTATATTAATAATACTAGACTAGTTTAATAACACAAGACTATATCAATAATACTAGACTATGATAACACTAGACTGTATTAATAACTCTAGACTATATTAATACCTCTAGAATAGGTTACTAATACTAGACTATGATAACACTAGAGTATATTAATAACACTGGACTGCATTAATAGCATTAGACTATGTTAATAACTCTAGACTATATTAATAACCCTAGACTAGGTTAATAATACTAGACTATGATAATACTAGACTGTATGAATAACACTAGACTAGATTAATTACCCTAGACTATGATAATACTAGACTGTATTAATAACACTAGACTATGATAATACTAGACTATGATAATACTAGACTGTATGAATAACACTAGACTATGATAGATTATACAGCCATTAAAAGTGTGTGGTATGTTTAGGGAATTATAAATGTCCTCTCCACCGCATACCATACTTTCTTGGTCACAAAGGGAAAGGGCAACTCTTATAACTGATAAATTGGGAAGGGGTGATGAGTATGATGAGTATGATGAGTATGATGATGAATATGATGATGACTATCAGATCAGATGGCACACAGTGCAGAACAAAGCGAGCCTGTGGGCTTCCTCCAGGTCGCTGCCTGTTGGATTTAAGCAGCTGCCTGCCATAACGCGTTACTCATTAAACCAGAGGCACACGCTCATCCTCTCCGGAAAGATGGAGCCCAGAGTTCAGTCGGAAATGTTTTATTTATAGTTTCTTTTTTTTTTCATTCATCGCTGAGGCATTGGTAAGTAAGTAAGTGAAGTGGAAGTGTCTTTATCACTAATCTAACGGTAGTGTAATTGTAGGCTGGGGAGGTCTAATGCTGCAGCTCTCCACAATAGCGGATTCAGGCTACAAACTGGAAGCGAGCTTGCTAATGGGAACTGTTTAAGAAATGAAATATTAGCTGTAAAATATACATTCTGTATTTGCCCTTAATTTTTTAAAACCGCATTTTGCCTTTTTTGTCGCTTTTCTTCTTTGTATTTCTTTGGAGAAGAAGCAGAGCCCTGTGCTAGCTTGTTGCTGGCTAGTATAGAGGGTCCTGTGAGAATAATGTAACGTTATAGCTAACAAGCTTGCACAGATAAATAGATACGGGTGGAGACATTAGGAGTGTTTTTATTTATAATTTCTGACAATTAAATCTCTAGAAATGGTTCAAAACTTGAATGAAAAGGTTAGTCATTCTGGGCAGGATTGTTATTACGGGTCAAGGTACATTTGAGTTGTTTTGGTTAGCTTAGCAGACTAGCAGCGTTAATAACACTCAGAGAGAAACTTTCTGCAAGCTGGCTCATGAATGCTTTCTCTCTCTCTTTCTCTCTCTCTCTCTCTCGCTTTTTTTTTTTTTTTTTTTACTGTTCAGGAAAATTAAAGCCAAATTTACAAAGCAAGGAAGGAATACACAGTAAACGCCAAAGGCAAAAAGCGTGCAGCACACAGTGATAAGGAAAGAATGCACAGGGTTGGGCTGAGCTCTGGAGGCGTAGTCCTTGATGGATTTAAGTCAATATACTGTGTTAAGTTTTTCCTTCTTCCTTCTTTTATTTTATAGACGAGCACAAACTGACGGAGTCTGATGTTCTGAGCCATCGATGAATCGGACACATTAAAGGTATCAAACCTTGATGCACAATGCATTCACTATTTTTCATGCAAACTATCAGCAAAACATATAGAGGTTTCTGTGTAATGTCAGTGTTTATGAATTGCTTTGGGAGGTTAGGGTTAGTCAGGGTTAAATCAGTCTTTATATACAGTATCTGGTTTATTTTGGATTAATTTATGTAGTTTTTATGTAAAAGTGAAAGGGGGGGTGGTTATGGCGGCTTGGGGGTTGGAGGGTTGGGGGTTCGAATCCCGCCTCCACCATGTGTGCATGGAGCTTGCATGTTCTCCCTGTGCTTCAGGAGTTTGCTCCGGGGACTCCGGTTTCCTCCCCCAGTCCAAAAACGTGTTGTAGACATTTCCAAATTGTCTGTAGTGTGTGAATGGGTGTGAGAGAGTGTATGTGTGTGTGATTGTGCCCTGCGTTGGATTGGCACCCCATCCATGGTGTCCCCCACCTTGTACCCTGAGTCCCCTGGGAGAGGGTCCAGGTTTCCCCGCGAACCTGTGTAGGATAAGCGGTATAGAAAATGAATGAATGGGTGGGTGGATGGAAAAAGTAAATGATTCGTGGTTTACAGTTCAGCAGAGAATTACAAAACAAAATGCGTTGGTGCTCTCTGTTTCGACCTGTGCATAAAATTTGCAAGATGTGTTCTATGTAAATTGATACCACAGTGCTGTTGAATGCTCGATTCTGATTGGTCAGAAGATGTTTTCATTTTCTATAACAGCAGCAGACATTCCATAACATTAAATGTAACTATAAACTGTTAAAAATATGATGCATCATTCTTTAATAAATTAAAAACCCTAATCATTGACAAATTGTTGTTGTGATATAAGAGGAATAAAACACTTATTCGCAGATGAAACTAGTCAGGGCTGCTGTTATATAAGGAATAAAACATGATGGAGCTGTTATTGGGTTATTGGAAAATAATCCATTTCACACAACCCTGGCAATGATTAATTTCCTGTAACAGCGCCACCATGTTTTCTTCTTTGTATAACAGCAGCTTTGACAATAGTTTCAAACTGCAACATTTATATTAATGCCTTCATTTTAATGTTATTGTTTCTATATTAAATACGTACGCAGGGTTCTTGTATGGTCAACACTCCACATTTAAAAAGGAAAAAAAATCTATGTTGATATGATAAGTTTCCTGTAAGGAGACATTTATTTATTTTGGAAGGAGTCTCCAGTGTTGGTGTTTAGTAACCCTGTGAGGTAAAGCTGTAACATGACAAGCTGCATTTTGTTTGTTTGTATGTTTGTTTAATTAATGTGGAGAGAAATAAAGAGAGGCTGTTGAGGGAAAGACTTTGTAGCTGCTCTGACATAAGTGATAACAGGAACTAACTTGTTTAGCAGTCATACCACAGCATCTAATCTAAATGGAATCTAAATAGACAAAAAGTATGACGTGTCATTCTTTAATTATTAAAAAACAAATTGTTAACATTGATAATTTGCTGTGGTATAAGAGGAATAAGACACTTCAAGACTTACTAGTATTGGAAAATAATCATTTTCAGAGTGGTAACAGCCCTCTGCTTCACATCACACCATCTCAGCTTTGATTTATTTTCCTATAACAGCACGCCCGGTCGTGTTTTATTCCTTCATTCTGCCACAAAAGATTTTAAAAAGACTTTATCTGGACATATACCAGCAGTTTCAACACAAGTATGCACAGTCACATAAACTAGAAAGTATGTGCAAAATACACAGTGACCAACCTGTAAGAACAATGACAACTGTCTGGAAAAAATCTCCCTCTCCTTCTCCCTCTTTCTCTCTCTCTCTCTCTCTCTCCCTCCCTGCACAGACCCATGGCAAAGTGGCTGAAAGATTACTTGAATTTTGGCAGCAGGAAAGGACCTCCGCAGCCGCCCAAGCCCGATTACACAGAGAGCGAGATACTTCGTGCGTACCGTGCCCAGAAGGAGCTGGACTTTGAAGACCCGTATGAACCCTCAAATCGAGCAAATAATGGCTCGGGGACCACTGACCCATTTCCTGCATTCGGAACGGTTCTGCCCAACGGCATGGAGGTCAAGATCGTCTCTCCTAAGCACAGACTGATAAAAGTGGAATCTCAGGAATTCAACCGCTGTAAGGTCCCACTAGGCATCGTCTCATTCGAGGAGCCTCATGTCCCTGTACGTCCTCATTTTCTTATTTGACACATTGCTTGGACTGACCTTGTGCAGCCTGTCAGGCAGCACAGAGGTGCTTTGAAAGTTTCGTAAATGAAAAATAGCCTGGGCAAAGTATACATCAGCCTAATGGTAGTGCACTAGAGCTATTAAGCTTGAAGCATGGCCTTAATGTAGCTTATAAATTACATTTGTAATGCACTTAAACAGGTGCTTAGTAACAGACGCGATGTAAAAGCCTGCAGCAGTACACTCTCATTGATCGTGGTAGCTCAGTCTGTGTTGTGTCTGGTCTTCTGGCTATAAGTCTGAAGATTATTGTTTAGTAAGAAGTTTTATTATTTTCCTCACTGGGCTGCTTGACTGAGATTGCTATGAAACGAGATTTCTGGTTGAGACAGAATTAAGGTTTGTCTTTTCACTGTAAATCTCATCATAAAGCAGTATAGAGAGCTATATCCACTGTGCCCAAATACTAGCAAAAGTATACTCCCTGAAGTTACCTAAAACATGTTTTACGTACCAGGCATGTGGTGCACATTCACTGTTGCATGTTTATGCTTGTGAGTGTAAAGAGAAAGTGTTTTATGATCCACAGGAGAATATTGAGGCACACTTCGAAGAAACTTCCTGAACCTTTAGAACAATTAATGGGTTCTTTAACTAAACAAGGACTACACGATTCCTGGACGAGTTCCTGCTTTTCACTTCCACAATACAGCCATGGCTGTCCCCATTCATGTCCACATTTTTGTTCTCCCCTAGCTCCAAACACACACAAAGCAAGCTCATTCTTTGAGCCTTTTTACCTCTTGCTGCGAGTGACAAAGCACTAAAAACTTTTTTTTGCCTATGAAAATGTTTGACTTTGCCGTCATGCTGTGCCACCTCTGGTTTAGTAATCATTTTGTTAGCTAAGCTTAGGGGTTTTTCCTCCAAATTTCTGGATGAAAGTCATTCTGTAAAGCTTGTGGTGACCAGTATGGCAAGCTCTACCCTAGTAATTCTTGATCTGCAGATAGAAACCTACACTGAAGGAGTAATTTAAATGAAATTACTTTCCAGTGTTCTTGAAAAGGTTCCTGTGGTGGAAATGTGGTATCAAATCTGTATTTGGCTCCGTCCATCTAGCCCTCAACCCTGACCAGTTTCCCAGTCCCTGTTAATGAAATGCATCCCCACGACATGATGCTACCACCACCATGGTCTTCTCAGGGTGATGGGAGGAAAAAAAGCTGAGTTCAGTGTTCCTTTTATTTATTCTGTAAATTGCACAAAATTGCCTGAAATTCAACCACATATAGTTGAACTGACTTTGCAGTTTGGATTTATGAACATCCAGCTGGAAGTGATGCCTGTGTGAATATAAGGGCTCTGTTAGATCAGAGAGGAAACAGTATGCATGCTAGGCTTGTTTATTTCAAAATCTGGAGATCTAGGCTGAATCGGACCGGATTGAATGTGTGACCTATGGCCAGTATACAGCCATAACAAATTTGCTCTCTTTGAAGATTTGAAGATTATGCATACATGCACATTCTCCCCCCCCCAGGACAAGGCACAATGACGGTTTAGCAATATGCAGGGGTACTTAGTGATTATCCTTTTGGTGGCAATGATATATTGAGGCTGAGAGGCTGATTTGTTTTTAATTTCACAAGCTGTATTTAATCTTTATGCCTCCAGAACAGTTTCACTCTCGTGCTTTTGCCTACATTAGATCAGAATATGCTGTTTTCCCCTCGTCAGCCCAAAGGCCCTGTAATTCACCATCATTAGACTTGGTTAGAAAAGTGGACTTTAATTCAGGTCAACATTATATTAGTCATGTGAGTGCTTAAGATTACTCAACTCAAGCACTCACATGACTAATTTTTAAGATCAGCATACCTAAGACAAGTTGATGCTAATGCTGTGTTTGATTAAAGCATAAAACTTGGAACTCCAACTAAGGAAAACCAAAGAAAACACACTCCCACCCCCAATAATGGAATTTCTACTCGAGGGGTCAAGTGGAAGAGGTTCTCAACCCCAGCTATGCTTAGGGTCGTTGTCCTGTTGGAAAGTGAACCTCTGGTCCAGTCTCAAGTCTCTCAGACTGGAGCAGGTTTTCTTCTAGGATTGCTTTTTATTTGGCTTCATCTCCATATTTCCCTCAACCCTAATCTCCATATTTCCCTCAAAAGCATCCCCACAACAGGATGCTATCACCACCATGGTCTTCTCAGGGTGATGAAAAATTGAAAAAAAGAAAAAAGAAAAGCTGAGTTCAGTGTTTCTTTAATTTAATGTCTGCAAAAAATACATTACTTAACACTGAAAAAGGGTGCTCGTAGTCTGAGCACACAGGTTAAAAATGATGTCATTCCAAGTTCTGTCTTCTGATTTGAGGCGAATGCAGCATTGTTACAGGCTGTTGTGAAGTTGGCCTTGCACTGACCTTCTCTCTAAGGCTGTTTACTCAGAAATCAGAAATAAGGCAAGACTAAATTGTTAGAACAGAAGCCCAAGTTGGATAAAAACCGGCCCTGAACGCTCATGAGCTGCATGGAACATCGCCCAAATTGGACCAGATTGCTGTGGATATGATGGTAAAAACAAGGCTCAGGCACGCAAAGAGCTCCTAAAGCCCTAGTAGCCTTAATCAGGCAAAAGTCAACACTGGAGCACATCATCAGCATCAAGCACCGACACTAATCCATCTCTCTCATATCTTTTCTTTTGTTAGTAAGCTGTACTTAACAGTGCCATGCTCTTATAGTACACCTAGTCATTGTGGCTTTTTAAAGCCAGTAATAAGCAGTATAGGTACCAAGACTGCGAACGCCATTATTCTTTTTACCTTTTGTGTTGATCAGCTACCCTCAGGCAGCGCTTAACCCCCACCCCCACAGTCTTCTCTTCTCCCATCAATCTTTTGTCCACAGACAGTGCTTAATCTCTCCCTCTGCCTCTCTCATCCCCCTAGGTTGTTCCATCCGCTCCAGCAGTGGGAGACACCGATTATTCAGACCCCTTCGATGCTCGTCCTGACCCACGAGCCCATCTCAGCTGGGAGTCTGGTTCTGTAGAAAACAGCAGCAGCTACATGGAACCATTCGAGGCCCAGAGAGTCATCACGGGTGAGCTGCTTTCATTATTCCGCAGGTCCTAATATTTATATACCATACAGAGAGCATGGAGCAGTACGTAGGGAGCCATTTAAAGCACAAAAATGCATTACCGGAAATAGCATTTACTCAGGAGAGTCTAGGCAGAGCTGTGGGAGGACACGAGTTACGAGAACGCTGGCTATTTCAATTGGCTATACAGGGTTGAATAGTGTGAAGGAGCATTTTGCAGCATTAGTGTCAAGTTGGCAGTTTAATTCTGAGAAGAAATTTCTGGAAAATTGGCATTAAAGGATTGGTGAGCATGTTAAGGTTATGAGAAGTATTTGTGACCGTTCTTTTGCTGGTTTATATGTCGCTAGAGCTTAATTTTTCTTATTGTTGTTGTCCAAATGAAAAGCATTATTCCTGTGCAACTGAAAAACAATAACAGCAAGTATAATATTCATTATAAGTGTACTGTTCTCACGATGGATTTCAATCCCTCACACACATCTTTCACATATTTACTTTTTTAAACCTAGATCTAAATCCAGAAAATTCTACAACAAAATAACTTATTTGGATAGAGGATCTGCTTGTAAGATCTCTCTAAGACTTTTTTTTTGGAAATTGGAATCTAATTGGAATCTAATACACTTTGGAAAAGTGAAATCTAACTGAAGGGAAGTTGTTTTGAGCAAGTGGAAAACCAATTGTAAATTCCAATGAAATAATTTTTTTGTTTGTCGGAGTGTAGTTTCTGTTAAAGCCCTGTTTCTCCACAAAATCTGTAGAGGAAGGATTTGGTAGTGTTTTGTTTTGCTGTAGTTCTTGTAGACTTTAGGCAACAAAGAAACTGTTTAGTAACAATCATACAATGGTTGTGCATAAAATATGCACTTTTTAAAATGCATAGTAGCCTCAAATCAGCAGAGATAAAACGTCAAATTATACCATCAGTCACTTATACTTTCTATTACACAATTCTTGACTCCTGTAAATAAGATAATCCCACTTCCTAGAGGCATTCTTAAAGCCAACGAGCTGATTGTTTCCCTGCAGAGCTGCAGCACGGCTCGGAGCACGGCCGCACTGTCTCTCGGGGAAGCCCACAGCTCTACGACAGTCCATATGAAGAACACAGACACTACAAGACCGGTTTCCCAGATGACGAGAGGGAGAGCCGTTTGCCCCAGGACGACGAGAGGCCTGCAGATGAGTATGACCAGCCCTGGGAGTGGAAGAAGGAAAACATCTCCAAGGCATTAGCTGGTGAGCACTGCCATATGCTGTAGCTGTGAATCAAAACCCTAAATGATTTGCAGCACTTCTCCACCAAACACCGTGGCTGTTTGGCAAATCCAAACTGTATCCTATATTTTGGACGAGTGCATCTCTCCTTTTCCCGTCACATAACGCTACTCTTGAACTTTCTTTGGAGGTTATCGGATGGTACATTGACAGGCACATGTAGCTTGAAATTCAAAGCAACAAATTTGTAATGAAATCTCCCATTCTACTAGTAAGCACGAGACACAGCAACAGCAAGTGTGCCAATATTGTCAAAACATTACCAGACTTTCTCTTTTTAAGAGACAGTTTCAATATTTAACCAAGCTTTGAGTTTTGCACTAGCTTAGCAAACTAACAGTATTTAAGTCATCTCTATTTGATCTCTTTGCAGTGTTAACTCTAGCTTCTTCCTGGCTTCATATGTTACTCGTATTGTATCTGTGCTAGTTTCATAATTTAAGAGCTGTTAAGCACCATCTGGCACGTGATCAGATACCAGTACAATGCAGGCTCTTCTGCCCTCAGCTCAGTGAGCAGGCACTGTGTGCCTGTCAGGTCAGGAGTGTTAAATCAGTCTGACAGTCCTCCAGGGCCATGAGTCACAAAAGGATCAGGAAGGGACTTGTCCAAGGACTTTGCAATACGCGTGCTCTGTTGATGGACTGCGAGTTAAAGACTGTTTACTGCACCATTTTTGGATTCGATCACATCAGTTGCTTATTTAACAACTCGTGATTTATAAAACTAAATAGAATTGGTAGGCTAGCCTGTGTGTTTCAGCTACATTGTTTCAGCGGCCTAGAAATAAGTAGAGGAAGAATAGGAGATAAAACATGCCATACTTCTCAAATAAACTATTCACTAATATAAAAACAAAGACAGACTGAAACTGTAAAGCCTGTGTCTGTGTGTGTCTGTGTGTGTCTGTGTGTGTCTGTGTGTGTCTGTGTGTGTCTGTGTGTGTCTGTGTGTGTCTGTGTGTGTCTGTGTGTGTGAGAGAGAGGGAGAGAGAGAGAGAGAGAGAGATAAATGAGGTACAGAGGGGTAAGAGGGGTTTCAAAAGTAAAACACAGATAGAATTTGACTGATAGTCTGTCGGTCATTATAGATGAGCATCCCAGTTAGCCCTGAGGAAGAACAACAGGCATAATGAGAGAGAGAGAGAAAGATGATGTGATCATCCATCAAAAATAATAGGGTTAATTAGTCTTGATTGCTGCTATTATAAAATACAGTGTAGTCTTCATTCTTACTTTCATCAGACCTTCACTTGGTCATGTTTTTACAGTAGAAATTGTTGCTTAACTTTTTTTTTTTTTCATGAAATTTTTCATTGAAGTTCTGACATGTCTGTTTTTCTGACTTGGCTGAATGTGGTGGTTGTTGTTGTCTGTGTGATTTTAGTACAGTTTGATGGTGGTGATTGGGAGCGCTCCACACTGCCCCACACGGACCAGCACAGGAGAACTGGAGCGTCCAGAACCAGTCCTCCATCCAGCAAGGTCACCAGTCTACACAAACCCAGTGACCTCCACACTGTCCTGGGGGAGAGGGTGGACCCTGTATTACCTCTGGAACAACAAGTGTATGTATTACAACTGTTTTTTTTGTTTTTTTGTTTTTTTTTTCTCCCTCCCAACGTGTCTGAATGCGTGTCTTAAGTCGTCATGACAGTACATTCCTGCATTGCAATCATGCACATGTAATTATTCATTTATTCATTCGTCTGTAGTAGGCTACAGCTCCACCACACTTCTAAATTATGCTAATAAAATGTTTTAACTCATCACAGCAATAAGTGCACAACATTGTTAAGTTTAACATGGAAGAAGTGCTTGGATTGATGTTGCTCCTTTGTCCAATTTGCCATTTAGTAAACCACCTTATATTAATGAAATTACTGTTAAAAAGTGATTTTTTTTTTGTTGTTGTTGTTGTTGACAATAGACAAAAATGTTGCACTATAGCAATAGTAGATATGTTGCCATTGATTTGTTTCTAAAATTAAAAAGAGAAAATAACAGTAAGAACTAGAGATTAGCATTTTTTGCATTTTCACTACAATACTGTTATAAAATTTTGCATTGATCAGAAAAATACATTAAATTATTTCTGTTTGTATTACATTTCCATGAAAAAAAAACACTGCTGGTACAATTTGTTGAGGAAACCAGCATGCTTTTTATTTTGTATTCAACACGACAATGTTTTTGCAGCAGAATTATACAGTAAGGTATAGAAACAAAGGCTGCAACGTGCATGTCTGTGTGTTGTAGGTGGTACCATGGTGCACTGACGCGCTCTGATGCTGAGAGTCTGCTGACGCTGTGTAAAGAATGCAGTTACCTGGTGAGGAACAGTCAGACAAGCAGAAACGACTACTCTCTCTCCCTCAGGTACTACACAGTTGTTTTTTTTTTTCTCTCTTCACATACCTTAGATATCACACCTCCTAATGACTAACCATCTCATACTACAGCAACACTAGCTCAGTGCTCATACATCTCCTAATATACAGCCTTTTATATGCTAGAGTTACATGCTCGTATTCCCACTCAGTGAGTTAATGTGCTCATGGTAATAGCGTACAATGCCTCTCTTTCTCGCTCTCTTTGTTTCTCTGTTGATTCACTCATGAAGTCTTAGACTCCTGCTGTTATTCCTTGTTAATCAACACATATCCACTAAATCACCAGTTAATCCTGCCCAGACGTTCACAAAGCAGTAAGCAGCAAAGGCATCTGGAGCTTTTTCATCTAGAGCCTTGCTTTGTTCCTTATTGTGTACTGTGTCAATGTGGCATCTTAGCATGTCTTCAAAGCTGCTCAGGTTCCTCAGATGTTATGCGGACTCGATTGAGGCTAATTTGGTGGGATCATAAGGTTTTATGTAGAAGCTGTGAAATTTGGTGGGAGAGGTCTGTGGTTCAAATTGAGAAATCAGTGATTCCTGCTGGATATTTTTGAGGATACAGACTGGCTGGGTTGTGAAGGATGTCGAAGCCAGCGACTGCACAGTCACAGAGTAGCATCACTAATGGGGGTGAGAAAAATGTCATTCTTCACACCTAGAATGCAGTTATTCTTTGTTAACCCCTGGCTGTGGCATCGTTAGTAGTCTTTGACAGGCGACTATTCTGTACTAGTCTTAAAAATGTACATTTCTCTTAAAGAAATGTAGTTTATTAGCAGTTTTATTTAAATTCAGAGAAACTATCAACCATGTGTCAGTCCAGTGACTGACTTGTCATGGCTAGAGCACAACCATATTAGAAGGTGCACAATCTTCTAATACAGTTCAGTATTTTTATGCTCAGATTGACACTCGATAATTATGATTTTTAATGGTGTTGCTCAACTGATCACAAGTATGATAGTGCTATCATTAATTATATCCACAGATTATAACGATCACTTATAACCAGTGTTGTTTTTGTTTTTGTTTTTTCTGACAACCAAGGGTTCCCACATGGTGCTTTAAAGTATTTTTTAAAGCTATAGAATGTAAGAGTTTGGAATTTTGTCTTCTCTAGAAAAATACTATTGCAAGCTACACGCAGAAGAACATTTCATAATGTGGGTTGTGCTGCATTCTTTACACAGGGCTGTGTGCCAAATCGCACAATGCACAGTAATTAGTATGCCTAAGTAGCAATCACACCAGTGGGGTAGTGCAGTAATATTTAGTATGGTAGTACATAGTTTGGAACACAGCCCAGAGGAACCCAACCTCAAACTCTAAACAAGAGGTTAAAAAGATACAGATCATGTCAGCAGAGGGCTTGAATCACTCTGCTTGCCTGATATAACCAAGTTTGATATAGAAATACTCCATACACCAGCTCAGATACGTCAAACGTCATCATACATCAACCTTAGACACAAAAGAAGTCCAACATCATGGTGACTGGCAGGAGCCACAGCCAGTAAGGACAGAGAGAAAGAGAATATGAGACTGTAAGTTGTTAGCAAGTTTCTTATTCGTTCGCGCTCTCTCTCTCTCTCTGTCCTTATTGGCTGTGGTTCCTGCCAGTCACCATGATGTTGGACTTCTTTTGTGTCTAAGGTTGATGTCTGATCAACACCCCCCGAGACACAGAACTGACTGAGAATTATTACCAGATTGCCAAGGTGACTCGCAGCAGCTCGTAAACATAGTATACAGTGTTTCTCTCCTCTGTCTTAATAATTATGGTTGGTTATTGTTTTTTTTGTTTTTTTTAAAACAAAAGAATCCAAGGTACTGTAACTTAAGCTTTTTAATTTGAATTACTGGAAAACCTTCAGTGTAGCTCGTTTTACTGATAACTGGTTAAATTTTTTCTAAGGAAATATATTTAAAATATAAAATTCAATACCCATATAAATTTAAAGCTCACATTCAGTGTTGACTGCCTTAGTTTATTTAATCTGGCACAGTGATAAAATTATTCTCAGTGCCTGGCTGCCCTACAAAGACCAATCTAGTCCTTGAAAATGAAAAGCATCTATATGACTCCTGGATAACCCAGCACGATTAAGTGTATAAAATCATTAGTGTTGGGCTTTTTTTTTTCCATCCATCGCTGTCTTCTTCTACCCACCCTCCTTTTTCCTCCGTTTGACCTTGCTTTCTTCTTCTCCTCCCCCATCTTCTGCTCTCCCTCTCCCCATGCTGTCAACGCACTGTGAGAAGGATAATCCTGTAAAGCAACTCCTCGGGAGTGTCAGCATTCAAACGCGCAATACCTCTTTCTGCCTGCTATTTGCTTAAACATTAGTCATCTCTTTCTTTCTTTGCATAGCATCTACATTAATTTCTTCAAAGTGAGTTTTAACATGTTTGCGTTTTTTTTTGTCAGCACTTTATACCTGCTTAATACCTGAGCCAATTGCTTATAACTGCAGGCAAATTCCATTCAAATTATTTTTAGTGGTGAGCCTATGGGGCGAGGTCTTGTCAGCCATGCGTCTGTTTCTCATTGTTTTTTAATTTTTCCTCTCACTCTCACTTCCATCTGTTTTTGCTTTTGCTGTTTAATTATTCACCAGTGGGTGTTGTATTTTTTACTGCTGTCTTTTCAGGAGCTGTCATGGCTTCATGCATATGAAGTTCTCTCAGTCACGCGACGGGAAATACATCCTCGGCGAGAACAGCCCCCCCTTCGACACAATTCCAGAGGTCATCCACTACTACACCACCCACAAGCTACCCATCCGGGGTGCAGAACACCTCTCTCTGCTCTTTCCTGTGGTGGTCCAGACACTCTGAGAACATGCACAGCTGCACACTGGCCCACACACACACACACAGACACAGGCCTGGACTTCTTTTTGCTTAGGGCGCGCACACACACACACGTTCATACATATATATATACACTCAGGGTCTAATCTTGGTCAGCTTGCAGTAGCGCTTTGTATTTGATGAAATGTGTAGTTTTATGTGTGGATTTTAATAATGGCTACCAATGATCTTTCATGAATTGGGTTGAAAATGCTCTGAATCACAGTTTGGAGTGTCGCTGATCTGAAGGCTGGAATTTAAATGAATATTATTGTGAGGGCTGAAATGATGCTGTAGGTTATTTGAAGATGTTTGACACTACACACTTCCCCATGCTTCTCATACCCTTTACACTATGTGACTTGCACAAAACTGTGGTATAGAATGGCTTTCATGTAGTGCATTGCTTGCCTTTATAACTAGTACTCTATTAGGCGGTTTTTGGAAGGGCCTCAACACTATAACAGAGTTTCCATAAACAATAGAAGTATGGAATCCATTTCTGCTGTGCTCTATAAGAAATGCCTTTGCTAAACTGACACACTGATATCAATATGTCCTATTCTCCATCAAGCTGTAGATCCTCGTACTGTACCTTCCATATCTCTGCTGTAGGCAACAACAGGACCTGATCCTGATACCTGATGAATATTAAGATATCAGTAATTAGGGATGCATCAATTCTGATACTCGTACTCATAAGTGCTCCGATACCACGTGAAACTATGTAACGTAAGCTTAGTGTACAAAATGACAGCAGTCTGGAGGTATTTCACAAACAAAACATGAAAAACTGTGTTCTGTGAAAACATCAAGAGAAGGTACTACAACAGCTTCCTACAATACAAGTAATACGATAAAGCATCTTATTACATTTAAACAGTATCTTTAATGGAAAGTGTAAGGATGGCGTAGCAGTTTCAGTGAGCAGTGAGCTCAAGGTACTGTAAGTTGCAGACACACAAGCAGGTGAGCGTGCAGAGAAATTTTCAGCACTTCAGTTCAGCGAGCACTGAGACACACACGTTTCCTTTCCACTCGCTCCCCTTACGAGTTAAGGTGCACAGCATTTTTAATGAGTACCCTCGCTGATACTGCTCTGTACATCAGATACTGTTTAAACACCGTATATAAAACTCATCACTAGGAGCTAACTGTTAGCTAACTGTTAGGAACAGCAACCAACATGATGTTTCATGATGCCCCTGATGGCAAAGTACTAAGTAGGTTACTCATTTCAGTATAGTATTGGTATAGATGAGTACAGAAAACATGTACTCCTAATCTGGAAAAGTGGTATTGATGCATCCCTATCAATAATTATAGAAGACATAGGTATTTAAATAACAAGCTTGGCCAAATCAAGTTGCATATATAGTAATATATGAATGCCAATATTCCATTTGTCTTTTGGAGTTTTTGCAGCCTCTGTGGATTTCTGATAATGGGCGAATGAGACATACTGTTAAAGGAAACCAGGCAACAGCTGTGGAACGTATGGAATGTCTTTCCCTGGCACGGCTGAGCAGCTAAACACATTGCTGCTTGTTCCGGAGGCAGTGACTCAGGCGTGAGTTTAGAGAGAGGTGAAAATTGGAAGAAAAATCTTCACCTCTCCAGAGCTGAGAACCACTCGGTTGCGCATGCCCTCTGTACGCCAACAGTTTCTATTCTTTTTGGCAGGAGAAAGGAAGCCACCATTTCCGCAGGGCGGCACTTCATCAGCGGTTGCCGTTCACAGCTAGAAAGGTCACACTTACACTGTTAGAAACTACTGAACCCATGAGCACCATTAACACTTCCTTTGTTGTGATTGTACGGTTTACATTTTAGTTGAATCTCTTTGTAAATAGAAGCAATAGAAACAATTTTGAAGTGATGAGGGCATGTGTACAAATACACCATTATGAGATTCACCTTGAGTATTATTCATTCCTCCTTATCTGACGCTGTTTCCCATTGGGTGAGACTAAGCTTTATTTTAGTTGTGTTTAAACGTAGGTTACATCTGAATATTTTTCACAGAGAAGATTGATATGTTTTTGGTGAGGTGTTTTGTGTTAAAGTCAGTTCAGGCTTCAGACTGAAAAAAGTAAAAAGCTGACATGAAATCTGTTGTAGAAATTCAGTATTTATACCTATAACACGTTTCATTGATTGAGATGATTTTCCATTTGTCAATCACATCACACAAGTCCTCACAGCTGTGTAGTTAAAGGGATAGATCAATGTTTTTAAACCTAATCTCCGTCTACTGCATGTGTAGTGTGTCTGCCATTAATTATAGGCAAGAATTTCGACACGCATCCCTGCATCGAGAGAAGAACAGAAAACTTGTTTACTCAGAACTTCTATATAATAGAAGTCAAAGGGCAGCCGTTGAACTCAATTGATAAACTGTATAAAGCAAATTCTGAACTACAACCATTACACACTAACAGTAAAGGTCCTGTGATGCCAAAATTCTTCTTATGACCTTTTATCCACCATGTATACAGTAAAGAGTCATTTCTGTTTACTTAACACTTTCCCAAAATGCATTGCATTAGATAGTCTTATGAAAGAACGAATATGAACTTGGCATTATTTAAAGCAATACTGCAAAAGCAAGTGTACGGTTATACCAAATATCATCACGGCTGTCATTTGCCGCAGACACAAGCCCACAGGGCGGAGTGGGATAACAAACAGTTATCAATTCCCCCAACAACTGCCCTTAGACATCCATTACAAGTTAGCTTTGACTAAACTTTTCCGTTCTGTCGTGTGTCAAAAATTATCGTCTGGTGTATGGCAATTGCACATAGTCTACAGATGCAATAAAAGAAGATTACGTTGAAAAACACTGGAGTATACCTTTAAGCTGTTAGACCTATGGCACACGCTAGCATTATCACAAGATTTACTCTGTTGCAGAGTGTAATATTAGAGAACTACACTGTAGTTGTGCTTGATTATGATGACTGACTACTTTTACTGACTTTCTGTACTTTGTTTCTTTGGAATAAAATAAGCTTTTTTAAAGATAAAGGCTGCATTATCTTTTTGCATTATCACACCCTGGACTGAATGTAATGCAGGGCTTGGATTTTTAAATATATTCACAACTGTACTTCTTTCTAAGCACAATTAATGTCTGCTCCTCTAAAGCTTCAGACAGTGCATACAGAAAAATAGGTCATGACTCCCATGTGTGCCTGATTCCATGTGCTGCATTGTTGGTGTTCTGAGCTAATGGGGTGTGTAGGAGCGTAGGAGAGAAGTGCGTGGATTTAGTGCACTGAAGAGAGTGCCTGCTTTCCCTCCTTTCTCCCAGACTACCTAAACATTGTTGTTAATTGTTTATACAGTTCACATCCTAGTATTGTTCAACCATCATTGTGTCCATGATTGTGTCCTGATTGTGACTCAAAATGGCAACTGAGACAGAATAGATTCAAGATCCCCATACAAGATCATGGAAGCTAGTTTTTACGGAGGTATGCTAAAGCATGGGTGTGGTTGTATAATTGTGTGTGTGTGTGTGTGTGTGTGTTGGCTGCCTGCTGCGGGATAGCAGGTGTGAAATGTAGAGAGCACTGGAGCAGAAAGAGCAGGAACATTTCATCAGTGACGGGTCACAGAAAACTCCAAAATAGCCATGGAAGCGCTATGGTTACTATGGCAACAGTAGCATCTGGGACTGGATCCAGTCCAGTCCTACATGTTTTATAGGAAAACTGAATTAAAATAAATTATGTATTATAATGTACAACATTACATGTGATATTGACTTTTATGTTGCTACCATTCAAGCCCTCTTAAGTCTCAATGTTAAAATAATTGGATTAATTGGATCCAAAAGCTGTGCTTCTGATTCCTTCCCACACAGTGCATCTGTGTCAAGTTTAACAGTGCTCGCGTTTTCTCAGAGGATATGTACAGTGTTTCAGCTCATATAAAGATAGCTGTGCTAATGTAGTCCTTCCAGGGGAAGAAATAAAAGCATTTATGATAGAAAGCAACCATAAGAAATCAAAGATCACTGATAGATGTACACTCACTGTACCCTTTAATAGGAATGCCTATACTCCTGTTCATTCATGCAATAATCCAATCAGCCATGTAGCATCAGCACAATGTATAAAATCATACAGATACAGGTCACGAGCTTCAGTTAATGTTCACATCAAACATCAGAATGAGGAACCAATGGCCTGGTCCTGAGATGCTGTCCTGAGATGCTTTTCTGCTTACCATGGTTGTAAAGAGTGGTTATTTGAACGACTGTAGCCTTCTTGTCAGCAAGAACCAGTCTGGCCATTCTCCTTTGACCTCTCACATCAACAAGGCCTTTCCGCCCACGGGATGTTTTTTGTTTTCACACGAATCTATGTAAACTCTAGAGCCTGTTGTGCGTGAAAATCCCAGGAAATCAGCAATTTCTGAAATACTCAAAAACTAGTCTATGTTACACCAACAACCATGCCACAGTCAAAGTCACTGAAATCACATTTTTACCCAATTCTGATGGTTAATCTGGGGAATAACTTTTGGAAGAATGGTGTTTATCATTCCAGTCCAGTTCCAGAGACCAATCAGAGTCTGTCCCAAGGTGCACTGAAGCTGTTCTGGCAGCTTGTGGTGGCCCAATACCTTATTAACACATTTTGTATGTTGTTTTTCCCCTTTAATTTGTGACCTATCTGTATATTAATTAAAACAAAAGGTTACATTAATGGATTTACATTAATGGAGTGTTGGATTCAACTGACTCCATTGTAGTTTGTAGATGAAAGTGTTCCACTCATAAAAAACTTTGTGTGAAAGGCTGCTGAGCTGCTTTCCGTATATGAAACTACCACTTTAAATTTGAGAATAAAAGTTTGCTTAATCAAATATATATATATTACAAAAAAGATGTATGGTGTGTTCAGGAGAATGAATTAGATTCATTCAATGAGATAGATTGTGGCAAATTGACCAAGTAAGCTGGAGTATTTAGAAAACTGATCATATCTTGAGGTAGATGCTTTGAGAGGAAATTGATATACATAGAGTATTGCAGTATGGTATAAAAAGAAGGAACAGAATACATTCTTCAGCTGCTTGCAATGAACAACAGCCTCCAAGACCTTGTCCAGATCTTTCCTTTAGACCTTTGACCTGGTGGCTTTAGGTGAAGCTTCAAATTTCATCTGGCACTTTATCAAGGTCGGGGCTGTTTCTGAAGCTTTTAGGGAAACCCCCATCCCCTTTTCCCCAACCATCACCCCTACCCCACCTACCCCAATCATAACTCTCAAGTTGCAGACTACAAGAGAGCCCCTGTGAACGCCTGAACTATAGTAACATGGGTTTACCATTTCTTACTGCCCATACATACCCTTGCAACATATACTGTATACATAATACTGACTGAAATTAGATAAAAATTACTGTAGCCTGTTGTTTGAATACTTAATACTGATGATTCCGATTATTAGATGATTATTCAGATTGTTGATACAATAAGAAAACATAAAGTACAAAGGCAACCTTAATACAAAATAGTTTATTGAGCAAGGGTTGAATAAGATTTATTATTCTTATTTTTATATTCTTATATAACAGTGTAGTTATATTGCAGATGACTGTCAACAATTCCTGCTAGTTATTATCCAGTTGACAAGTCACTTGAATTAGGTTTAAAATGATGCCAGTCACACACTGTCTACTTGAATTTAGTTTATTGAATCTAACTGCAATAAATACACTGTAACAGGTTTATAGGAATAAAAATCTCCAATATAAGCTCCAAAAAATAACATGATGGTGTACCTTTGCCTGTCACTGTGTCCTGCAATGTGCGCTGCAATATGTGTGTGGCAAAAAAAGGCAAATATTAAGCATTTAATGGTCTTAACAACAAATCATTGGTCAGAAAACGAGCAAGAATTAAGCAAATGCTCTCCTAAGAGCTTCTGTGCCACCATTTGCTGGTTTACTTTTGCTGCAGTGAACTGTTTGTTTGATTTGCACAAAATTTTCCAAAAATATCTTCTGGGATGTTTTTTTTTTTTTCTTGAAAGACTAGTCATTATTTGGTTATCTGCCACACCTGATGCAGCTCATCAAGAGCCAGAAGGCTTAACCATTTAAAGAAATCAAAGGGAAAAGCTCCCATACTAACTTCCTTTATTTATATGTTTAATTCTTGCTAATTTCCTGACCAATGATTTGTTGTTAAGACCATTAAAAGATTAAAAAGATTAATATTTTTGCCATTTTGGGCTTATATATATATATATATATATATATATATATATATATATATATATATATAAACATGTTGCAGCTCTGGACCTCTTTCAGGGATATATATATATATATATATATATATATATATATATATATATATATATATATACACATACACACACACACACACACACACACACTTTTTTTTTTTTTCCTTCACTTTTTTCCCCCCTGAAAGAGGTCCAGAGCTGCAGCATGTTTGGATATCTTTGGCTTAAATCATCACAGGTCGCTTTATGGTCGTTAATCAACCTGAAGCGGAAGCTTCACCTCCACGCGTCACTTCGTTACCATAGTAACCTGGAGACCCACCGTTAGTTTTGTCAATAACCAAAACTATCAGCTATCAGGTAGGTCTTACAGAAACTTCTGCTTTACAGTCTGAAAAGAAAAGAGCGGTAACAGAAAGAGGGAATTAAACTTTACATTTCTTTGTAAACAACAGCAGAACTTCACAGGTTTAATTCGAGCTAACGTTCCACTTGGTTTTAGACTATTTATTTACCTCCATTTTGTTTATGCTAGCCCAGGGCTAGGCCTGCTGTAATTTATGTGCTACTAATGACATATTTCATGAGTGAACTTAACATATATATTTAAAAAAAAAAAAAAAAAAAAAAAACAGTTAAAGTATAGGTTTTCACCTCATCGTGTATGTGAAAAGCCATTGTGACAGGAAACCTGAGCAAAGCTTAGAGGCAGGTTGCGTTTTACTGCCACCTGCTGGTCATAAGTGGTATCGCATTACTGCTCAACATCCGGGCACATGAGCACATTTAATTAATGTTTCATTAGTTAATTAGTTAATTCAGTTGATCCTGACCTGAACATCTCAGATTTAGTCATTCTTAGCAATTATTCCTTTCAGTCCTTTGTTGTTGGTCAGTTGTATATCATGATGGTTGCATGTTATATTTAAATAGAGGGGGACAGATTTCTGAATTTCCATCTTATCATTAACAAAACCAAATACCACAGTATATAATACATTTCTAAATTATATGTTTTATATTAGATGTTTTATATTAGATGTTTGCTATCTACATATGCAGGAAAAATCTTTATATCATATTCTAAAGAAGCATGGTTTGTGCTTTTGTCAAAACTGACTGAAATTTACTTGAGTTTAATGACATGCTTGGAACAGCATGTTTGGGATTTTTATGCTTCTTTTGTTACAGTGGTATATTTTATGTACAGTACTGTGCAAAAGTCTTAGGCACATGCAAAGAAATGCTGTAGAGCAAAGATGCCTTCAAAAATAATCAAATTAAATGTTTCTACATTTTAAAAAAATGCTGTAAAGAGCAGTAAACAGTAATAAATGAAACAAAGTCAATATTTGGTGTGATGATCCTTCTTTCAAAAAAAAAAGTAGTCTCAGGTACAATGTGTGCAGTTTTATAAGGAAATGAGCTGTAAGTGTTACTGAGCATCTTGCAGAACCAGACACAGTTCTTCTGGAGACTTTGACTTTCACACTTGCTTCTTATTTTTGCAGAAAAACCCAGCAGCCTTCATTATGTTTTATTGTCTGAAAAGTGTCTCTTATGTAATCTGCTGCTTTCTTTACTGACATACAAACAGTTTTCTGTAACATTTCATTTTGTGCTGGAAAACTAATCTTTGGAATCTAAAATGTTTTTGTACTGACTCAATAATGTAGAGTCATAAAATAAAAATCTATAAAAAGTTTGTAATAAAAAAAAATAGGATGCCTAAGACTTGTATCAGCACTGTATATATATTTTTTTTAGATATTGACAGTGATACAAAACATTTGTCTGTCATTTCTGATTGATAAACTCATTCTGAGATTTTTTCTTTCTTTCTTTTTTTTTTTTTTTTTATTATTATTTTTTTTTATTTAGTGTTTCCTGGCCATTTCCACTACTGATCAGGTAAGTGGAACAACCCCTTCACGAAAAAGGAGCTAAATCTAAACTGGCTTTCACACAGAATGGTAAAATAATCTAAAAATAATAATAACAAGTGCATGAAATCAACTTTTCTAATACAGCCTTGCATCATCCTACTGAATCTAGAAATGAATTTAAATAAATTGGACCTCTTGTATACCTGAGTATAGTATATCAGCACATTTATTTTTGAAGTGGAGAAGGCATTTTTTTGGGCATTGTGTTGTGCTCCAAAGATTACTAAGTCTACTAGGGTTCCTTATTTGAATGGATTTAAGGAGAACTTACGTTTGAATGAATGTGCATGCTCAATAAATGAATGTAGTCCCATAATTCTGTTTAGTGAACAAAAGTTTTATTGGTAGTAGTATTGGTCAAATGATTTGTGAAGATGCAATGACCAAGATGTCAGAGTACTCAGGATTTTGTTTAAGCAGGTGGGTTACAGCAGATTGTCTTGGCTAGGTGCCTTGTCTGGGTTAACAGTAAGCTGAATCCTACCTTTTCTCCTAAGACAATGCCTAAGCAGCGTCTAAAGGCATTCAAAGGCATTCAGAGGTAAATTCAGATAATGCCATCAGTAATAGTACTGCTACTGTACTAATAATTCACTTGCGTAAAAGTAAAAGTAGTGATCATGAAAATTGCTTATAAATTACTCATTAAATTTGAATCACCCATTAAAAGTATTATGAAATGTAATTGGTACATTACATACATATTATGTATGAACATATTACCTATTATATCATGTATGTAATTCTTTAGAGTGTGCAAAATGTGTAATTAAAGACTTTTAATTAGCTTACAGTCAGTTTTTACTATGATTACTAGAAAGTCCAGAAAGATTTAATTATACTTAAAAAAAAAAAAAGTGAATCATGTACTCAAGTGCTGTAATGAGAGTACATGTGTGTTACATTCCTCCCGTATGCTCCTTTAGTATATCAGAATGATCAGATCATCCGGCTTTAATAAAACCACAAGGTCCTCACACTCCTGCTTGTTCAATTCATTAGTCTCAGCCATAAAGATACAAATTAACACACCATGTCTTTGTGAACTTCATCTGTCTTTTAGCACACTTCTGGCTGTTCAATGGCAACACGAATAGAGCATCTCGCCCGGCCAAAACCCAACCTACTCAAATTTCCTGACAGGTAGGGCTCCCTAACAGGTCATACCTCGAGAATAAATACAGGAGACTTAGTGTGCTTTCACACTTGCTGTTACAACTCTGGTTATGAGGAGGAGCTTGTTTTCCTTCGCTGTAGCTTCGGAGGCAGAAAATCAAGACAAGAGGAGAAACCTGAGTGCATTAGCCAGATTGTTATTTTTAGTTATATTGCAACATTGGAATATTGGCAGTGAACTATTTTAATATATATTTTTTGTCATAAATATCCATATATTCACTCATTAACAAGGCTATTTTCTCTGTCCTCCATGCTGGTTTGTCTTATTTGAGCTGCAACCTGACTGACTGGGAGGTAAAAAAAAATAAAGTAAAGGTTAAAAAAGAAAATAAAAAAACTCTGCTGTGACCCAAAATAATCGCCAGTGGCAGTGCTTTTAAAAAGCCATAGGATTACATGTATATAGTGTGCTGGAGGTTGAAAGGAATAAAAAAACAGTGTGAAAGCAGCGTAACAGCACTGGTGTATACCATCTGTCACACTCAGATAATTACTGTAATCAGCAGAATCCCAGTGTATGTAGGGTGGTTTGTGTGTTGGTTATTATTTGCACAGATGTTATGAATGATTTTCTGATGCTTAAAGCTGTTGTAATGTACTGTGGAGTTCAGTGACTTCCTGTAATATTTATTGGAAAAAAAAAAAACATCTGATCTTTAATCCAATCTTTGACTGTCCAGTTTTGATGAGCCTGTGTCCACTGTAGCCTCAGATTCCTGTTGTCGACTGACGTCACTGGAACCTGATGTGGCTGTGTGTTCTGAGATGCTTTTCTGCTCACCATGGTTGTAAAGAGTGATTATTTGAGTTACTGTGAGCTCGAAACAGTCTGGTCATTCTCCCCTGAACCTTTCTCAGCAACAAAAAACTCCCACTCACTCTCTCAGTAACTGCAAAACTTTCACTCACTAGTTGTTTTTTGTTTTTCTCATCATTCTGTGTAAACTCTAGTCAATTCAATTCAATTTTATTTGTATAGCACTTATAGTAATTGACATTGTCACAAAGCAGCTTTACAGAAATATATCAATGTCAGATATAAATTTCAAATTTATCCCACTAGAGATTGTTGTGTGTAAAAATCCCAGATCAGCAGTTTCTAAAAAAACTCAAACCAACCTGTCTAGCACCAACAACCATGCCACAGTCAAAGTCACTGCAATCCCATTTTTCCCCATTCTGATGTTTGATGTGAACATGAACTGAAGCTCTTGACCTGTTTCTGCATTCATTTACGCATTGTGCTGCTGCCACATGATTGGCTGATTGGCTAATTGCTTGAATGAGCAGGTGTACATTTGTTTCTATTAAAGTATCTGGTGATTGTATTGATTCTATGTGTATGATGGTCTCATGTATTTGCAGGCGCTCTGTATACTGGTTGGATCAACGTCCAGCAAAATCAAAGCGCTCCAACACTGCCTTTGGTAAAAAAGCATTTCATCTAAGAAATTAAAACTTCACTGCTATACTATACTGAAACAAGTTGTCAGTTGTTCATTTAAAAGTCATATAGAAAATAAGGGATCTAATTACCTTAAGTAGGTTCCCAGTTTTCCCAGATCAATTAAACGTAAGCTACAAGCTTAAAACGTAGCAAATGACCGGTTTTCTCTTTAGCAACCTCATTAAATCAAGTCCGCATCTGGGAAATCATCTTTAATCAGATTATTGGTGTATGCAAATAATGGTTGTAATGTGTATTTTAAATGTTGTCTGTGTCTCTCGGCAGAGCTCACATCACGTCTGTCCCAGCTGTCGGAGAGGGAAAAGATTAGTACTTTCTATGAGTACAGCAGGTGACTATATTCTGTGTAATGCATGCATGGCACAGCTTATGTTTAATTTCCAGAATCGAAATCAGTTTAATTGAATTTAAAGTAAGATTCACTTTGGATGGACCTGACTTGGCAGTTGCAAAGGAGTGGAACAGGAAAAAGATTAGTAAGGAATAAAACAACCGGGTGTGCTGTTATCAGAAAACCAACTAACTGTTACAAAGCACTGACACTGGAGACTCCTTCCATAAATGTTTAATAAAAGGTCTCCTTACTATCTCAACCATACAGCCTTGTTAAATAACAACATAATTCTTTGTTCGTTTGTTTATTAGTAGGCTTACATTATATGTAGCATCCCTTTGAATGAGCTGTTACTATAGAAACGATAACGTATTAGAATTAGCACATTAATATAAACTTGTGATCTGATTCGCAGCCAGAACTATCGACAGAACTGCTGTTACAGGAAATTAATCAACACCTTCTGCCAATCAGATTCGAGATTTCAACATAGCTGTGGGATAAAATAAATTAAGAGCTAAATGTTAAATATTGAAACATGGATACTATGTTTAGAGCAGCAGTATCTACAGTTTAAACAGTATATGCAGGCAGAACAGCAGACTACATTAGCACTATAATTATGTATTTGCATATTTCATGACCAAACATTAGTATGCTGAAAGGAGTACTAAGGGAATATTAGCAGCAGTTGTATAAAGGTATTTGTTGATCACGAATACAGTTTGAGGGAAGAAACGGTCTCTATGTTTTAAGGAAGAGGAATGAAAGTAAACAAAAAATAACGGGAGGGATCATAAAAATCATATCTGCTCCAGGGCTCATGTGCATTAAGGGTTGCACAGTTGTCATGTGATGGCCTCTGACTGCCCCCACTGCTTGCCAGCTTTTTATAAAGCATACTCCTTTTGGATCTTGTTCATTTATCTGCAGTTAAATTTGACTATAATATGCAACAGGTTTTGCTTAAATAAAATGCAACACATTGATAGACTGACGCTAACCGTTTTGTTTCATGTCAAGATCATGCATTTCCTATTTTATGTCAGATCACGTTACTCATTGGCTGGTGATTGTGGAAAACAAGTTATCACTACTTTATGCACAACACACCAAAGGAAAAGAAAAATCCACCCTGAATGATTTGCATATCAATATTTCTAATCAATGATCTTCATTTGTGCAAAAGATTTTATTATTTTTTATTTATTTCATTTTATAATTTTATTTTAAAGTCTGTGCTGATGTTTTAGGTTTAAACCTCTTTCATCAACAAGTTGATCTATTTCCACTTTGGTTAAAGTTTTTCTATTTTCTATCGAAAATAGAAAATAGGAAAAGCCCTTGCTTAATCTCTACTAAAAGAGAGCAATGCAGCAGTGCTTTAGTCCTCATCTGGACGCTCAGCTCAGAAAGATCGGCTTCCAAAGCTTCAAGTTTCATGCCAATACCACCATCAACACCATCGTACATTTCATCCCATAAATCACACACAGTATACTTGGGTGCACTGCATTCTTGGAAGTCTCATCGTTTGAAGTCTCCACTACTTCTATGTTGGATTTTTCATTAAATGACACTAAATATTGCTGAAAAATGGTGAATGAGTAAAAGAATTTCTTGCCCTTTTTGTTTTTAACAGCAAAACCTGACTACGATCCCTTATATTTTAGATCTTTGAAAGTTTGTGAAGCACCATTGCTTATTAAGCGCCATTGTAATTGTGCTAGCAATGTCACCCCTGTGATGTCAGCATGGCTGAGAACCGCTAACTTCTCAAAGGAATAACGAAAATACAAAATCAACCAACCAGACTTTACACCCCAGCATAAACGGCTGAACTTAGATTCAACTGGTGGTTCCTGTAAAAAAGAAATCCATGCGTGAATTATGTGGAAAGCTGAAAAAAAAAAACTTTAGTTAACTTCAGTTAAATATTTCAGTGTAATATTCTGAAATATTTTAAAGAACAAACATGGGCCTTCCATCTCCTAATTATCTACTCACTTCATGTAGTCTAAAATAAAGTAAGTCTCTTTAGATCTCTCTCTCTCTCTCTCTCTCTCTAGAGAGTCTTCTGAGTGGAAGGTGAGCGCAGCAGCATTAAAGGCTCATCCCTCTGAAAGAGTGTGTTCACTCGCTCGACCCCGTCAGCCTGCAGATGGCTGGCAGCCTGATCGCCCCCTATTGCCCACAGTGAGTCCTCACAGCTCTTTATACTTCTCTGTACATGCAGTATTGTGGCGTTTCACCTCCTTCTTGCCCCCATTCAGGATCTACGCAATATTGCTGGAACAACACAAATATTGCTGTGCTGCTTCTATGTCAAACCAAATGAACCAATTTGCCTCAAAGACACTTAGGTATTGCCTCTGAAAAAATAACATATCCAACTAAATTAATATTTACATAATAATAATAATAGTAATAATAATAATAATAATAATTTACAAATGGAGAATACCTTAACACCCTCCACATGATTTCTTTTCCTGTTTATTTGTATTTTATTTATTTGTTTTTGTATTTTCTTGTATTTAATTACATTTTTAAATTTACATTATGGTTTCATTTACAGACAGTAGATCTGTATGGTGCACAAAGTCTCCTCGCATATAAGCTGTTCTTTATATGAGCCTACAACATGTAATAAGTCATTTTTTAACCCATTTTTTAATTCCAACAGTGATCAGTTTTCTTTTCACCTGCATTAAAATCTTAAAGTCAGCTATAAACTAAATAAAAGTTTCATTGGAAGCTTTAAATGTGGGTGCTGTAAATAGACACACCCAAAGTCTTTTACATCAAGCATATACCTGAGAAAGAAGATGTCTGCCTCAGAGATCTATAAATGATGCAACTACCATAGTTGGAATATTAATTTTCCAATCTGTTTATTATTGATTTTTGTGACATTTTAATTAGCTCTCATTGCTTTGTTTGTATTATTCTCACACAGGATAAGTTATACAAGGTTGAAATTTCTTTGAACACTAAATTAGCATTAGTTACTTTATCACTGAAGGGATCTTTTAATGACCTGTAGCCAGTGTTTGTTTTTGACACCTGTGATGAGGATTTACAGTGTCTGTTGCCAGAAAACAAGCTGTTTGGGGAGGAGCAACAGGTGGCAACCAATAAGCAGTTTAATGGGGCAGGGCAACAACGCACAGACAAACCACATGCTTTGCATTTTAGACACAAGATTGCCCCTGGCATGTTACCACCCCAAGCACCACCCAGGTTCTGCATGTTGCATGCTTTAAAGTTTGCCTGCAGTGGGTGGAGAAGAAGTGAATAATTTCTTTTGAGTTTAGGAACTGAAAAAGACCTGAACATGTAGCAAGGAGAAATATTGGTTCATTGGATACAAACTCCAGTTGTAGTGGGCCATCCATTACTGGGCCAGCTTAAACTGGCCTAACTTAAAGATGTCATTATTAAGTCTGTTCTTAGGTATATTAAGAATGTGAGCCCAGTGATTTCCCCTTCAGACACTTTTTGTGAAAATTTGGCGAGGTTCTCTTCACGTCTGCCGATGTCAATAAAATGTGTGCTCAGGATACAGGACGAGCTCCAGTATGTTTGGCACCCCAGGCTAAAATGGGAGAAAAAAACAAATAACACGATGGTATCTCTTTTCACTTATTAATAATGTTGCGTGAGAGCTCAGCAAGCTCCCCCTCTGGCACAAGCATTCAGGTGTTTTAGATTAGACAGCATGCATGCATGGGTTTTGGGGGCTTTGAAGCGAACACTGAAGAAGAAGATGATGTATTTGTTTTATTACTGACAACAGACGATAATCAGCTTCAACTATGCAATAACAAAATCAATTGTGGTGCCTCATGCATCCGCCGCAAGAATCTGAACTTCAGAAGTTTTGACTCTTGATGTACAAAAGCATTGAACCACAAGCTGTGAAAATATTTTGAAGCGCTTTGGCACGATTCAGACATATGCTTTAATGCAACACCTTGGACAGATTATTGGTAAACATGATGATACAAAAATAAATGGAAACAATGGTTTATGTAGGTTCCAAATTTCATGGAGCATGATATATTACAACCATAAGTCTATTACTCTATAGTCTATAGAGCAGCGAGCATTAATCATGTATTAATTATTTTTGGCTTTGACCTGCATTAATATCTTTTACGTCAGGGTTATATTGCATTAATTCGTAATCACACATCTCTCTGCGCTGAGTGTCCCTAACCTGCAGGTCTTTATCAGATTCAACAGTTGGCACAGGAAAAAAAATAAATATTTGCAATGCCATATTTATTACAGTATTTTGCAAAAGTCAGAGACCACTCTTATGTTTTCCAATCAAGTGGCCATTCAGTATTTATAGTTAATTATTTGGTGGCAGGCAATAATGATGTGAAAATGTACCCACTATAGCTGTGTGTAACCTGTTAGCCTGTTAGTCTGTCGTGTGAGATTAGCAATCCAGAGTAATAACAGTCTCAAAAGAGTCCCCAAATCCAGCACAGCGTTTACAAATATATTCTCAGATATGACCAATAAAATCTGTTTTGTAGTCCCAATTTGTGAGATACATGCATTCAGATTGCAAAACATGAATTTATTCAACTCTGTCTGCTACCAGACTTCTTCAGTTCCTCAGCCTCAGCTACTTCACTCGAGTTCACTGATGCCCTGTGGTACTTTCTGGATAGCTTTCTATCTAATATGACTGAGTAAGCTAGCTAAACAGCGATGTCTTTCCCAAATCAAATATTTCATCATATTTACTTCAGATTTGTGACATTTTAGAAAGCTCAGAAACATTCACTGGACACACTATCAGAAAGTTGGGCCGCAGTGCTAGTCAAATTGGGGTCTTTATGTGTCACTTCATTATAATGCCGGTATTATTTTCATTTAAGAACGACAAACACCCATACACGATGAATGTACAAGTGAACATTTTGTAAATTATTTACATTTTTTTGGAGATCCCTGCAGAGATATGCTGCCCCGTGCCCCGTGTGTGGATTGTGTGGGTTGTATGGAGAGGTGGTTCTATAAATAAAAGATTTTTTTTGTGAATTTGGGCCAGTTTGTACAAAATTCTGTTGGAAATATGCTTTTATTTTGGAGCTAAGGAGGGTGGTGTTTAGGTTGAGCTACTGGAGTAAACCACAAAAGAATAATGCGCCTCATCTTCAAGTAGGTGATATGTCCTTCGAACTACGAAATGAGTTGGTTATATTCCCCAAAATATAAATAATGTGAACATAAATATAAACTAGTAGCCAAGCTTAAAACACTGTGAGGCAGTTAGTAAGGAGCGCTAACGTGAACATGATTTTTGTTTGTCTCGTAAGCTTCATACACATGCTTGAACCTCCACTGCATGAAGATAAACCCTATATTTAACTGCATTTTTTCAATGCATTTTCTGATGTTATTAGACCATTTATTTGTAGAAAGTGTCATGATGACTTTTATGCTTTTATTTTGACTTTTTTTTTTTTTTTTTTAAATCTTCGACACTGATATTTTCATAGATTTCATTGACTTGCCATCCAAGACCAGCGGAGCACAGTAATATAAATATACAGACACAATAAATATACAAAGAAGGGCATGACACAGTACACACTAATTACCCTGGACAAAGAACACAGCACAAGCCGAACTGCATAAATATCCATAAGATCCAGAGGCTGAACAAAATGCTGCAAATTATATTAGAATTCAACTGTTGGGCTGTGTTTCACTGTTGTCCAGGATGTGGTCATAGTTTTTTTTTTTAGATATGCTTCGCTTATATGATGGTTGGAGAGAGGTTAACTCTGTCTCACCTGGAGACTGATCTGATCTAAAGAAAATATTAGGGGTTGTTTGCAGTGGTGGTCTTGAAGACAGTACCATCATGTATGCACTTGCTACTAGCCACCTTAAGTAGCAGCCGATGGTCCTTTGAGGGCAGGATGTCACTTGATTCAGAGCCTGTTTGGCACATTTGAATGGGTCTATATGCTGATATTAGCATAACAGATGTGGTTCAGGTACGCAAAGTGGGCATATGGTGCAGCCTACTATAGAGTCTGGATGTTGGTGTAAACAAATTCCAATGTGTTCACCCCACAAGTCACAGCTCTCTTTTCCAACGCCTGGCTTCATATTTGCATGGATGAGGAAGCCAGCAGGGTACCCAGTGTGGCTCCAGGTGGGCCTACAGAGATCACAAGATAATGCCTTTGTCTTCTGTTGTTTTTGTTCTTCTGCCCTGATTCAAGGCCAAGTAGGCTGAATCATTGGCGTAGCTTTTTTTTTTTTTTTAACCTTTCACGATGAAACAGTGGTGCAACTGAGGCAATTTTCAGTCCAGCTCCAGTGTCCCTGGTTTGAGCCAGAGCTTGGGTTGATGTCTGTGTGATGTTTCACATGTGTTTCCCATGCTTATGTGGGTTTTCTCCAGGTTTTCTGGTTTCCTCCCATCTCCCAAAAACGTGTATGTAGGTGGATTGGTGACTCTAAATTGTCCCTAGGTGTGAATGAGTGTACAAATGTGTGTGTGCATGGTGCTCTGCGATGGACGGGTGTGTTCCTGTTTATCTGAATTGATTACTTTTAATAAACCTCTTAATAAAACCCTTTAAAACCTTTAATAAAATTCTCCTGTCTGCACTTCATGACATAAGCTCAAGTCACATTTTGTTCTATAAGACTCTGTCTGGTTGTTTCTCAGTAAGCAATCCATCAACCTCAAATGAATAGCTAATAAATGATATAACTAAGCTGAGAAAGACATTTTAAACCTATTAATACCAACCTATTTAGCAATGTCAAAGATCTAATCAGAAGTAGTGATTTTTAAGCTTTGGTGTCCACTCCATTGTGAAATTCTGTGGTCTCACACTTACACGCAGCGGACCTACAATACTAACACTAGCACCAATGTAGCCACTTTCTCACTCAGTTGTTGCACCCATGCTTTGTCTGTCTTGTTCTCGATTTCTCTCTCTCTCTGTCTCTCTCTGTCTCTCTCTCTCTCTCTCTCTCTCAGTTTGGAGTGAGAACTAAGGCTAAAGTGAGTCCCCGGATCTGCCAGCTGGCTCATCCAAAAAAGACAAGAATGGCAGTGACTCCTTCATTCAACAGCATTAATAACTATTTGACACAAGCCAAGCCGCCTTCTCGTATCCACCTCCTGTCTAGTGAGTTACTGTCATTTAATGATTGATCTTGCGGTTTAATGAAAGCTCTGTCACTTTATTAAACGTATGAACTGCTCAGACAGGTTTATATATTTGAAAACAATGTTAAACTTTTACTATGTTCCTGCATTCGTTCTG
This sequence comes from Pangasianodon hypophthalmus, assembly GCF_027358585.1. Lineage (NCBI taxonomy): Eukaryota > Metazoa > Chordata > Actinopteri > Siluriformes > Pangasiidae > Pangasianodon > Pangasianodon hypophthalmus. The sequence continues at coordinate 14,946,277 of NC_069730.1, read as the reverse complement.
CAGCAGAGAGAACAGCAATGTGTGATTTTAACGTCTGAAGGAAAAAAATGACAAACTATGGGGTCACATGTTTTGTGTGTTTTCAAGTCTTGGTAATGTCACTAATGGAAGTTCTCCCTGTGAGGTAAAGGGGGAGCAGGGCATGCTGTCGCACTTTTCACTTTTCCTTACAGTTCTTGGGCGTGATACATTACACTGGCATAAATGTCATACCAAATGAAAGAATAAAGCTTCAGGCACATATTTTGTTTTTATTATATCTTCATCTTTTATTGTGCAGTTCATTTTATTATGCAGTTATGGACAGTTAATTAGAGCGGGTGCACTTGTCGCACTTTGCCTCAGCAGTGGGAAAGTTGTCACACTGAATATTTCAACACATAAGTACACATCATTGTAGATATTATTATTTTTTTTTATTTATTTCAAATTCAAAACCTAATTCATCTTATTCAAAGCACCAATGGGGCTAGATCTGGAAGGAGTGGGTGGCATGAATTTAGAAACACACATGTACACATGCGTATGTGCATATACATGCACATGTACATGATTAGTAAATATACTGTATATCAGATAATAATATACTGTATAATGAATATAATTATATAATAATCAATTTACAATAGCAATTAATACTATAATCAGAAACCCAGTAACTGATATCAATGTATATCAATGATTTTTGAGCAAGTTCTATGTGTCAATTTATATACCAATGCAGGTTGTCACATGTGACACATATGACAAGTTACCCCAAAGCCTTTGTGCCAACTTTCCCCAAACTGACACGTGTGCTAATAGTGACTATATCTCAAGGCTAACATAATATAGGACTGCAACTAAACTATCATTTTATTCTTTCCTCTTCTCACTGTAAAAATTGACCTCAGAACATGAAATCCTGCAAAACTTTTGAGTTGGAGGTCTGGACAGTGTGACAACTTACCCACATTACAGCTTACCCCGCTCTCCCCGATTGATGAGACAAATTCTTGAATTTCCCATCAATAACTTCACAAGCTATGTCTCTTTTTTTTTACTCTTATTTTCTGTTAGTTCCTAAAAAGGAGCATCCTCATTATCGTCCAGACCGACCTGTGTCATCGGACGTGCCAAAGTCCGTCCTGGAGGCTGTAGCCAGCGAGAGGCTGCAGGAGCTGGCCACACCAAAGCCCCGCAAACCTCTTTTTGAGGGATTCGACCCCTATAAAGTGAGCTCGGCTGCTCTTTCTGCAGCTGCGTCCCCAAGAATACAGGAACTATCACTGCCCCCAGCACGCTGGTGCAGGACGATATCAGCCTAAGGCAAACATAAGCATAAACATGTGTGAAATATCTATGCAATAAATGTATTAGCCCACATTAGTTCTCTCTGTCATATTAATCAATGTCAAAGCAGTTATTATTATAAGAGCAATAAATGTATGAAATATCACCACCAGTTAATTCACTCTTCATATTCATTAGTAAAGCTAACATCAAGGTCTAGGCACGATTTTAATTGGTACTTTAGATTTATATACACAAATAAATTGTAACCCTGAATTGCATCGTGACTTTTCTTTGGACTGGAATCGGTCCTAGGAGAGCACTATTCATTAATTGTTTGCAATCTTTCCAGTCTCATCTAGGCTTTTATGCAAAAAGATATGATTACAATAAATCGGTTCATGAGAATGAGAATGAAACAGAGACCATGGATTTGATCATCTGTTATTGTAAGTGTGAATTATTAATCATATATTATTTAGCATTATTTTAAAGAAACATTCTAATCTCTTGCTGTCTTATTTAATGGATCATATCAAATACTACAGCATAATAATCGCATTAATATACATTGTCAATAATATTAATGTCAATACACATGATCTGCAAGATTACTTGTAACTAAAATGGTGAGAATATTATAATTGTAGACTTCTGTGCAATTGAATAACTTACCTTTAAAGTGTATTTATAAAGAAACAGTACAAACCTTTCTAAATTGTACCCTTTATACCATTATATCTGACAGCACTTGGTGGAGCACAAAATGGAAGACCAGCATCAAAACAGATAAGTAATCTAGGTCACATGTAATTAATGTGTAGAATGAGTCTGTATCCATCCAACCACTACAAAACATACCGAAATAAACCCCTTAAACTCGTGGAAGATTTATGTGGGTCCAAACACACTCTTGTCACTAAAAACCTTTCTTATGACCTTCACTGAAGTTACTGAATAATAGTAATATTAATTATAGTTGCTGCTTCAGGATTAAAGAAAAAAATCCACCTTGAGCAATATGCAAATTAATTTTTTATATTAAAATGTGATCTTCAGTGGCATCCAAGATTTATTTTGTTTGACTTTTTTAGTTTCAAATTCTTTCATTAACATGTTGGTCTATTTGAACTTTGGTTAATGGTTTTCTATGCTGATTTAAAGAGTTAGCCCTTGCTTCATCTCTACCTAAAGTGACTAAAGTGACTGATGCAGCAGTGCTTTACTCCTTTACTTCTGTCCAGCTCTCTCACCTCTTCATCTGTACACTCAATTCAATTCAATTCAATTAATTTTATTTGTATAGCACTTTTAACAATGGACATTGTCACAAAGCAGCTTTACAGAAATAAATGGATTCACAAAAATATATTGTAAATATTTGAATTTATCACTGTGAATTTATCCCTAATGAGCAAGCCAGTGGCGACGGTGGCAAGGAAAAACTCCCCGAGATGATATGAGGAAGAAACCTTGAGAGGAACCAGGCTCAAAAAGGGAACCCATCCTCATCTGGGTGCAATGGATAGTGCGATTATAAATAAATCCCTTCTATTGTGTACTATATGGACAAATAGTGCAATTGTGCAACCAATAAATTCATCACAGTTTTTGCAAGAAGTCCGGCTGGTTAAAATCTATCCACTGTCCACTGATGGAGTCCTAAGCACGAAGGTGCTCGTGGCAACCGCAGCCCCAAAGCCACTACAGCAATCGCAGTCCCAAGCCATTACAGTACAGCTCCCCATATGTGATCCCCAAGCCATCTCCACAGCCCCCAGATGGCACCATCCCCAGCCATCCAAATGGTTCTTCAGGCAGTCCATATGGGGCCACCCCCAGCAGCAGCGAGCGAACTCAACTGATGAGAACTCCAACCAGAAGTAGGGCATCAGGATGGGTCAGGCAGCGAGGAGGAGCAGAAGGGGTCAGGATCACTGGCATCACTGGCATCTCAGAAGTAGCATGTGTAGCTCGACAGAGAGTGAGGGAGAGAGAGAGATGGAGAGAAAGGAAAAGATTGTTAGGTGAGCTTTTGTCCTCTAATGGTTAAGCACGATGTACTTTGCATACAGAGTGCAAGCAGGGACTCCGGCAAGACTAGCTATGACAGCATGACACTCCGCTCCAGATATGGTTCCAAAGCTTCAAATTTTATGCACTGCCAACATCACCATATTTGTCATCTTGTAGATCACTAACTAGCCAAGCCTAACTTGACCTATGGAGGATGCTTGTCATTTGGGAGAGAAATCAATATATATTAAGTGTATGAAATTTATTGAACATTTTTCAAATGATTAGATTTATTCATTTGCCATAGCGTCTTTCCTTTTTTTTTTTTTTTTTTGTCATTATCAACCCAGTAGTGAATTGTCATCTCCAATGTTTAAAAAGAAGAGCCAGATGGACACAAAGCCTTTAAACTTCTGGATCTCAAGGTTGTTATCTGTGGCTAAAAATCATAATTGCCTCAGGTGCAAGAATCACAAGGATGAGCTCTAACAAAAGACCAAAAGCGATGTAAATTAATGGCACTCAGACGGGTGAAAACACCTGGGGTACCTTCCCTTTATATGACAGCGAACCAGATATTGTGAAAAGTAGAATAACCACACATTTTTTTAGAACACTGTGCCAGCACCCTGAAACAAAATGTCAAAAGTGACATCAAATCAGTAAAACAGCAACAATACAGTTTATGTATAGAGTCTTATTTCTTTGTTAGAATACCTGGCCTGAGCTGTGAAACAAAATATCACTTGATTTATGATAACAACCTACTGGAATATTAATAAAACAGGAGTGCACAAATAGTAATTACACTAAATGAATAACAGATATAGACACCATATAAACCATATAAATGTAAGTATGCATGAAGTGAAATATCTCTCCAAGGAGAATTAGTTCTCTCCTGATTTTGTAAGTTATTAAAAATATTGTTTAAATCTAAATAGATCAGCATTGTTTCGATCAGTTATGACTTCATGCAGTAAGCAAGAAATATATTTGTCAGATTTGTTTATTTATGATATAGATGAGAAATAGCTCCAATATGGACATTCATGGGTGCAAGTTATCTTGGCTTTATTGTTTAATGGAATCATCAGAATAATCATATTCTGTACAAGTAAAATGCAAGTGTCTGCTGTACTTATACACCTATATAACATAACCCTTCTTTTATGTTAATTTAATTTTAACATTTTATCCAAAAGCAGCATGCATGGGATTAGACAAAATACTGTATGTAACACTGATAAGAAACCAGACTGCTGTTCAGTAGTTTCTTGTGAATCATTAGGTGTTTTAATTTTGTTGTAACAGTAGTAGCTTTGAATTATAGTTAGTAATATGAATTCTGTAATATAATTTCAAATCGTATCAAACCAGGCAATTAATCAAAATACAGGCTAAACTCTAACCATTCAAGGAACAAAAGAGTTGGACAAAATTTTGGCTGCTGCCCAAAAACCTTGCAGGTTATTCCCCTATCTGTGGGCCTTTTCTTTTTTCTCTGTTTCTGTGGAAAAAAAGATGACTGCATTTCTTTACTGTCAGCTGCTTTGTTTGATGTTTTAATCTTTTCAGTATATCATTGTATATGTCAGAGTATACTTCATATTATGTTCTGTTTATACTCAGTGGCCATTTTAGCAGGTACACCTAAAAAAAAAAACAAAAAAAAACATCCTGTCCATGAGTGGAAATGGATCACTACAGGATCACAACTGAGCAGATATTATTTCTCTCAGCAGAGCAGTGATGCTGATATGGTAGTGACATGTTGGTGTATTGGTGCTGCTACAGGTGTATTTTTTTTTTAAAGCTCAGTGTCACTGCTGGGTATGGAAACAGACCACTAACCAAAAATTTCCAACCAACAGCAGTTCTGTGGTTAGAAAATGAATCTATTGGGTAGAGGAAGATTTACCCAAACTGCGCATGGAAAGGATGAGGTATATACGTACTTTCGGTTGAACACCCACAGTGGACTAAGGTCAAACAGGTTTCACAGCGTTTAAGTGGTTAGAGGAGGACGGCACACCTCACTGCTGAAAAAAAAATTGTTCTACTCTTATCAAATTCTCCTACCATAGCACACATTTAGTCTTCAGAAAATATTACAGCAAATATTTTGTGCTATTTTGTTGTGACGAGCAGGATGGAGGGGCCAGGCTGTGAGGATGCATGCCTGGTACTGAGTTGGCTAATCAGTGGGAGAGAGGGATAAAGGAGCGGCTGGAGACGCCGAGGGGGAAAGAGAGAAACACGCGTGTCATCCCTCTCTCCCACTCAGTGTCTCCAGGCACTCCTTTATCCCTCTCTCCCACTGATTAGCCAACTCAGTGCCAGGAGTGCGTCCTCACAGCCTGGCCCCTCCCTCCTGCTCGTCACATTTGTTTACTTCATTTCTGTGATTTTATCAGAAAATGCTTCCAGTATTAAAATGCACTATATGGCCAAATGTTTGTGGACACCTGACCATCACATCCATGTGTGCTTTTTGAACAACCAACTCCAGACAGAGAGGACCTGCTGCACTCCTGTAGAGGATTGAAGATATACTTTATGTAGTCGGGTGTATTAGAAGAGGCAATCAGTTATCATGATAAATAGAAATGAATCATTTTAACACATAGACACAGTAGGTATAATAACATTAATGCAGGGACGCTTACTGTATTTGTCATTGAACATTTGTAGTGCCCTGCCGAATTGCTTAAATAGATTTTAATGCAAAGTAGGTTCATGTTAGAGTAAGGTAGGTTTGTGGAACAATTTAATCACTGGTCAATAATATCACAAACTTTGTCCAGTTTAAGAAAAAATAGAAATGAACTAGTTGGGAGCCAAAAGAGTTGGCTCTTATTGGTGAGCTGAACCAAATGAATAGACTCGCTGAAAAGAGCCCAAATTCCCATCACTAGCAACCGAAAGAAGCCAAGTTGCCAGGACAGAGTTATTCAAATTGTCCAGGGCAATAACAAATATTTTTCCTAGAGGAAAAAACTTTTTAAAAATCCAGACTGTAAAACATTTACACTAAAATTTACAGCAATTTACTGGCAAAGTACAGTCCTTTAAATGTGTGTTTGCGTTATGTGTTGCGTTTTCCTTTTTTTTTTTTTTTTTTTTTTTTTTTTTACTGTAAAGCAATGCACTATTCTAATTGCTTAACCAGTTACAATCCTGTGAAATGATAATAATAAAAAAAATTATATTACTGTGAAATAAATACTGTAAATTGATGGCAATCTTCATTGTTATTATGAATTCTGCTTACAATCTTCTGTTATTATGACAATATGAAACTATGATTGCTTATAAAGAAGCATAGGGCAGTGTGCTGATGCATCGAGTAGCGTTGCTGTCTCACAGCTCCAGGGACCTGGGCTCAATCCTGAGCTTGGTTAGCATCTGTGCAGAGTTTTGAGGGTTCTCCACATGTTCGCCCCGGTTTCCTCTGGGTTCTCCAGTTTCTTCCTACTGTCCAAAAATGTGCCAGTTGCTAGATTGCTCCTAGTTGTGAGTGTGTGTGTGTGTGTGTGTGTGTATGTGTGTGCCTGGTGACCTGTAAGGGACTGCTGTGTCCATTGTGGTACCTGGATAGACTGCAGATCCCCTGTGACCCTGCCCATAAAGTGGCTACTGATGATAAATGACTAAAGAAGCAGAATTAAAACAAACTTTTCTTAAATAGTAATTTCACCAAAGCCCTAAAATGGTGTAGCATACAGTATGTCCTAGGTATTAGAAAGAACAGACCAATTTGCTCATGACTGATACATATTTAGTAACATATTTGTTACTGAATATATATTATTTGAACATCGCATCACCAGTCATGCATGTTTTTAGATATATTTATAGTTGCACATGATATAATTGTATATACATATATATGTATAAAAGTAATCATAAACGGGTTAAAAACATGGAACTGGCAACCCTTTTCAGCAGCTTTTGGCACCCGCTAGTCAGTGACTGACCAATGACTGATCAGTATGCAAATATTCTCTCTCTCTCTCTCTCTCTCTCTCTCTCTCTCTCTGTGCCGAATGTAAATGTTATAAATAGGCACATGTTGCATAATCACTAAAGACGCAGTGCTCATAAACTTATGCACTCAGATTATTTCTAACATATTCTGTTCTGAGCATGTTTTCTGAAAACCCCCTCTTCTTCAGGTAATGTTTTGATTATGCAAATGAGACATAAGTAATTAATATGCAAATTATGAGTATATGACGTAAGGGATTTGTGACGAGTCTGTGAGCAGGCGTGAAAGTCTTCAGAGAAAGTAATCTGCTGGATGGGAAACAGAAGTGTGGGCAGACTGCCTGTGTTCTGAGTATCATGAGGATTTCAGCTGCACTTGCCCCCCAAGCTGCGGTCTGTGACTGGGAAGATTACACCGTTTAGGAGCAGTCTGTGTGACTCTTCAAGTTCAGACGTGACTCATGCTTACTGGAGACAAAGTTCTGCAAAAGTGACAAGAAACATCTTGGCACGACCAACTGCTATGTGTGGGTTTAAGTGTGGAACCCAACATTTTCTTTTGATCTTTCTTTTGACCTGTAACACCACACATCTTTGTTTTCAGCTTTTTTTTTCTGTTTGGCAGCACAGGAAGAAGAGAGACAGGAGAGAACACACACCCAGAGGTGGAATGGAGAGAAATAAGCACACCTGTGATACACTTTTTTCTTGGATATGCAGGATCTCCATGCTTTTGTTTACAGGTAAGAGGCTGCACAGCACAGATGAATAGTGTTGCACAAAGAAATGTTATACGATACCTATGTGCATGCTCAGAAAATATGTTCTTCTGGGGTTCTTGGAATGATTAACAATTCCAGCTTTATAATAAAGAGAAACCCCCTGTTGTTGGGGTCTGCTTACAACTTTTAATGGTCCTTCAGAAACAACCGAGAAAAGCTTGAAGGGTGCAAGAGCCACTTTCTAAGAATGTGAAAGTGATAGTCAAGATTGAGATTCAACACAGACTCAGATTCTTAAAATTGTGCAATTACAGTTAATTCCCCATGATGAAAAAAAAAAACAAATAACAAAACCAATTTGAGAACCTCTGTCCTAAAGAACCATGTGGATCTTTGGATGTTAACATTTTATGGAAAGATCTTTGTGGTAGAGAAAGTTTATTCAGGACCTTACAACAGTATTTCCCTTTCTAAGTAAAACTTCATAAAATATGTAACTGTTCAAAGAATGTTTGAGGAACTACTTTTTTAAGAGGCTTCTTGAAGAACTGTCTAGAACATGTCAACCTTAGGCCTGAGAAAACAAAGAAATCCCTGTATTTAGTCTATATATATTGATTATTAATATATCCATTATAAATATTCTGTGTACACAACGTCTAGATAAAAAGACAGTTTCAAAAACTTCTGCAAGCCCATTATACGTGTCCAAACCTTGGATTTATATGGAATGTTACTGACATGGTACTGTACATGTGTGTGAGATGTTTTACACCAAAATATTGCTTGAAGTTATAAAATATATAGACTTTAATGAGGGCCAAAACCTTATGGCGTAATATGTTAAAATCACAGATTTGTCAGATTCTGTCATATAATTCTAAGGTCTTGATGTATCATGGATGTATGTTGTCATTTGATTTGCCTTAAAATCCCAGTGTATGAATTTTCTTTGATTTTTATCCTTTTCCAGTCTCCTCTCCAGAGCCCAGAATTACAGGCTGTGAGCTCCTGGAGCATGCAAACATCACCTGTTATTGGACTGCACACAGTTCACAGAACATCAGTTACATGATGCGGGTTAATACGTAAGAGTCTATGTTCCCCTTATCCATGAAATGATTTCATTCTGACAATTTTTGAAGTGTGTGACATACTTTTATACATGTCCCTACAAAGCTACAAAGCCGGCTTCACAGTGTAGAGATCCGACCGGTTTGTTTTAAGGCCACTTTGTGCCAAACTTGCGTAAACTTTGTCCAGCTTAATTGTGACACGCATGATGTAAATGAACATTTTGGAATAAGCAGAAATCTGGTTCAGCAGCATTCTCAAGAGGAAAATGTCATCTCTTCATTCTCACCTCGAAGGAGTGTCTTTAACGTCTATTTTGTATTTGATAAGTACCTTGACTATTTGGTTCATCTCGAAATTAAATTGACCTTAACTGAGGTTACCTCTGAGAACAAGTCATGCTTGAAATCATGCGCGAAATGAACTCCATAAAATGATATTTTAATGCAGAACAGGATCAAATCTTGAAGATAAATTAATACTTATTTAATTAATACTTAATTATATTTTCAAATAATTGACATTGCAACCTGACATGAAGTGGAGTTACTGAGAACATCCCAAAGTTGATTATTTTCCATGCATGTGCTGCAGTGTTTTATTCCTCTTACACCATAGCCATTTTCCATTGCAATATTCTGTTCATTAAAAAAGAGCTGTCATGCTTTTTTATTCATTTATAGCTACGTTTAATGTTGCGCAATGTCTGTGAAACAAGACACTAACATTAAAACAGCAAGCAGTCATTCCCTCACCAGCCTTCCTCTTTTTTTTCTTTTGAAGTTAATAAAAAAGCAGCTAGTCATATTACCCCGAAACCTTAATGCCTCCGTCCTAAAGACTTTCGTAATGTCTCAGAAAACCTAAACTTTCAGCTTTACTAGAAAAACAAGAACGTATTAGAATGAGTGCATTAATATGAACCTATTGTTCCTGTTACAGCCGGATCTACTTTCCATGCCACGCTGTTATACAAAAACAATGCACATCTTCTGACCAATCAGAATCAAGAATTGAACAGAGCTGTGGTATAAAGAGAGAAAGATACTTACACTCATCTTCTGCACTGTAGAAATTAGTGAGTGTATAAATGACTGAAGAGCAGAGCTTATTAAGTAGCTCTGTTTTTTTTTTATTTCAGGTCCAATTGTGTGAATAATAAAATCTCTATGGACTCCTGTAATACCACGTACACCCAGTGCTCTGTGAAAATTGGATCGGTGTCTCATTGCTTCTGTGTGGACGTGCTGGTGTTCACTTCCTCCATATCCACCAGATTACCACCTTACTGCTTCAATGGGATTAATGAAGGTATTAGCCCTATTCTTATAAATATTGATTATTTCCTGAACTTTGATCTTATCTGTATGGCTTCTAGCATTGTGTAACTTACTACCTTTTGTCTATCCTTTTACACATCATCTTGTATTCTGCCCACTGCGTCTGACACTTCATTCATGTTCGCTTCCTCAGTGTCACACCCACCCACATGCATGCAAATTAATCTACACACCTTTTTTTTGGACTTTAAAGCTTAAGTTCCTTTACGTATGTCATGTCATTGTGCTTTCATCCCATGATGTTGCAAATTTTCCAATCTTATGCTAAAATCATTAACAAATGATACGTCGTCTCTTATCACTTTAATTTTGCACAGTTAAGATGTACACACCGCAAATCACAGCGCTTTCCACACTGCCAGAAAATGCCAGTTGTCTAAAGCTGGAGTGGAAAGAGCCACGATCTGAATATGTGCAATCCGAGAGGAACCATCGTGTCCTACAGATACAGTACCAGACTCCTCAACGGGTAAGAAAAGGCAATAGGCGCTTCTTCAATGGAAAAATAAATATGTATTTTAAAATTGTCAATATTTATGTATGGAAAGTTATGTGTATTCAGAGTTAAGAGTGCTTAATTTGAATTTCTGGGTGGCCTGTTCACCTGCAAATGGCTCACACCTTTAATGTTGCCAAGTTTTTCCCAAAACTCTCTTGGCAGGGTTTTTAAATGGCATCTTGACAATGTATTTAAACAAAAACACTTGGCTTTAAGCCAGAAAAAAAAAAGCTGAAGCCTGAAATACATACTGATAGATTAGATCACTTTTTTTTGTTGTCAACTGCAAATCAAGAGACAATAAAAATACAGTTTAGAATAAATTAAAATAAATATAGTCGCAAAATATATTGTGAATTGTAATAAACAGTCGCAGTCATGATTGTCACGTTAGTTTCACAGAAAAATCGGCCTTCAAATGAAGTATTGTCTCTGCTGTTATCTTCTGTGTAGACACAGAATTAAAAAAAATCATCTTCAGGCCTTCATAAATTACTGATTTCATAATTCATTTATTCATTTTCAGTAGCTGCTTTATCCTGGTCAGAGTCCGTAGCCTATCCAGGGAACACTGAGCAAAAAGCAGGAAAACACCCAGGATGGGACACCAGATTGCAGGGCACCATGCAGACATACAATCACACATTTATTCACGCCTAGGGGAATTTACCTACTGGCATGTTTTGGGAGGTGGGAGGAAACCTGTGAACCTGGAGGAAACTCACAGAGACATGGGGAGAACATACACAGACTCTCCACACACAGTAACGCAAGCTCAGGATCAACTCTGTGAGGCAGAAATGCATTCATAATGTCATAATTATATATTTAATTATATATTTCGTACTGCCCATGAATGGCCTTCTGTTTTTTGAGTTTATGTAAATTGCCAAAAACCTGTATGTCAGTGTGCAATATTGTGGTTGCAACAAATTGTCAGACAGCGACACTACACTGCACAGTCCAGAACAGTTCCTCAATCGTTTCGATGTTGCACAACAAAACTGACTTCAGCTCAAAGTCAGAATCAGCGCATAAACTTTCCAGCAGCACTTAAGTCTGTGGTTAATTCTACAGTCTGTATATGGATGTGCGCATTTTCAGTATTAGCTTTCTCACTATGTGCACTTAACTCTGAATACAACTCTTGAACATCATATAAAGAGCACAGTCTTCAGTCTCACCAACTGTGTTGTGTAACTGGCGCATGCTGAAATGTCACTTGGTTTGTGTGTTATGTCATGCTTATGGTCCTTCCAGCGTGGTGGAAATGCAAAACCCAATCTTGCCTGGGATATGTGCAGCGTTTTGAGCGAACAATCCAAGTACAAATAAGATTTTTAAGTCCAGGCAACTGAGTTGGGTTATATACTTATATATAGCCTTATCATCTTATCACTTATCTCAGATGTTGCTGTTAGTGGATGTGTTCGCATAGGAGGGGACACTTCCGGTGGCTTGTGGTTTGATAGCAAATGTTTTTTGACAGTGGAACTTACTAACAAAAAAAAACAGCTGAATTCAGTCACAGATGGAAACTAAAGAACATGAGAATAACTCCGTTCTTGTGAAAGTGGTGGCTCAATGGTTAAGGCTGTGAGTTAGTGAGAAGGGTGGGTGTTCAAGCCCCAGCACAGCCACGCTGCCCTGTTGGGTCCTTGAGCAAGGCCCTTTACAGTCATCTCTGTGCTCCAGGGGGTCTGTATTGTGACTGTCCCTGTGCTCTGACCCCAACTTCCTAACAAGCTGGGATATGCAAAGAAAACAATTTCACTTCCTTGTAATGTAGAGTATATGTGGCAAACAAAGGCTTTTCCTCAATGTCCTACAGTTTGTAGTGATTTAATTTTGTGCTGAGTCACAGTATTGAATATATATATTCATTATCCAAGCTGTAGATAATTTGGTTATCTAAGTTAGAGAGAAGTTAAAACATCTCTGTGCACCTGTCCAGTCCATAAGTCACTAACCAATAAAATGAGCACATAATTAATCTTGCTTGTTAAATTCATATAGTTGAAATTCCCAGTGTTGTGTCCTCATCTTATTAATGCCTCCCACCTATGTCAAAAAAAAAAAAAAAAAAAAAAAAAAAAAAAATCAACCCATGTGCTTTCAAGGTTCCTAACCTTTCCTGTCCATTTCAGGCCCACTATCCTGAAGTGAACGCTGTTCTTCATGACTGGCAGATGAACCTGTGTGGCTTATATCCAGGAACGAAGCACTTGGTCAGGGTTCGCGCTCAGGACTTGAGAGCGGCGAATCACTGGAGTTCCTGGAGTGGCTTTGCAGAGGCCACCACAGCGGAGGCTGGTGAGGAGCAGATAGAGTGTGTGAGTGTGTTTATAAAATAGTGAGAGATAGTGATAATCTGTGTGTTTTTTTCTATCTCTCAGCCCCAGTGGCCGCCCCAGAGCTATGGAGACACATCCAGCCAGTAGACAGGAGCGGACAGAGGCTTATCACCTTGCTCTGGAAGGTAAATCAGGTTAATAGGAATGGATAGGAATGGCAGCATATATGAAGTTATGACTCTTTAGGTATTTCTTTTTTTTTATTAAACTGACACATAAATCTGAAAGTGTTAATATGTCAAATGGGTTTAAAATCTTTAAACTCATGTGAGCAGACAATTTCCTTAAATGTCATCGAAAAAGCATGGCAAGCTTTTTTTTTAAAGTGTTATTTTTGACTTCCTGAGTGTGTTATAGTTTGGAAACTTGTAAACCACTTCCGTCACTCAAAACCACTTTGGCATATTATAGCTTGATGAAGCAAATGTGCTGTGAAATCATTAGTTGTGCTTTTGTATTTTGAAATAGATGAAGCACTTCGACTAAATCTATAAAATAAAAATAGTAAAATAGCACAAATGATGCAGGATCACTGACACCGCATGCCTTAAAAACACCACATTGTGTAACATGGCACTTAAAGATAGCCACAGAGTTGAGAAGTGCTTATCCTTCCATCTTTTCTTTGCTATTTAATATAACTATCCCCTCTTGTTACCCAATATAATGAGCACTGTAAATAAGATTGCTGATTATTTCATATAGGCATAATTATGTGTGCGGTTGATTCATCTCTTTAGTGCCTCCCATGAATAATAACACCTCAGTTCTCATGTAATAAATGTTTAATGAGGCTGGGTGCAGAGTTGTATTTTGTTCATCTATGTTGATAATTGGCATTATTATTGCTCAGTCAGTTTCTGAAGGAAACATTAATATGCGGTGAGACATCAGGAAGCAGGCCCCACGATGCATAGCGGTTTACGTGGGCTGCAGAAATCAGAGATGTTTTTATTTCCTGTTTTCTGCACTATAGGCATTTCTGCAGCTGAAAAAGCCAGCAGATAAGTTGTGAACTTGTAGTAATGTAAACTGGACAAAGATTAACAGGGACTAATTTCAAGATTTGACTATTGTTCTATATCAGTAGGGATCGTGGATAGATATGATAAGGGTATAGTATGAAATAATAATCACTCATACACTCATACACACTGATACACTCACTTTTTTTTATTTATCAGTGCATTTATTCTTTTTACTCATTTTCACACTATGGTATTATTGCATAATACAAGACCACATCCCTTCCCCTATTTTTTAGTTTCTTTTCTCTTTTTGATGCATACAACCTTATTCATAGTGTGTATTGGGGGGAAAAAAAACACTTTTAAAACACATTTAGTAAAAGAATAATTCTATCATTAGAATTAAAATCAGATTGATTCTTTGGCCAAGTAAGATCTGCTTTTGACTTTGATAGAGAATTTAATTTTGATAAAGACAATATAATAATAATAATAATAATAATAATAAAAAAAAGAATAAAATTTAAATTTTAAATTATACTAAATAAATACATATTGCATGTTTTTAAAGAAAAGAACACACACAGCAGACTGTGCTGTTATACAAAAAACAATTTGTCATGCGCTGCTGATACCACAGTTATTTGCCAACAGTTAATATTTTTTTTATGAATGTATGACGGATCATCCTTTTTAACTGTTTATACGGTAGTTACATTTAACGTTGTGGAACGCCTGAGAAATAAGTTAGTTCCTGTTATCATTTCATAGCAGTTATAAACAGCCACTCATTCACCATCATCTCTGTTTCATTTCCTTTTTGAACCTAATAAGTCAAAGAAGCAGCTTGTCATGTTACTGGGAAACCCAGTCCTCATATCAGGAAACTTACTGACAGCTACAAAGTGATGACACTGGAGACTCCTTCCATTAATGTTAAATAAGCATCTCCTTACAGAAAACTTCACCAGACTTCACATATCGTCAAGTATACGTTTTTCTTTGTTAAATAACAACACGCTTTTTTAATCCATTTATTATTATTAGCCTTAGATTATGTGGAGTGCCCTAAATACAAGTCTCTGTGAATAAGCTGTTACGATGGGAATGATAATGTATTAGAAAGTGTGCATTAACATGAATAGAATAGAATTTTATACAGTATTCACCAAATTTTGGATCAGATCATTGTACTTGATTGTACTGGGTAATCTCTCTCTTTACCAAATTAAAGGATTTAAAAAGGGATTCTGCAGTGAAAAGCCTTTTAGTGTATATCTGTAGTCCTAAAACCATGAAAACTGAATTTTTTAGACACAGGTCCTGTCTGATCCTGGATATAATCATGCACTGGGGTGATTTTATACTGACTAGGTCTTTTAAAAAGACAGGCATTATGGTGTATATACACATTCAGTACATGTGCACAGTCCTGTTTCAGTGTGGCTGAAACTGCCCACAAATGAGTCGTTTTAGTTTCAGTGGCTTGGCAATGTTTGTAAAAATGAGAGCTGTCTAACAAACCAGAGTGGTTTTCAGTAAAGTTTACCATGTGCAGCTCACTTCTGTTCTCTACTCAGCCTCTCCAGTGGCCACACACTAATGGTGTTATCCTGCACTATGCCGCATCGTGCTGGAGTGAGCTGGACTCGTCCTACTGGGACTGCGGACATCTGGATTCTCACAGCACCCCTTGCGTCCTTTCTGTCTCTACTCATGCCTACAACTGCAAGCTGACTGCGTCTAACTCAGCTGGGACATCACCATCCGCTCACATATACATACCTGGAGACAAGGACGCAGGTGATTAATAGCCATGGTCTCAATCTCATTAGAGTCAGTTCACACTAAAGGTTATTTTATATTGGTATTATCATTATACTGTGATAAGAAACTCTGAGAGTTTTGACATAAATGTTCTGCTATCTAAATATGGATAAAGAAATCAGCTTCCTGTTGGTGGAAATTGGTATTAAAAGCAGGGTATTTGCAGGTCCTTAAAAAGTCTTAATATCTCTGAAATTACTTTTTACAAATTTAAGGCCTTAAATTTTGCATGGTCTTAAATTTTATGCTTCAGACAGGTGTCTTTTAATTAACTTTCTTTTGTGTCACTTATGTGAAAAAACAAACAAACAAACAAAAAACACCTGCACAAACACGCCACGTTGCACAAATATTATTCTGGCACAGAGACGTGCAGAGCTCACTTTAGTGTGCACAAGCACGGTCAACATGTGTAAATGGAAATTTGACCCAGAGTGACTGGAGAAGAGCGAATACGTATGCTGGCTAAGACTAACAAACGACTCTGAAGCTCACTGTATACTGTGCCATAAAACATTTAAACTCTGTACAATGGGTATCAATGCAGTTGAATCGCAGAGCAGAGGAAGAAGCACTATGATTTAGAGGCTATGCTAAATCTAGTCTGTTTTCAATTGCCGGCTTTTACTCGCCAGTTTACACTGATAGGCCTACTTTGCCTTCTGCCAGTGCCCCGAGAGAACATTCACAGCCGTCATCATCAGCAGCAGCAAAGCGTTCTATTTGTGATTGCATGCCAACACTAAGAGCAGAAGTAATTTGGTTTTTAAGAACGGTGACAAACTATTTCTCATACAGATCCAAAATTGGAACTGATGATGTATATTAAGCAATGTTCCCAGATTCTGAGTTAGTGCAGATGTTTCCATGAAGAAGGGATAAGACATTATGTAATAATAACATTTTTGGGGTAAAATGAAGATTATTACTGTTGTTTAAGTTGACTTGTGATTGGCAGTGGACCTAGGGGGTATTTTCTGATGTGCATTCATTCTTATTCATTGGAGTGTGTTCAACAGAAAAAAATAAATAATAATCATAATAATAATTATTATTATTAACATTGGTGTTGTTGAGAAATGATTCTATTCATCCAAACTTCTATTATGTTTTATATGTATTCATCCAAGCTTTTATGTCTTTTATGTCTATTCATCAATAGCATCAATCAAGCTTTATATTGAATTTCCGATGTATTCAATTCAGAGTAACTTTCGAAACTTTTAATGCATCATTTAATAGGCCAACACAAACATGTAATTTCATGCCTTCAACTTATATAAGGTTTGGGCTCAGTGCTTGACATTTGTTTTTCTTGCCAGCATGAACATTTGGCCCACAATGAGCAGGTTAGATAGCTATACGCTGGAGAACTTCTGTAATTACGAAAGCATTTTATTGAACGGTTTTTACCTTGGGGATATTGCTAGGTAGTGACTCATGAAACTTGTGACACAGAACTGAATCATTGAACCACTGAATGAGTTACCTAGCCTAGTTTTTAAAAAGCATGATAAATATCTTCAAAACAGAGCTCCGACCCCCTGAAAGCATTACTGTGAATGCTCTGGATGACTTCCGGCTGAAGGTGGAATGGACAGCGACAGTGAACCAATCAGAGGCCAGCTTTGTGATCGAGTGGTTTCCAATACCAGACACCACAGTGGTTGGTTTGAACTGGAAAATCTTGAATGGTTCTGAAAAAAGCTTTATCATTGCAGGTGTGAAATTCAGTATATAGATTAGATTCTGAATACTTTTATATATATTTTGATTTTATGTGAAGTTGAAAAACCATGATTCTGGGTCGCTATTTGTATGTATATGTGTGTTTTAGAAGGAGTGCATCCTGAGATCCCATACAACGTTTCTGTTCGGGTCCTTCATAATAACACAGCTGGAGCTGCAAGATTTGCCATTACGTTTTCCAGACAAGGAGGTTTGTATTAGACTTGCACAAAACAGGATATTTGAGTTTAAGCAAGAGAACAGTATGTGTTTGCGGGTGAAAAGTGAAAAATGTGTGAAATAATTTTCTGATTTGTGACTCATCCTGCTTTATCTGGAAGTCTATAAATCATTACTGTGACATTTAGGAGGCATCAAAAATCCATGTTTTTACTGAGTATATAATCTGTCATTTTCTAAAGCAATTTCTGATTACTTAGCTTTAAATATATTGCTACATTGCAGTGTTTCATCATGCCTATGACTCCACAGGCCATGTGCTTGTGTGGTAATGATCATGATCAAGAGAGAAGTAATACTAATACTTTAACTTCCCATCAGTGCTTGTAGTGGGCAGGGATTAACTTCTATGTTTTGCTCTTTTGATTACCGTAATTTTGACCTACACCCAGCCACAAAATCAAATGGACTTTCTAGCTAATAATAGCTATATTTTGTTGTCTACACTCCCAACTAAGTGGTAGTTCACAGCATATAGCAAGCCTTAGGCCTTTTATACTTTTGTGTCCGCATATTGTCTGCGTGAGGGCATCGCATAGGACTCTGCCTTGTGCTTGCACATAATGTGAACATGTCCTCTAGGGGACAGAAATGAAACTAAATGAAAGTCACACCGCAGAATGAATGGCTAGAAGTAAAGCAAAAATGCTGGGGATCACTACCCAGGTATCATCAGCCATTGGGTTGGGCCTGCGTTGTGTGCCAACAGTGGCCCACTCTAATTTTGTCCACTGTGCCACCATTGGCCCAACAGTGAACAGGGTCAACAGACTTTCAGCCTCCTTTAAATTCAACAGTCTGCCACCATTGGCCCAACAGTGAACAGGGTCAACAGACTTTCAGTCACCTTTAAATTCTCCTTGCCAATATTGGCCTAACATTGCCAGGGTTGTTAATGAAAATGTCAATGATAACCCGAAGATGGCACAATGTTGTATAGGGACCGGCAACATAACCACCCAAATAGATGTTGGGTCAGTGTCGGTTCGCTACCCGAATATTTACCTCTGGGTTCTAAATCACACATAGGATCCTGTTTGGTATTAAAGTTGACTAGATTGGGATTTTTTCAGATGTTCTCCACAGAAAAAGTCCAGTGAGGATACTTTGGAAATATATATATATACATAAGTAGGTGTATAAACCAGCCTTTAATGCAGCACGTGGATTGAAAGGCTTGTTAAAATGTAACTACTGAGTGTGACTCTATGTTCATAAGGGTAAGGGACATAGCGACAGGTGACCATTCATGTTCTATGTACTTGCGTGACAGAGCTGCTATTTCAGTGACACCTGTAAGAGACATTTTAATTGAAATTTTCCTAATTCTAAGCAAATTAGGTATTATGATGCAGTAAAGTGACAAATCCAAATGATTGTTTTAATCCTATGGGACTTGTGGTCCGATGTTTATTTAGTTCCCCACTCAGAACGTTAGTTTTCCAAATTTTTGTAGTGATTGAATAATCAGTGTCTTTTTTTATTAAGCATGTTTCTGACAGAAACATGAATTTCAAAATTAATGGTTTGCTCAAACCAAAGACACATACCCTACACTAACATGCCAAAAAGAAGTGTAACAGCACTTATTTCTTCCACTTCAAACACTGTTTTCTACTGATTGCTCAACTGTCAGATGTAAATTGCTCTGTGTGTTTCTCAGTGCCCTCTGTTGGCCCAAAGCTGGAAGTTCTACAGACAACACGCAATGATGTGACACTGAAGTGGCAGCCTGTTCCTCTGGAGAAACTGCGTGGATTCATCCAAAACTACACTGTCTTTTATAAATACAAAGACAAAATGAAGTGTGAGTATTCTTTGTATTTCTGTGAGATTCAGAGCAGAGGCCAAATTCCAGTTCAATTTATTTTGTCTGTTAAAATCTTGTCCAACTCATTTGAACATTTTGGTGTCTTGACTCTGTATTGACAATTAGTAGGCTACAACTGGTAGAAATATGTGTATGTCATATGTTTACACAGCTCGTAGCTGTATGTATATCTAAACATATGTGTAGATGTGTATGTCATATGTTTACACAGCACGTAGCTATATGTAGATTTGACACTTTTAGATATTAATTAACTAAACATTTTGTTTTAAAACAGAATTTATAAAGACCGTCACTTGTTTTTAGATCCCTGGTAGTGGATTTGAGTAGAAAATCGACTGTAAATCTTAATATTAAATCCGTTTAAATGAATATATGTGAGTATAAATGTGTGTGTAACATCAGTCCTCCAACACTGTTGTGCAGCCCGAGTGCTAAGTGGCAACGCTGAGCAGTTTTCTCTAAAGGGACTGTCTCCGGGACAGTACGCTTTGTGTGTGAAGGCCCACACACTGGCAGGGGGCGCTGAGAGCCTGTGGGTCACTGTGACTGTAGGCAAGTTGTGATTTCAATCAAAAATACTGTATGTCTCAGTGTTGAAATGTCCATCATCTTTGCACAGCTTCATTGTGAAATTATGTGAATGTATGTGTGTGTATTTTTATAGAGAGTGTTCACATACCAGTGATGGCCATAGTGCTGTGTACCGTAGGGAGTTTGTTGATTTCAGTCTTTTTGCTCAGCCAGGCTGACAGGTAAATCACTTCAGAGTGCTTGTTGAATAGGTAAATGTAAATGCTTATTAAGCACAAGCATTTTATGACAGTTGTCTTTTTGGTTCTACATTTAGGTTGATGCAGATTTTTTTAAGTCTAGAATTTGCTTTACTTTCCTGTTTGAATCCCAACCCAAAAGAAGAAAAATGTATAGAAACAGGATAAAAAAGGAAATGTGCTGTATGCCACTTTCACGTTATAAAGAATGTACTCGTGTTGTGTTGTTTTTCATCAGGATTCAGCAGTGTCTCTGTCCAGTCGTCCCTGACCCATCTAAGAGCAGCCTGTCCACCTGGCCTCCTGTCTCGCCACATCAGGTAACGACAGAAAGGTTTCGTAGGTTTTCTGATACTGAATACAATTTAGACAATAGTAACATGGTGATATTTCCTTATAATTCCTTACTGCACCAGACCATGGCCATAAGAAATAATGGAATCAGATGCTGAGAGCAACACAAATGACTTGTGAACACATATGATATATACTTTGAATACATATTGTTCCTCTAATGATTCAGTTGTCTGGACTGAGGGGGACACGGTGGCTTAGTGGTTAGCACTGTTACCTTTCATCTCCAGGGTTTGAGCTCAAATCCCGCCTCTGCCCCATGTAGACGTCTCCCTGTGCTTTGGGGGAGAGAATGGATTGTCTGGAATGATTTTTCCATCAACTCAATCTCAGTTGTATCACTTATGTGAAGCATTAGTCTGTTTGAGCCTCCTTAGTGTGTGGTTTTGCTCCAAAGCAGTTTCCGTATCAACATGCAGATATTACAATCTTACACAGTAATTGATAAGTCATTAGATTTATTACACAAGAACATGAATAGAAATGGCCAGTGATAATGATGAATGACAAATTAACACCAATGAAGTTAGGATCATGTTTTAGATGTTAATTCTCTCTCTCTCTCTCTCTCTCTCTCTCTCGATCCTGTAGCATAAGCTACCAATCATGGACTTCAAACCATCTCCCCCTCTCTTTGAGCCTATTTGTGTGGGAGGAGGAATAACAGGCCATTGTGGTCACCACCACCATGAGGACAGCAAGCTCCAGGTTTTCGGCCTGCATACAAGTAAACAAGTCTGTAAACAAGTCTTACGAGTGGCTGAGCAAACATTCAGTGAACCAAATGTTGAAGAACCCACTGAAGAGCTAACTATGGACTTTAGCTATCAGAATGGTGTCATGGAAACACCACAGGGCTGTCACAATGTATCTTCTAGTTTTCCAGAAGTTCCTGACCTTGGAATAGCTACGGTGGATTCAGATTTCTGTAAAAGCAACATTGTGCCAAGATTAGAGTCCAGTTATGAAAGATTAGAGCCCTGTTCTGAAACCCATGGATTTTCTGACTATCCACCACTCTCCAAGTCCTGTCTCAGAGGGGACACACTGGACCTGGATGATCTTTTCTATAGAAGGAGCATTGTGTCCAAATTAAAGACCTATTGCTACTCCCATGTATCTACCAGTTATCTCCCAGTTGCTGATTCCTATATTGACTTGAGAACAGTGGCAGAAAATTCGAATAATCTTATCCATAAAAGTAACCAAGAGACTTTTTCAAGACTGGAGTCCAGTTGCTACGGCCATGTTTCAGCTAGTTATCTTCCTGTCCCTGAGCCTTCGCTGACTTATGCTGATTTTGTTACAGTGAACACAGCTGACTTTCTCCATCAGAGTAGCCATATGCCAAAAAATGGTTACATTCACGTATCTACAAGTTATCTACCACTTCCCTTGACTCATTCCGAAGCAGACTTCACTAATAGTGTTCATGAAAATAATTCTATGCCTGGATTAAAGTCTTGCATCTACAACCATATACAGATTAGCTATCAAAAATCTTGTCCTGATTTCGAACTAGAGGAAGTATATAGGCCATTGAGTCCTGAAGAATGTCCACTTTCTTTACAGTTTTCCGTGAAGAAACAATACTAATGGAGTCACAGAGCTGCTCAAACCATGAATGTGAAATACAACATACAAACATACATGTGTCATGGATGACTAGGTGTTGCATGTTTTTTTAGTGACACTCCAAGAATGCATGCTTTTATTTTCTATGAGCAACTGATTAGTATTGAACAAGGTGTAGCAGTTACCATCCAGAAGGTTATAGCAGGGGCCATTTGTCACAATGCTGAGTGGCAAAAACACATAACGTATTATGCTACAGCCAGAAATCTCACCTCATTTTATTTTTTTAACACACAGTCAAAGTTGAGAGTCCAGTCAAACCAGGGAGCAGGATTTTTGGTGTTATTTCAAGGTGCATTTGGATGCTCATCAGAAGATCGCACAAACTGGATGGTGCTTTAGTAAATACAGTTCTACGTTAGGAAGGTTGTCGGAAGATATTCGGAAGATATGGACAAAGGAAGGAAGGATGTTTTTCTTTGCTATATAGAAACAGGTAGAAATGTTTGTACTTATTGCAATTATGCACAAACAAGGACTGAAACGCACCAGCTATAGATTTTTTTTTTTTCATTTATACCTTTGTCTACCTCATTTTATAACATGCTCAAATGTAATTTTTTTATATGTATATCAGACAGCTGTTCAGAAACAACTGTACATGCTGGCAAGTTTACTAATTTTCACTGCCAGAAGAATGTGAAACGTTACGTTATATGTGATATCTTGTAAACTCATTCTCACACATTTTTAAAAAAAATTTACATTTTTTTTATTAATGAAAGAATGGTATACTTTTTATTCATTTATAGTAACATTTAATGTTGTGTCGACAAAATAAGTTGCTTCATGTTATCAATTATAAAGTCGTTCCCTCATCAGGATTTCTCTCTCTCTCTCTCTCTCTCTCTCTCTCTCGCTTTCATAAAATGCAGCTTGTTATATAACTGAGAAACTGCAAAGCGCAATGTCCCCTGTTCGAAAGACTTTCCTTGTGGCAGAAAACTAAAGCTGAATAGCTGAAGTTCGAAGTGCTGACACTGACTAAAGTCTGATCGTTAAACATCTTACAGAAAGCTTCACCAGAGTAATGATTATGTTTTTCATTGTTATCCTTTTAAATTAAGTAAGTGTCTGCCTTACAAATCCTGGTGAAGTAGCTGTTACTATAAAAACAATAATGTATTAGAACAAGGGCATTAATATAAACCTGTGATTTGCCTTGGAGATGTCTCTACTGTCCAAGCTGCTGTTATAGAAAATTAATCAACACATTCTGACCAATCAGAATTGAGAGTGCCATGATTTAATACTTTTTTGATTGGTTGTCTGCAATGTGAGTCAAATAGCCTTCTGGACACATTTAGTAGTGAGAAGTACAAGACTCTATGAGACTACTCCAAGGTCGATGTGTGTAAAAATTAATGTGTACATACTGTACAGTGTCTCTTGTGCTATTGTGTGTTGTGTGTTGCACAAATGTACATATCAAAACCAACAAAAGTGCACTGCCTTTATTTATTTATGATGATAAAATTATGATCTCTGGAACTGGTCCTTTTTTTGAAGTAAAGAATGTGGAAGTGTCTGCTCTGTGTTAGCTATCTCGAAGCACTGGACTTGTTCACGCTTGTTGCTACATGCCTGTGTATGCATTCAGGCCATTTTGTTTTGTGTCTATATTTTTATGACTTCTCTTTAGTGACAAAGAGCACATCATGATGATCACCGTGACATCATCACGTGAGGACGAGTTCAATTGCTGAATGATGAACTTTCTCCTGAAGAGAACTTCACCAGGTGTGACTTGGTCCAATGTGAAGGAATTATGTCTATGACCTTGACAGTTAGAACTCTGAAGCCTGCTTAAAAAAAAATAAAAAATAAAAAAAACTCTGTAGTAACTGCTCTTCAGAATGCACTTAAAATACTAAAACCAGTAATTTATCTGTTGCACAATCACTACCATTTAAATAAAAAGCATCAAGTATTACACATGACTTACATGGACTAAGCAAAGTTAACTTAAGATTAACTTAAGCCATTTAAATAAACGTTCATCCAGACAGAACCTAGCAGGTTATTATTATTTTTTTAATGTAGGTTAATTTACAAATGCAGAACTATGTGTAATTGTATAAACATTTGTTACAATACGACTTTGTATGATGTGTTTGCTAAGTGTCCGTCAGCTGCTACCTTCAGTAATGACAATTCAGGAGAGCCATTTGAGGCTTGTCAGCATTTCATTGTGGTATGACCCTATAAATGCCTGCCAGGGATGTTTACCCTTCAAAATCTCCTTCAGTTAATTTGCTTGGCCTGAACTCCAGGTATCATTTGTATTTGACTGAAGATCTGTTCAAGTGTGTTTGGATGGTTCTTCACTCACTGACTCACTTAGTCACTCATTCCCTTTCAGTAACCTGCTTTATCCTGGTCAGGGTCACGGTGGATCCAGAGCCTAGCCTGGGAATACTGGACGTGAGGTAGGAATACACTCTGACTGGGATGCCAGTCCATCACAGAGCACCATGCACGCACATTCACACCTAGCTGCAATTTAGCACACCCAATCCACTTGCCGGTATGTTTTTGGGAGGAAACTGGAGAACCCAGAGGAAACCCACATGCATATGGGAAGAACATGCAAGGAAATGCTATCGGCTGAGCTGCCTGGATGGTTCCTTTCAGTTCATAAACTGTACACTGGTTTGTAGGCAGTGGTAAGCTGCTGGCATCAACTTGGATGTCCATGAATTCTTTGTCTTTAAGAGGACAAGGGGTGTACTGTGGGTTTTGTGATGTTTGTTGTGATCAGGTTGGTGTGCTTGTCTAGGTCAGCTCTACATCCTTAGAATAAAGGGTTCTCTGGATAGGGTTCTATCTTTCTAAAGATATTCCACTTGGAAGAAAAAAGAAAATAAAAGAAAGAAAATCCCCTGTTGTAAAGGATGTACAAAGGAAGGGTCACTGAACATGCGCAACCCCAAATTCCAAGATGGAAGACTTAGATGTCAAATATACTGCAACACAACTGTACATTAAATAATAAACTCATATTAATTAGGATTTTATCTTTGCTAGCAGGTCATAGAAGTTTATAGTCAATGTAAATAATATGTTTTATAGAATATAAGAAACTGAATTCAGAAAATTGTATTTCTTTTCTTTTTTGTGCTGCAATCTTGTTTAAACTCCACAGACTTGAAACACCTTGCTTTAGCAACTGGTATTTCATATCATACTGAAAAAAGAAGAATAACAAAACATATATAACACTTTTCTGATTAAGGGGTAAAAATAAACAGCTCAAGAGTTTATTCTGGAGTTTGCATGTTCTCCCCGTGCTTCTAGGGTTTCCTCTGGGTACTCTGGTTTCTTCCCCATGCACTCCGAAGACATGCATTGTAGACTGATTGGCATTTCCAAATTGTCCGTAGTTTGTGTATGGGTGTGTGAATGTGTGTGTGTGTGAGATTGTGATTGTGCCCTGCGATGGACTGGCACCCTGTCCAGGGCGTCTCCCGCCTTGTGCCGAGTCCCCTGGGATAGGCCCCGGGCTCCCCCGCAACCCTGTGTAGGATAAGCGGAACAGAAAATGGATGGATGGATGGATGGATGGAGTTTATTCTTCTTCTTGGGCTCAATAATGAATGCTGCTTGGTAGTGTTTTACTGCCACCTACTGGTGAGAAGTGGTATGGCATTAAGGAGCAAACAGGATACACAGGCAAACGAAATGATGGAAAATTCGTTTCAAATGGTATTTCAATGTTTTATTGATGTCTATGTACAAGGGCAATGTTTTGAACAATGCTCTGGGGGAAAATTAATGTTTTCTGAAGTCATCCAAGTCCCTGTGTAAGTGGTTACCCAGAAGCAGCAGTTCAAATATATCTTTATTCTGGGAGAAAAGACATTTTAACTGACAAACTGATGGGCAGGTGATACCCTTGGTACTAATGTTTAGTTAGGTAAGGTTGCATTCTTTCTTTTAGTGCCCCGTTCTCTATTTTCTCTGATCTTCTTGTTTCTCTCATTATGTTTATTGCTTGCGTATATACGATATGTGTTAGCAAACATGGACCTGCCCAAAATCCACACATTTTCCTTTCCATCTGTCTCTCACCATCCAAATATTCTTGCTTCTTGTTACCACCTGCATGTGAAGGGCCAAAACATCCACAGAATCATAACACACAATAAACCTTAGCAGCCATTTTTGTGACTCAATTTACTGTTGTGAAGTGAGAAGGGGGTTGCTTCTATATGACATGCGATTAAAAAAAAAAAAAAAGCATGTTGTATGTAGGGCTGTAATCAACACCACCATTCTCAAGTCCACGAAAAGTCCAAGACCAGGACTAGACAAGTTGATGTTTTAAGACATCTTAAGGGTGTTGAGGCCAAGTCAAGGTCGAGTCCAAGATCAAGACCAAAACGATCAAATCCTTTTTGAGGCCAAGCCTTTAATTCAACTAGTTGGCATCATTCATGCATTGTGTGTTTCCTAGAAGTTAGTTCTTATCAAACTTTGTGCATGCAAAAAGAAAGACAACACGAATAGTATTTTTACAAACTCTTATTTGAGACCAAGACCGTATTTAGTGAATCCAATACCCAAGCCTGAGACATGTCCAAGTACAAATGCCAATAAGTCAGAGACAAGTACAAGTAAACAGAAAACTTCTCAAGACCAGACTTGACCTGTTATATGTTTTTGTATGTATGTTATTGTGTTTTTTTTTTCCTTTTGCTTTTCCAGTTTACATGAACAGATGTGTCCAAGAATGCCTGGAAAACAAATAAGTAGAATGGAAACAGTGGTTTTGTGTTTTAGTAAAGAAGCTGAGTGAGCTGAGGAAGGCAGATAAACAAGCATGAGGAAAAGCAAAATTCATCTTTTCCTGCGCCTGGAATTCCTGACAGAGTCTTTCTTTGTTTGGACAGACGTGCTGCGGTGCCACCCTGGTGTCACACACACACACACACACACACACATCCATCCGCTCAGATTGTAGCCACACAGCCAAAAGTTAGAGTGACAAGTTAGAGTAACAGTTCTTTCCTTTAAGAACTACAGATGTAATATGTTATACTATAAAAATCCTATATTCCATATAAAATATTCTATGTTCCTTATTTGGTATTTTTGGTATCTGCTACAATATTTTTTATGGAATATCCCTCAACTACAGTATTTCAAGACTGAAATATAATATTGAATATTCCTTTGACCTCACTGAGGGTCAAAACTTTATGGCTTAGTATCTTAAAAGCATAGAATTGTCAGACAGAACCATAATCTAAGGTCACAGTTTGTGTAATTACAAAAGAAAATGTAGTATTCCTATATTACAGTCATTTAGCCATATCGATGCTGATTTACTGTTAGAAATATATGTATACATTTATTCAGCTCTTGCTCCTCAAAATTCTGTATTTTCTTAGACAAATTGTTAGTCACCAAACCAAAAACCAAAATGTGTGCTTTAACAACTCACTCAAAAACAATATTTTTAGGTCCATGTGAACTTCTCTTTGCTTAAAACAATCTTTTTTTTCCAAGTAACATAAAGTACATGCGTTGCTGTGTTAATTAGCCTCCTGAGGTGTTTTACAGTGATTAATGGTCTCTTAATTGTTTCAGGGTTTAATTTTTTTCTTTTGATCAGCTCATCTCTAAATGGTCAGACAACATCAGACTGCTATGTGTGTGTATGTGTGTGTGAGAGAGAGAGAGAGAGAGAGAGAGAAGCTCACTAACACACACCAACACACACTACCATTCACTTGCAAAATCAATCAAATGACAGCACAGCTGTAGCAACAATACTCCACTGATTGGAGAATATACAAAACTGTGTAAAATGCAGCTAAATTCAGCCCTAGAAACACACTGCAGTGTGGCAGACCACCTGAACACAGTGAATGACTGAACACACAGAAGAAAGGCAAACACACACACAAACCTGGCAGCCTGAAGAGCAGATGATATGCTGACAACACCAACAAAACATACCTGAAATACACATGCATTTGCCTAGAAATTATTTTTGACATTAAAAAAAAAAAAAAATCTAAATTCAAATCAAATAATCTTGTTCTTAATCTCAATAACCAAAAGTAAATATTTTTGGCTCTTTTAGGTTTTATACAAAAACTGTTTTTTTTAGTTGTTTTTCTTTGTGGGAACCAACCAAATGTCCTCACAAGGTCAAAAATGTGACATATTCCTTTAAAACTCTCAAATCTTAAAAACTCTCAAATGAATAAGCACTTGCACAGTATTCACAAACTGTTGGTTTATCTAGTTATCATTACTGCTGTATTTGATACGGTTTATTTTAATTGTTTTAAAATGGTCTTTTACAGTTTTACAAATTTTCATAAGCATAACTTGAATCAAATTGAACCAAAGTGAACTGAATTGAATGCCAAGCATCTCTGTGTGATCTGTCTATCTATCTATCTATCTATCTATCTATTATTGTTGTTGACTGTATTACAAACTGTCTCTTCATACATTTATTTTTGTTTTAAAACATTAAATATTCTTTTGAACAAAACTATACTAAACTTCTTCTTCTGATGATGATGATTTTCTTTAATGTTACATTCTGTGACCCACACTTTGGCAATGTACCATTGTTTGTCATGCCAGTAAAGCACACTGAATTGAACCTAATTGAACTGAATTGCAGAGTGTGTTTGTGAGATCTATCTATCTATCTATCTATCTATCTATCTATCTATCTATCAACATTACTTGTTATTATTGTTGACTATTACAAATGTTATATTCAGTTAATATTATCACTGGCAGTAAAGCAGCTTGAAATGCACTGAATGCTGAAATGAACTCATTTCATGAGACCCAGTGTGTGTGTGTGTGTGTGTGTGTGTGTGTGTGTGTGTGTGTGTGTAAGAAAAAGGAAATGTGTATTAATATAATTGTGAACTAGGGAAAGTGGGCGTGTGTGACAAAGGAAGTGTGTAAGAGAAAGTGTGTAAGAATGAGTATTAATGTAACTGTGAACTAGAAAAAGTGTGTGTGTGTGTGTGTGTTAGAGAGAGAGAGAGAGAGAGAGAGAGAGAGCAAAAGGAATTGTGAACTAGTGAAAGTGAGTGTGAGAGAGAGAGAGAGAGAGAGAGAGAGAGAGAGAGCAAAAAGAATTGTGAACTATGGAAAGTGTGTGTGTGTGTGTTAGAGAGAGAGAGAGCAAAAGGAATTGTGAACTATGGAAAGTGAGTGAGTGAGTGAGTGAGTGAGAGCGAGAGAGAGAGAGAGAGAGAGAGAGAGCAAAAGGAATTGTGAACTATGGAAAGTGTGTGTGTGTGTGTGTGTTAGAGAGAGAGAGAGCAAAAGGAATTGTGAACTATGGAAAGTGTGTGTGTGTGTGTGTTAGAGAGAGAGAGAGCAAAAGGAATTGTGAACTAGGGAAAGTGAGAGAGAGAGAGAGAGAGAGAGAGCAAAAGGAATTGTGAACTAGGGAAAGTGAGTGAGTGAGTGAGTGAGAGCGAGAGAGAGAGAGAGAGAGAGAGAGAGAGAGAGCAAAAGGAATTGTGAACTAGGGAAAGTGAGTGAGTGAGTGAGTGAGAGCGAGAGAGAGAGAGAGAGAGAGAGAGAGCAAAAGGAATTGTGAACTAGGGAAAGTGAGTGAGTGTGAGAGAGAGAGAGAGAGAGAGAGAGAGAGAGAGAGAGCAAAAGGAATTGTGAACTAGGGAAAGTGAGTGAGTGAGTGAGTGTGTGTGAGAGAGAGAGAGAGAGAGAGAGAGAGAGAGAGCAAATGGAATTGTGAACTAGGGAAAGTGAGTGAGTGAGTGAGTGAGAGAGAGAGAGAGAGAGAGAGCAAAAGGAATTGTGAACTAGGGAAAGTCGAGTGCACGGGGCAGGGATTGTGACGTCACCAGGAGGGGGTGTGGACCCGGGGTGCAGTTTTACTGCGCGCGCTGGAAGGTGAAGCTTAACTCGGTGTGTGTGTGTATATGTGTGTGTGTGTGTGAGAGAGAGAGAGAGAGAGAGAGAGAGAGAGGAGTTTTCCTGCTGTTTTTCCCTCGCTGTTTCGTCTCACCGCAGGACACACTCCTCGCTCCTCAGCTCATGTCCGGCTCGCTCACACCTTCTCCTCACACACAGCTCTGAGGACAGACAGCGAGCTTTTCCTCGGCAGCGGAAGAAGTTCCGTGTTCTCCTGAGAGCACCTTGAGCACAAATCAGTGGCGTCACAGGTATAAAGGAGCAGAGGATCCGGAAGAACTCGCACTTCAAGTTTACACTCTTCCCAACGTGGACCTCGCATTTACCTGCTACACACTTAACACACACACTCACTCACACACTGACACACACACTGGCGTTCAACATGATGGACTTAAACAAAAGGAAGCTCTTTATCCTCGTGGATGTTCTGTGTGTGATTATCGGTAAGTCTGACTGATAAGGGCCTTGTCCCAAACCGCATACTAGCACACTAACTAGTATGTCAAAGATCCAACACGCCTCCAATCAGCGCGTACTACTTTAGCACACTTAACATACTATATAGTATTGTACTTGATAGGTTCATGGTGGCACTTGGAGAGGTTACACAGGGAAAAGTAGTGATTTTAGCAGCACTTTAGCTCTCTCCAGGATTGTTTACAGACACAGTAGACATTTTGTAATAATATATGAACTCACGAAGAGTGTTTATGGAAAATATTAATCTCTACTGCAGAATTTTCAACAGTCATTTAGGAACCTGGAGCTCTTCAGTCCTTGTAGATGTATCATTAGGCCAGGTTTCCTCAGAGGCACCTTATATACTCATGTTCTGCTCATGTTTGTGTTTCCTGGAGACGATTAATTCAGTTGAACTTTCTCACCGTACAACCGAATCCAGATATTTGCATTCCTCATGGTTTCTAGGTGCAGAAACCCAACAAAAAAGAGAATTCAAAGAAGTTGAAGTGCAAAGAAGAGAAAGAAACGTGCAACAAATCAACAGTCGGAATGTTGCGAAATCAGCAGAAATATAGTTCAGAAAGAACCAAAAGAATGTTTTGTTATGACCATCTAGGCTTGATCTTTAGAGGGAAAAAAAAAAAAAGTCCAAGAAATCTGGCAGCATTAGAAGATATAGAGTTGAGTGCAAAAGTTTGCACACCCGCAGCACAACACGAAGAAATGAATGTAATACACTTTCAGCTTGATAATGCTTTCAGACAAACACCACACATCGTAAACAAATTCTTCACTCGTAGCTTGAGATCGGTGGTCTTAGATCGCGTAATGTGATGTGGACGATTTAAAGCCGTTGCGACCAAAGTCCTGGCGGTGTCAGAAATTTTGTATTAAAATCTCCGAATGTGATCGTTGCTACGACACTCCTCCAGCGATAGGATTAGACAGAACTCCTGTAGTAGCGGCAATGACAAAACGTAAACAAAACATGCAAATGAAAAACTATCCCTGTTACCTCAAGCCCACTTTGATTTTTCATGTTTCTGTTCAGGCAACCACATTTTCTGATTCATGACGTGAGCAGACGTTAGTAGGCTAAGTTTCCATAATCACAGGTCTATCGTTAGAGGATCTTCGTCACGTAGTCTGAAATGGAGATGATGTTATTGCACGATGTTATCTGTTATCAAATCTGTACAAGACTTTATGGGGATCGTCTCATACAGTGTTGCAAGTAGTAATCTTAAAAGATTGTTGAAAAACGGCTTAACGCACTAAATGTCTTGTTGGTTTCCAAATTTTTGTACTGCACTATACATATAAACCAGTGTGTGGTATGAGGAAAGCTTCTGGCTTACTCATTCTGCATACAGCGCATGCAGACACTGCAACCACAGGTGTGACTCAGTACAATAGACATGTCTGTTGAGGACAGAAAGATAGAAACATGATTGCAATATGCAGGTTAAAGTGCAGTACAGATGGAATGTGGCAGTGTGAACTTATGTAATATGGATTCACCGTCAGTGTAATTGTATGACACTGGGATAGTGTTTAGAAAGGAAAATAATAGTTCATACTTACAACAGGTTATGGACATGAGTGTATAGGGACTGTACGTTTCTGTTTTTTCCTTCTCTACCTAAACTTATCAGCTCATCTAACCCTTCATTAGGTTACAATGGGTGTGTTGGAGCACACACATTTTATTATACGTTGTGTGTTCGTTTTAAATAAGCATTAGCCATGCCAGAAGTTTCTAATGCTTACCGATTCACTGTTGAGAAAAAAAAAAACAGTTCAATCATCAGTTAAAAGTTCAACACAGTGTTTTATTTTAGACAAGCCTCCATGTAGAACCCATTTAGGAAGCTAAAGAACCCTTAACTACCCAAAGAACTCTTGAGGAACGTAAGAAAAACTGATAGTAAGATAAGCATTTCTGTCACATTGTACACACTTACACACATTTATACCACAGTGCTGTTGATTGATCGATTCCGATTGGTCAGTAGGTGCTGAGTAATTTTCTATAACAGCAGCTTGGCAGGAGTTCCAGTTCCAAAGCAAAGCGCAAGTTTATTTTAATGCACTCGATCTAAAATGTTAATGTTTCTCTAGTAACAAATCACACAAGGATGTTTGAATTCCAACGAAATGGAATAAAAACCGTGTAAATGTTAATATGGTGACGTTTTCTGTCAGGAGCCGTTTATTTCACTTTATGTGTTTTTGGAAGGAGTCTCCAATGTCAGTGCTTTATAGTGTATAATGTAAACGAAAACTAACTTGTTTTTGTGGGCATTCCTCATCATTAATTGTAACTATAAACAAATAGAAATATGACATGTTCTTTAGGTAATAAACGTGTTCAGTCGTTGGCAGATCACTGTAAAATAAGAGGAATAATAATAATAATAATAATAATAATAATAATAATAATAATAATAAAACACTTCAGTATGGTAGTACAGATAGTAAAACATTACATTACAGCATTATGATTGTGTTCAAGCTGGTATTCAGGATGTTATTCCAAGCATTCCATGTGATCTCAGATCTAAGACTCAGCATTTTTGTGCATATGATTTCAGACCACTCTAAAACAGCCCACAAATGCATCGTACTCGGATCTCTAGAGATGCTTGTTTGTGGTTCATTTTGTGGTCCACTTGATTGGAGTCTCGAGCTCCCAGTCTGCTTTACATTTGTTTTATGGCTAAAGAGCTTTTACAATGCTACTATACATAGCTGTGGTTTTCTGTCACCTCACAGAGTGTAGTCCTACAACAAAGTAAGCAGTTTTGGGTGGCAACAGGAGACTAGCAATTAGAAATTAATATTTAATAATGTGAACAGTATTTCTTGTACAGTACTATTGAAATATACAGTATATAGTGTATGCATGTGTTTTATCTATGCCAACCACTCATACGAGAAATACAGCTAGGTCTATGACATGACGCGTTAGTTGGTTTTGATGTCTATGCAACTAAATAGCCTCTACTTATTGCTTTCTTTTTTCCCCCAAGACATTTATTTCACTACACTTTCACTACAAACTGTTTTTTGCACCATTTACAGTTAAATAGCTGAGTTAGAGAAGCTGTGGTGCGAACAACAAACAGGGTGAGAAATCCTCAATGGTAAAATATCCAAAAAGAGAACTGAATACTGGAATGTACCTGAACCTGAACCAGCAGCAACATCAGGTCTAAGATGCGGAAAGTATTTCCTAAATGACATCCTGTTTTATGTTCTGTCATATTTCACTGTTTATTTGTCACTGACAAGCAGACATCTAATTTGAATGTAAGCATTTAATCCAAGCAATTATTTACTTTCCTTACTCATACTCATATCATTACTCATATCATGAGATCTAAACTACTTTCATCGAGACAGGTGTTTGTGGTATTGTACACACAGGAGAGCTGAAAAGAATCTCAGATGTTATCTTTGCATGCCCTCATGAACCCCGATAAATGTTAGATGCACCAGTTCCTGGCATCAGTGCCTAAGAGCCCCAGTCATATCAGTCTGTTGTTCCCCTGTTGGAATATGGTTCGTCCTAAATTATTCACACCCAAAACATGGAAGACCTCCGGCCTTTGCTTTATTCAAACGTGTGAAATAGTATTTAGCCATGAAAGTCCAGGTACACAGTATGTAGCTCTAGCGTCGGACAGTCCGCAGATTGGCTATGGAGCATCTGATAGGCTTTTTTTTTTTTTTTTTGCACCTTTCTGGCTGCAAGCTTCAGGATCTTGATTAGCGATCCATAGTTTACGTCAAAAAAAAATTGAACACCAACACAATGAGCCATCATTAAAAGTGTTCAGGAGCTTGGCTTGAAACATTTAGTGGGAAATAAATGTGACATCTTTGCATATTTGCTGACATGTGATTGGTCCTTTTCTATGAAAGTAGGCGGGTCTTGACCATATTTTGAGGAGAAGCAGTCTGGTTCGCGTGGCTACACATTGAGACATATAACGAACCTAAAATACGGTGTATTTGATGAAATTTACGCTACAAACACTTGATCCTCAAGCAGACGTGCAGTCATCTACATCTTCTCTTTACTTATGTGCTTTGCTGTTGATTCTTACGTAAATGGTGGTATTGCATCCTTTATCATTTATGTGATGGAGAATTTCTTTTCTGATTCGCTCCAGTTTTCAGAAATTTTCTCCTGCGATTCTATTTTGTTGACCTGGTAATCTCTGTTTCTCTTCACACATGAGCTTCCCGGGAATTGTACTAGTCTTGTCCCCGAGACAATTGGTGCATCAATTCGTCCGAGCATTTCTACTCCGTCTCTGTTCATAATGAACCTCTTTCTGATTGATTAATATTGAATCCCCTGTAAAAGTTAATGGGCCTCATTCATCCAGCTGGATATAAACAAATAGATTCATA
This sequence comes from Pangasianodon hypophthalmus, assembly GCF_027358585.1. Classification (NCBI taxonomy): domain Eukaryota; kingdom Metazoa; phylum Chordata; class Actinopteri; order Siluriformes; family Pangasiidae; genus Pangasianodon; species Pangasianodon hypophthalmus. The sequence goes on along the minus strand of NC_069730.1, from coordinate 14,910,844 downwards.
AATCGTTCACAGGTGCATTTATACAAATTGATACCAGTAGCGTCCATGAAAATCCAGTTCGTTTAGAAAAACTAGGAGAGTGCAAATTTACATATAAGGACTAAAGAGACTCAGTAATGAGGATAATTGGCTTCAGTTCATGTAATTGGTGGCAATTTAATATACACTTTGCATATCAAGTTTAAATCGCTTATGTATTTTTGATCGCACACACTAATTTAGGGAACGTTTTGTGAAAATCAGTTCATATTAATGACATGAAAGAAAGCAATCCAAAACAAATCCATAAATTAAGACGAATAAGACTAGCCATTCAATTAGGACAAAAGAATTGGCATCCTATAAAAGGAGTTCGAGTCAGTCCATGCCGTGATTGGCATTTATCAACATGTGTAGGTGAGAACAAAGAAAACGTTTTGTCAATCTGGTGGAAATTTTTTAGTGTAGTTTGCCCAACAAAAACATTTACACACAACTTTACTACAAGATGGATGACGGAGGCCTAATGTGAAAGGGCTAAAGTAAAACTGCTTCAAATATGTGAATAGTTTTTATTATTAATAATAATAATAAAAGGTAATTTTAAACTCTTGTACCGGATTATTGTTCTGTAATAGACACCATGTTTGCTTTCTTCTAAGGTGAGTCAGCTTTCTGGGGCTGTATAATAGGTGACATAACAGCCTTTAAATTATGGCCCAGTCTATATGATGATGTCCATCTCTGACAAATCAGAAGTTGCAGTTCACATAAGTATGTGCACCAACTATCGCACACATTTATCCATGTCTAGGTTTTCTATACATTCCTCCACCTGTGTGTGTGTGTGTGTGTGTTTCACAAAACAAGTAAACCAGGAAGGCTCGGAGGCTTGTTAAGACTTGCACAAGGGATTGCGTGATTCGGAGTTTTGTTCTGCCTTCTCGTTTTGAGGATGTTTGAACCATTGAACCACAGTTTGAACCATTTTTGTTTTGGATGGGCTACGCCGCATGCCTAAATCAACACACACACACACTCATTCGAACCAAAACTGCTCACGTGTGTTCGCTGGAGAAGGTCTTCGAGGAAATCTGTATTTACCTGTCAGCTCAGACGCAGCCAAATATTTGTGGATGCATCAGGTTTTTTAATTTGGTTTGTAAAGGATGGGCCAAAGGCACGATTACTGCGGCATGTAATAAACATTTGTACAGATTGCTTTCTTGGGAAAAGAAGTAGTTCTGATTTCATTTATTTATTTAATTATTTGTATTTTGGGACGGGGGTCATTGTAATCTTGTATTTTAAGTGGTTACAATTTCAAAAATGGCGGCATGTATTAGACAGAGTGCGTCAAACAAAGCTCCTTAAAGGAAATGGTGTTTTTTTTTTGTTTTTTATAAATTGATTGATCCCAAGTGTGACGTTATAGCTTTTTATTTGTTTAACCTGGTAAATCCGTCATGGTAGCCAGTTGGAATGAACTCCAAAGTTATTCAGAGGTTAAGGTCCGAATTGCTCATGTGTTGCACCGCTTTCATTTTAAAAATATCGCAAAATAAATGAAAATAAAACTTAAACTGACACATTTTTACATCGACGATATTTTTGATCTAATTATTCATGGTGCAGCCAGCTCAGTAGATAATTAAAGACACACATAAAAAGACAATATGTACCTCTTAAACATGCTAATTAGCTTGTGAATGCTCCCACTGCATGTGTGAATTAGGCCATTAGTGTAATAATCACTTTTGAGATTTCTTTTGTGTCACCCATTGTGAGTTTTTTTTTTTTTTTTGTCAGGAAGCTGATGCATTGACAAGATTGTTCTTGCACATGGAAACTAGTCGTTTGCTTGCAGCGGTTCACTGTTGTCTGTGTGCAAATGAGTAGTGGGGAATGTAAGAATGGACTTCCACACTATAGAGCCATGATAATAGTGCAGATAGTGTAGTATACATTTGGCAAATCACAAGTTTATATTAATGCACTTACTCTGAGACGTTATTCTTTCTTTAGTAGCAACTCATTCACATGGACTGGTATGGCGGAAGCTTCACCTAATTTAACAAAGAAAATGTGTAATTGTTGACATACTGAAGCTTTCTGTAAGGATTTATGTTTATGGAAGGAGTCTCCAGTGTCAGCTCTTTGTAAAAAAGTTTTCCAATGGGAAAGTCCGTTAGGACAGATGACTTTGCTATTTCCTGTTTCGTGTCAACATGGCAAGTTTTGTTTTTTTTTGGTCTTAGTAACTCCAAGTCAGAGAAAAAGAAAGAGGCTGGCGATTGAACAATTATTTATAGCTGCTGTAACATAAGTGATAACAGGAACTGACTTGTCTTGTGGACCTTCCACAACATATAATTATAAACGGACACAAATTATCATGTGTCATTCTTTAATTAATAAAAACTTAGTTATTTGCAAATTGCTGTGGTATAAAAGGAATAACGCAACTGTTATTATAAGAAACAAATCAAGTTTCAGAGTGGCAAGAGTGGCTACAATAACTTGACTTCAGGCTGCATCACTTCACCCGGTTGTTGATTATTTTCCCATTACAGGATGCCTACAGCCTACAGTCTTGGTGATTCACTCACAAGTAACTATATTGGATAGCCTATATTTACACATGCCTCCCTTCTTTTTTTCCCCTATTTTAAACCACCACCAGTTCATATGGTGTCATAGGATAAATAGTCATCAAGTCATTGTTCTCTTTCCCAGTAATATTTTGGCTTCTGGTCAAGCCCTTCTGATAATTCCTTGGTAAATGTCTTGGATTTCAGTCAGCTTCCTGAATTTTGACTCAGCTTGTGTTAAGTAGAGGGTTGGGAAGACAGACCTAATGGACTTTTTGCTGTTTTTCAGTACTCCACAAGATACAATTACTATCCACTTTATTAGGAACACCTGTACACCTGCATTCTTGTTGTTATCTAAAAAGTTTTTAAAAAATGATACAGATACAAACACAAACCAGACCAGCCAATCTGGCTTGAGAGAACACCTTTTCCCCATTCTGAAGTTTGATATGAACATTAACTGAAGCTCTTGACCTGTATCTGCATGATTTTATGCATCATGCTGCTGCTGCCACATGATTGGCTGCATAAATGAGCAGGGGTACAGGTGTTCCTATTAAAGTGACCATTAAGATGCGTGTATAAGCAGTGACAACCTGGGACATAAGGTTCTGTGACCAGTAGGTTGTGAGTTCAAATCCCAGAAGTGCCTGAGTGACCTGCTAACCATAACTCTCACTTTCTGCAAATCTGCAAGCTTGGATTGAATTCTGCGTGTCACTGGATAAGAGAAGCTTAAAAATGTCAGTTAAAGCTTTGTTTATAATCCATAGGCCTAAAGAAAGGTTCATGGTTTCTGATTATAGATAACAGTAGAGTATATAATAATATAATACGGTTTCTAAGCTTTTAAAGTAATCCAACTACTAATTATTACAGCAGTCAATGAGGAAGTAAGTTAACCAAGTCCACTTGTAATGGCCAAGTCACCCTGATAAAGGTTTATACATAACTAGTCAGGGCTGGGAGATATGAGATATGTCATATCACTCTAATGATAAATTGTCACAATACGCTTTTCTCATGGTGATCTCTTTAACTCATTTTGATATATATATATATATATATATATATATATATATATATATATATATATATATATATATATATAATTTATTTTTTTTAAATTCTCCTTTTCAGCATAAAAAAAAAATTTAGTAATTCTTTTTAGAAATAAAAAAAAAACTTATATATAAAGAGATTTTTTATTTCAATAATAATAATAATAATGGTATGAATTTTTTTTTTTTTTTAGGCATTACAAAACATTATAACATGGAACACTTTTTTTTTTTTTTTTTTTTTTTTTTTAATTCAACACCACTATATTTCTGCCAATTTGTTTTCAAACCTGTATATAGTTATGCATATGATATGTCGTATAAAAATATCTTCAAGAATTGTGACATTATTTTATTATATCTCTCACCCCTAACTACACGTAAAAACATTTTGGTAAAGGCTTTATGGTTGACGTTCTTTCTAAGACAAGTGAAAATAGTGGCGTTCATGCCCTAATGATGTGCACTGCCCATGTAAAATTTTAAAATGTACTTTAATAAGTACAAGTTTTTTGCTTGAAATTAAATTGTTTTCCTAAACAAGTTTTTTTTCCACCCTGAGAACCAACAAGTAATCTGTCTATTTGGGGAAACTTTAAGAAAAGCCTCCTGGGTCGAGCTGGTTGATAAGATTTCAAGAGTGCACAAAGCTTCATCAAGAATTTAAGTTTCTAATTGTTTAACTGTTTCTTGGTCACTGAATAGTTCCAAAGTTGTTATTTTATAGTGTTTATGTCTTAATTATTATTCTAAAATAGTAGAAAATAAGAAAAAGATGAAACAAACCCTTCTATATTAGCAGGAGTGTCCAACATTAAGACTGGTGGTGTAGCTGATATTTACATGATATTTACATGATATTTACTCGATCAGTTCTCTTTATCCAGTGTAACGCTTTACGTCCCTGTGTAATTGATTTATTAATTAAAAAAAAAAACGCAGATGTGTGTGACCTTTTGTCTTTTGGAAGTTCAGCAGCTTTCTGACAAACAGGCTTAAAAGTGTTCAAGCAGGTTCCATCTAAAATAGCAAAAACTTCAAGAACTCCCAGCCTGCATTGCTTCAGTGCTTCACACCCTTGTCGCCTGAAATCTTGCAACATTCTGCGTAATGTCCAGGGTCAGTTTATCAGACACTCCTCCTCCTTTACTTTCAAGCCATGCCTTCATTTCATGTTTGTTTGTCCAGTCTTCAGTGTTTTCATCCATGCCCAAAAAGGGTTTACACCATAAACAGTTCATTGGATTAGTCTCTCCACTCTGTGTGTGTGTGTGTGTGTGTGTGTGTGTGTGTGTGTGTGTGTGTGTGTGTGTGTGTGTCGTGATGAGTCTATCTATACAGTATGTTCTTGGAGGCCTGCCTCAGACAAAGTAAATTGTTTTTTTTGGCACTTTTTTTTTTTTTTTTTTTTTTTTTTTTTTTTGGCTCTTTCACCACCACAATCAGATCTTCACCTTCACAGTCATTTTTTTTGTCTGTTTTTGCATTTTGTGTCCTTTAACTGTACAGGGTGGATTATTTATAAGCTAATGCCGGTCATTAGATCTTATTTCTCTAATATTGTTTCTAAGACAACATTTTTTTTTTAATCACTTAGGGTTCCAGAAGTGGACTAAAAAAGCCGGTAGTTTCACAGTTTTGCATCTAGTTACATTTTCAGGGTGTGTATTGTATAGCTGACGGAGTCTGCAGTGCTCCCTGAGATCTCTCGATGGAGTTAACTGTAATGTTAGCACTGAAACAGATCTTGGCAATAGATAGAGGGGTCTACAATTAATTAACATTACACTAATATGCCTGGCAGTTGTTTCGACTTAAATTTCCGATGTACAAGAAAGAAATTTTGGCTTGTTTATAATTTATTCCAGATATCACAGAGAGGCATGATTAATTCCATTCAATTCAATTGTATTTATATAGAGCTTTTTTTAACCATAGACATTGTCACAAAGCAGCTTTACAGAAATCTGGATGTATAAACAGTTTTCGGGAACTCCCGAAATAGTTTTAATGTTTTCATTCATGTTCTTCATCTCTCTCGAGTTTGAAATGTATACT